>NW_027468685.1:20711391-21066524 GCF_046254945.1 Alosa pseudoharengus | reverse complement strand
AAATTTGTCAAAAATCTGTCTTTTGTCCTGACCCCGGACCTTATGTGAAAACTAAGAAAAACTGAAAAGTACTAAAAAAAATCAGACCAATTTTTTTTCACTTTTTTTGCCCTAGTTCATGCATTTCACATGTCTAGAAGTGAAATAAAAAATAATTTGGACAATATCTGACATATTTTGAAATTTGTCAGAAATCTGTCTTTTGTCCTGACCCCGGACCTTATGTGAAAACTAAGAAAAACTGAAAGGTACTAAAAAAAATCAAACCAATTTTTTTACACGTTTTTGTCCTAGTTCATGCATTTCACATGTCTAGAAGTGAAATAAAAAATAATTTAAGCCAATATCTGACCTTTTTCTGAAATTTGTCAAGAATCTGTCTTTTGTCCTGACCCCGGACCTTATGTGAAAACTAAGAAAAACTGAAAGGTACTAAAAAAAATCAAACCAATTTTTTTTAAAATTTTTTGCCCTAGTTCTTGCATTTCATATGTCTAGAAGTGAAATAAAAAATGATTTGGACAATATCTGACATATTTAGAAATTTGTCAAAAATCTGTCTTTTGTCCTGACCCCGGACCTTATGTGAAAACTAAGAAAAACTGAAAAGTACTAAAAAAAATCAAACCAATTTTGTAAAAATTTTTTGCCCTAGTTCTTGCATTTCATATGTCTAGAAGTGAAATAAAAAATGATTTGGACAATATCTGACATATTTTGAAATTTGTCAAAAATCTGTCTTTTCTCCTGTGAAAACTAAGAAAAACTGAAAAGTACTAAAAAAAATCAGACCAATTTTTTTTCACTTTTTTTGCCCTAGTTCATGCATTTCACGTGTCTAGAAGTGAAATAAAAAATAATTAAAGCCAATATCTGAAATTTTTTGAAATTTGTCAAAAATCTGTCTTTTGTCCTGACCCCGGACCTTATGTGAAAACTAAGAAAAACTGAAAAGTACTAAAAAAAATCAGACCAATTTTTTTCACTTTTTTGCCCTAGTTCATGCATTTCACATGTCTAGACGTGAAATAAAAAATAATTTGGACAATATCTGACAGATTTTGAAATTTGTCAAAAAATATTTTTCTCATCCTGACCGCGAAAACTAAAAAAATCTGAAAAGTGAGAAAAAAATCAAACCAATTTTTTTTTACTTTTTTTGTCCTAGTTCATGCATTTCTACGGAGCCCGTGAGGTGACATGAAAAAAAAAAAAACGAAGGTAAAAAAAAAAAAAATACTGAGAAAAGGTATGTACTTGGGACAAACACTGACTAGGTTTGCGAGATCTTGAGTTTGTTTTGCGAGATCTCGAGTTTCTTTTGAGATCTCGAGTTTCTTTTGCGAGATATTGACTTTCTTTTGCGAGATATTGAGTTTGTTTTGGAGATCTCGAGTTTCTTTTGTGAGATATTGACTTTCTTTTGCGAGATCTCGAGTTTTCTTTGCGAGATATTGACTTTCTTTTGCGAGATCTCGCAAATCCATTAATGCATGAGAACCACTACATTCCGGAGAGCTTCTGCCACTGAAATTAGGTTGCAGTTCCTTATTTTGTCAGCAAGAGGCGAACAAGGGCAAAAAATAACGGGCTGCGCGCATAAATGCAGGCTAGCTGCAGTGTCCGTGTCGTTGAAATCACTGAAGAGATCTCAGAAGTGATCCCGCTTACGTTATGTTTGTGATGGATCAACAAATAGCAACTTATTTTGAGATGGTGCTCAAATATAACATCAGGCTAGGGCCTACATGTAAATTGAGTTCTCAGTGTGGAACGCAACCCCCCAGCCCCCCCAGTCTGTTCTCATGTGAAACGAATCTGATGTCAAAGTTCAAACATATCATTCTTTGTGAGCATTGTCATTCATATATGTTGGGACGACAGGCACAGCGCTTTGTGTACTTTTTGCATATTATATCCTTTCTTGATTTTTAAATTGACTTCCGGGTCAGTGCCTTCGCTTCGCGCCTTCAGATTTTTTCAGCAGCCTACATGGTGGTGGCTTTACTGTCTATGGGTGGTGGTGGTGGTGAAGAAGTGTATACGTTAAAATGGAGGAGGACCTCGAGGATTTCCTCATCAGCAGAGCCGTGGACCAGGACAAGATAGTTCTCATGAAGAAAGACAAGGTGGGTAGAAAATGCACTAAATAAAGTTACTTATGCCGTGTCGTAATTAGGATATGTGCCGTGCAGGAAATACAGAGACACTTAACTGATAGCAGGCTAGCTAGCTCAAGTGGTTAGCGCTCGTGTCTCTCGGTCCTGATGTAAGAGTGTGGACGTAAAGGTAGAATTGTATCTGAAATGCTTTCTGCCAGTTGTAATATTTTAATACAATAGAAACGTCCTGCTAACATTAAGCGGCTAGTTGCCTTTGCAGCTGAACCTACAGGCTATGTTACCCTGCCTTTCTCCGCGTTTTTGTAGCATCTGCTGCTGATAAAATCCGACATTGATCGGTCTGTCAGTTTGCATTGCACTGTAGCCAGAGAAGTAGCCTAAAATCTCCAGTATTGTCTCGTCTATTTTTTCTTTCCATTTGAATATATGGCTAAATTGTTTGAGGTTTTAAGTGCTGCTCACTGAAAACTACAGGGCTAGCTCGCTCAACCTTAGATTCCATAATCTAGATGCAAGTAGTTTATAAACACGTATGTTGGTTTTAACGTTACACGCCCATGTATAAAAACCAACAAACTAAATTGGCTTTTATCCCTTTTATAATTACGTAATCAGGTTTAATGGGGTGGTTCAGGATTTTGGACATAGGACCTCATTTCCAAGTTAGCAAGTGTGATATTGATCAGTGGCGACCGTTTTCAGCATGTTTCATTCAGTCCTTCTAGAGAGGGTTAAAGCGGAGCTGCAGAGTTCGCAGTTGCTAGGCTAGCGCAAGTCACCAGTATGTGTTAGCCTGCCACTAAACACAGTCCTACCCACTCCAAAGTACACCCGAGGCAAATAAATTATAACACCAGACAATCGATGTAAATGTCTGTGTTGACAGAATAGTGTTAGAAATAAAACTACCCTTGCATCGCTTTGCAATAGTTATACCAAATATCCTTGATTACTAGCTCCGCTTTAACCCTCTCTGGTTATACTTTGTTCCCTGAAGTTGGTAGTAGGCATTCAGTTCCAGTAGTTACGTTCCATCGGTTACGTCATTTGTTTACGCCGCCATTTTGGCAGGGAACTGATCAACGAAAAAATGAATGGCGAGAATTTCACAGAGACTGATGAGAGTAGGTTTAGGGTGTCAGAATACACCACACATTTTACTCCATTTGAAATAATCAACTACATAAGAAAGCTAAACCGATTGAATATTAGCGATCCATACAATGCCCCAGGTGTACTTTTTAAAAACATAGAGGATAACTTGTCTATAGCCCTGCCAGCGATCGGTTACCCAGACATCTACAACTATTTAATTAACTTCCCTTCGTCCTATTCCGGTATTTCTGCGCAATCATTACTGCGAGGGTAAGAGAGAGGCACTTCAAGTTAGTTTACGTTACCGTTAGCAACAGCTAAAGTATAGTCTATGATCATTGCTAACAATTTTAGCCATCCATTACAGAGTATAGGGATAAGGCTATCATAGAAATAAAAAGCTTAACCAAGTGTCATGATCCTATTACAGGTAAATCATTCGAGAGGGACCTGGCTGCAGACCTCTGGGGGAATTCTATCAGTGGAGCTCCACTCAATAACGGAAATACGTCACCTCCACTTGAATAAGGAAGTAGTCGCTGAAATAACGTGAGACCTCAGGTTTGTGTTATTTGTGTATTTGATATATATATATAATTAAATTAATTGTATATAAATGAACATTGCTCCTCCACTAGGCTTTTGAGGTAGTTTTAATAAAGATACCAAAAGCAATGATTTATTGTACTGTTGTGTGTTGTAGTTCTGTTGTTGTTCGAAGAGCATGTACACAATGTAGATAAAATGGTGTAAGTAGCCTATAAAGTCACTGGCAACAGCAGGACCAGAGCAGATGGCACATTTATAGGAATACAGTAGGCTACAAGCAATACAGTAGCCTAGTGTGTGTGTGTGTGTGAGAGAGTGTAGCATACAGTACAAGCAATACAGTACACTTCAACAGATCTAAAAACAAAAGTTAACATTTTGAAATTGAAATGAAGAATCAATAGGAACCAGAATTGTTAAGTAGAACTGGAATCAGAATCAATGTTATTTGAGTTTTTTATTTTTCATTTGGAAACGATCTTTGGACAAATGATGTCATTGCCCGAATGTGAAGTTCGTCCCGTACATGAATAGAAAATGTTTCGTGATCTTGGACGGTGGTAAATTGAAATGTGAACAAATTCATGTTTTCAACGTCCAACTGGACAAACTGTCTGGCCAGCACTTCCTCCTGCTCTTCCGCCTCCATGTCCAACACCCGTGGCAGCCAATATTTATTTTTTATCAGCCCACTGTTTTCATCCAACCAGTCTGCTGCCTTTTTTGCCTCTTCGAAGAGCTGAGCAACAAACATTAAAAGGCAGTTCAGTCAATTAAATTGTTTTAGTGGAAGGGACATTGCACTACCATGCCAGGCCTACGCCTAACATGCTCTCACTTGCTTGATGCCTCTCCTGTGTGCAGCAATGGACACTTGTGTACTGTAGGTCTATGTGGGGAGGTCAATAGATGATAATGCATAAAACAGTGTTAAAACATCATAGATCGAATGCGTGTCTATGCGAGAGCCTGTGTGTGGTGGTGGTGTGTGTGTGTGGAGGGGGGTTGTGTGTTTTAGCGGTCTCAGTAATTAAGGATCTGCATTGACCTGATGTTTAATGTGCAATATATAATCCCTTACCCATTTAGTGTTCTGGTAGTCTTTGCTGAGCTCCTGTATCTCACGCAAATGCTCTTCTCTCTAATACAAAGACAGACATTGTTCATAAGAGTCCCAAAGTGAGTTCACATTCATACTTGAGGTTAGTTGAGATACAACATAGAATACAAATTAAATAGAAAACAACATTGTTAGGGTCATTGTCACCCAGATTGGGTGGTTCAAACATCATAGATCTAATGTGTGTGTCTAAGAGAGTGACTGGATGTGTGGTGGCGGGTGGGTGGGGGTCCTGATTAATGTTTGATGTGCAATATATAACCCCTTACTTCCTCACAACTTGTGTCCTCACATTCTTCATTGAAGTCCTCTAATTCACTGAAACTCTCTTCTCTCTAAGATTGAGACAAACATTGTTCATAAGAGACCCGAGTTCACATTGACACTTGAGTTGAGACACAACTTACAACTTTTTAGACACAACACAACTTTTTTTTACAATGAAAAAAAATAGAATAGACAACAACTTTGTTTGGGTTATTGTCATCCAGATTGTATGGTTAGTGAAGAAATAAACACCTGTTCAATGGAGACACAGCTGTCACACTGGACTGTTGGAGCTGCTGTTGGGGCTGTAGGAGCTGCTGATGTTGCTGCTGGTGGCCCTGTTATCACAGTAATGAAAAGATGTAAGGTAAAAAAACTGAGAATGCTGCAGTTAACATTACTTAAACTGTCGAATTGAGGCAAGACACTTACCAACTATTATCTGCCCATTAGCATCCTAAAATGACCAACAAAAAAAAAAATGTGTAATGTGTACTGTTTGTCATAGCAGTTTTATGCTACTATCTCTGCACAATTCCATATCATAGTACCATAGTGTCCAGCTTCCTTTTTCGTGGCACACGGAAAACAGGTGCCACACTACCGTCTGCCATCTTTCTGCCCTCCTCTGTGAAATGTGCGAATCTTCTTCCATGTCTGTAATTGAACAAATACATGTTTTGTCCTTGCATTTCTCATTTCGATTGAATAGTTATTAATACATGATTATTCACAAATTATACCCCTCGATCTCCAGATTCTCCATTAACACTGTGCACCACCACCTCCTCAGGTAGGGCATGTCATGCTAAAGAAGAAAAAGTTACAATGCATGGAAAAGGCACAATATAATGATTCAATGAAATTAAATTTACCACATTTGTTAGATAGCACTTACTATGGAGAAATCAAATGGTGTCTCCAGGGCGATGTACCAAGCATACTGTCAATACAAAGAAATATTAATGGCTCCATGTTTCAGGTGTAAATGTGCTTGCATTAAGCTTAAAAACAGTGTTCTCTGTTACACTGTTAGTGTGCCTAATGGGCATGGTGTGTTACTAAATGCAAGCTTAGCAACTCACCATGATCATGAAAATTCCACAGTCAACACCAAAATGTTGCTGTGGGAGGCCCTGTTACAAGGAAGAACATGCGCAATGAATAATTTTAGTAATTATGTTGTTTCCTAATTACATATGCACTAATTCTTAACTGTTATCACCTCAATGTCCAGCCCTGTCTGTTCCTGCCAAGGTCCTGGTGCTATCCTTTGTGCAAGAGCCCTGTTAAGAGTCAAAATAGTATTAGAAGGAATCTCTGAAACAATACACATAGAATATAATTCAGCGCTTATGCAGCTCTGACAAGTAAATAGAACGTGATTGTCAAGAGTAGTTACTTTAATGTGGGCAAGTCAGGGGAACGTGACTGCCCAGACACTGACTAGTATTTTGATATGGCTTTTGGCTAGTCAGGGGAACATGACTGCCATGGTAAATCATCCTATTGTAACCTCAAAATGTGTTGATAAGGCTTGTGCCCAAACCCTTGTTCTTTCTTGGCATACATCGAGTCCATGAACAAGATTAATGTTTTCAGTGGCTCCATGACCTAAGGGAACACAGTCTTGACAATAAGATGGAAGTTAAAGCTTTTTCCCCCCTAACATCAAGGTTACTGAAATTTACTACTGGGTTTTACAACCTTTTAGTCAAAATTGTTGCTTGACAAACTTTTTAAGGATGCCCGGTCACTTACACAAAGCAGATAATGCCCTCGAGTCCACAGAGGAAATATCAGTGTCTTCTTCGCGTAATCCACCTTAAAGAAGAATGTTTTTTTTTTTTGTTATTGTGAATCATTTCATTTCTATCCGTATTCAAGCTACATGTATGCCTGCATACTTACAGGAAGACTATGCAGAGGGTCACAATTCATGGGTGGGAGCCATGTTGGGGGCGTGTGAAGGTCCATGATGAAGACATCTTTCCCCTACAGAAAAATACAGCTCTGTTGTTGTGTCTGTTACAGTAGACACTACTGGCAAAGTTATCATTCAAAACATGCATGCAGACATACCTGAAGTTGGACCATCTCCTGAACCAACCTCAAACAAGCATTCCCCACCTGTAAAACAATACCTTTCTTAAACCTAACTGGTAAAAATAATGTGTCAAACCACAAAGAGACAAAAAGTATCTCACAGACAATCCGACCGTACGTGTGGTAGACAAAGTCTTACCATTATTTATAGGACTAAAACAAGGTATTCATGATGGATTACATAGCACCTTGTCTTTCCATAACCACATATTTTACCCACCACAGAGTCCATCTCCCTGTTTGTCCCCAAGGTCAGTAAATTCTCCCTGGTTAGACATGTTGGACCAGCTTTAACAATGAGCTCATTTGCTGGCCCACTGTCATTCAGTACGTAGTTGAACTGTTAGGAAGACACAACCAAAGAAGTGGCACTGGTAAAAATGCTTCAATTTAGCAATCAACCCAGAGAAAATGTACAGACAATATGGCAATTCTTGTTCAGAAAATTTTAGTCTTTAATTTATACCAGCTTTTCCTGAAGGGGATGAACTCCATTAGGTCCCCACAAACTTCTGCAGGGCCTGATATTAACAATGACAGTCAGTGCTGCACAGTCCTGCCCACAGTGAGTTGAAGCGTTCAACAGACAAGGTTCACTTTGCGGTGACACTTCAATTACAGGTGGCTGTAGACCTTCCGGATGACTTTGCTGTGATGTTCTGTCTGGCAATGTTTTTGCACCTTAAGATTAGGTAAGAAGGACAAAACAGAAAACAACATTATGCGATTGTCAAAAGACTTTGTAACGGAAATTATATGGAAGATGTAAAGTTTGATGTTAACCTAGTAGCACTTGGCCCAAGTCTGACAGGGT
Source organism: Alosa pseudoharengus (assembly GCF_046254945.1). Taxonomy (NCBI): domain Eukaryota; kingdom Metazoa; phylum Chordata; class Actinopteri; order Clupeiformes; family Clupeidae; genus Alosa; species Alosa pseudoharengus. The sequence goes on along the minus strand of NW_027468685.1, from coordinate 21,058,450 downwards.
GACACTGTTCAGGTCTTGAACCTGAAGACCCCTTCTCAGCTGGCGTTTCAGCAGTGTGTTGTTTAGCTGGTTGTTCCTGTGCTCTATGATGTTCCGCATCAGGAAGATGTGAGCAGATGGTCTCATGTTGTTTAGAAAGTAATTGTTCTTCCTCAGACAAGCGAACAGTTGCTCAGCCACCTGACTGTTCAGAGTTGCCTGCAGTTCAGGAGCAATGAAGATTCTGCGCAGCACATCCTGTGGATCTTTTGTGTTTGACTGGTGGAATTTGTCATAGAGGACGTAGTGCTTTCCTGAGCCTGTCACAGGATGGCCATTGGAATCCGGTTGACTGAGTCTCTCTACCAGCCACGGGAGATGCACTTTAAGTTGTCCATGTGTGGCAGCCTCTACATTGTTAGTTGTTGGCTCAGCAAGCCTTCCTTCAAAGGGCTGAAATGGAGGGTTGTCTGGGACTCTTAGATTGGTATGGGCTACCAACCCCCGCGCAAAGTCATACACACAGACATTCGGCAAATGCTTCCACGACAGAAGTACATCTGCAAAGTCCCTGGGGCTTTCAGCTCTTAAATTGAATTTAAGGCTGTAAACAATTCCATGAGGGCACATAATGACAGACCATCCACCTATGAAAGAATAAAATATATATATATATATGTGTGTGTATGTATATTTAGTCTAACTTCCTTCTCTACCGTGATTTAATTATTGTAATAAATCTACATTTTCACATTACTCACCAGAGGCCCCCCAAATCGACTGAAACACCTTGTCATAGGTCTGCCTGCTCTTCATTTCCCCCCGTAACCGGTTCACAAGGTCCATGCGTGACCCCTTTGTGTCCATGTTGCAGGATTTGCACAGGTTGCGAATGGTGGACACCTAAAAATGATTTGAATTCATAATCTGTGTTTCCCATTAGTCATGGGAAGTGGACATACATTTCATTGAAAGTAAGAAAAACAAACAAAAACAATCATCAGTGATTGTACCTTTTGCCTCAGCAGCTCATCAACCAGGCGGTCCTCTGTTATATCGCATAACTGAGGTTTAGCCGAGCAGCTCTGCACTGGGGCCTTTTCGAACTCGGTGTTAAGCACAGTACTTCCTTTACGAGTCTCCCTTCCGATCCAAGGTGCCCAGTTGTCATATGTTGGTTTAACAACAAATGGATTCTGTGAAGAGACTTCATGGGATACATTGCCATTAAAATAATGCTCATTCTGAGCAGAAGCACACAGCTTCTCCGCTGTGTTTTTATAATCTAGACAAACTCACACTCAAAAAATCCTCGGCTGATCATGTGCAGATGAACAGATTCCCAGAAAGCCTCTATGTTGTGTTCACCGCAAAAGTCATCCCTAGGTTGTTCCAGCTCACTAACTGGATTTCGTAAAAACACAATACAAGATACATGACATCACTGTATATGGAGTTACGTTAATAGATGGAACCTAAAGGGAGACATACCCTCAAAATTGAACACTCCTTTCCTGTGGAGGTCCATAACCACCACTGGAGGGTAAAAGCCACAATTTACACAAGAGTATTTGTACTCTGTGTTGCAGAGTGCCTCAAATTGGCAGTATCCATGAAAAATTAACTCATTGGCTGGAAACTTCATCTTTAACAAAGTCTCAAGAGAATTGATGACTCGGGACACAGACACATGATTCTATAAAAAAAAAGAATATTAGGGCCTCACACCATGCTCAGCTCATAAACCTGGCACTTGACACTTTTTACAAATGGCATCTCTTGCTGTCAGGCAACTTGAGTCACAGCGCCTTGTATAGCTCGCTGCTTCACACACACCTGAAGATTGTGTCTTAAATACTGACACAGCTGCAGCGTCAGGATGACGCGGTCAATGTAGTTGTGCAGGCCATCTGTCCACTCCTGGTACCTGTACATCATTTGGCATTTGGTGCACCTTCTTCTGTAAGTTGAAATGTCTAATGGACATAGATTCAGACATTAGGGTATACAATTAGATGTATGTGTAATTTCAAAAGATGTATTGAACTTACTTTGTGTGACACCTTCCATGCCAACTATTTTAGCTTTGCTGGTGACTCGCACAGCCTCTTCTAAGTTGGGGTTCTCTGGACACAACTGGCAAGTTGTTTCAGTCGGAAACAACTGCTGAGGGTAATGTCTGTGAGCTGTGACCTCTTCAGGAAGAGTGGCAGGTATTTTTTTGCTCCCATACACATACCTCACAGTTCTCTCCATCTCTGTGGTAAGAGGAGTTGATGGTGGTGATGCTGTTGTTGGTGTTGCAGTCATGAAAAGGTGTTTTTCTGTCTGAAAAAGGTGCCACTTCGCAATATGTTTATGAGGACAAGATGTGCGTGCCTTTGCACAGGGGCAATGCCAGGTGTTCTTTTTTCTGTTGTAGGTTACTATTACCCTGCCCAAGGTGCTGTAGTGGTGTAGCCTTGGTTCATGGATTGAAAGGCAAATGTTGCTTTTAGAACCATCAAGTTCCACCAACACACACAGGGGGGCCTGAGCATTCTCTGCTTCTTTTTGTCTGTGTTTACACACTGCCACCTTGGAGTCATTAAAAAATTTGCTTAAGAGCATTTCGTCTAGGACCTGCTGTTGAAGTGGTACCTCGGTGGCAGAGGTGTTGCAGTACTCTATGGACCTGATGTGGTGACAGGTGCTATGAGTGAGGCCACTCCGCTGGGCGAGCAGGTGGTATTGCCGGCAGTCCTCCATCTCACACCTTGTAACTTTTGTCTGGCCCCATGTTTTTCTCTGTACATGTATTGGGACAGAAAAACCGCAAGACGTTTTTCTGACTGCATACAGGCCTTTGCTTTGGTCTACACATGTACCTTTTAGGTGTGACTTTGCTGTTATGTCTTTTGGTAGGCCATGTTGTCTTTGTATGTGTAGAGCCACATTTTTTTTGTTTAGAACAAGGGTGCAGTGAGGGCACTTCACATGTCGGGGCGTCTTGGGGGGCGCTGTACGATTACATGAATAGGGGTGGTCTGCAAGTGCAGGGTGGAGGTTGGACTGGACTGGATGTCAGGCAGTGGAGGCTGGAGGTCAGGCTGTGCAGACTGGAGGTCACACTGTGTTGAGCGGAGGTCAGGCTGTGCAGACTGGAGGTCAGGCTGTGTGGAGCGGAGGTCAGGCTGTGTGGAGCGGAGGTCAGGCTGTGCAGACTGGAGGTCAGGCTGTGTGGAGCGGAGGTCAGGCTGTGTGGAGCGGAGGTCAGGCTGTGTGGAGCGAAGGTCAGGCTGTGTTGAGCATAGGTCAGGCTGTGCAGACTGGAGGTCAGGCTGTGTAGAGCATAGGTCAGGCTGTGCAGACTGGAGGTCAGGCTGTGTAGAGCATAGGTCAGGCTGTGCAGACTGGAGGTCACTCTGTGTGGAGCAGAGGTCAGGCTGTGTGGAGCGGAGGTCAGGCTGTGTAGAGCAGAGGTCAGGCTGTGTGGAGCGGAGGTCAGGCAGTGTAGAGCGGAGGTTGGGGTGGCATATGTTCAAATGTCTCCCCATGTCTACTCTTCGTACCACTGTACGTTCACAGTTAGGGCAGTGGTAGTGACCAGCAGGACGACATGGTTCCCTGCACCTGTGTAATATTTGGTCTACACAAAAAAGTGATTATGTTAAAAAAACAACAACATCAAATCAAATTGTATAACAGCGAAAAAGTCTGCCAACATACCTTTGTAGCGAAAAATGCGCTCCATTTCTGCAAATCCTAGCACTGAAAAATGCAAGCACTTACACATAAGCATTTGGAGAATGTTACAACCATTTGCATGACCTCCAAACCCCAAAATCTAATTCAATAAGCTAAAGCATATCTTTTCTGAAAGCTCATATCTTCAAGATGCGCTATAAAACTCGTGACCCAGCCTAAATAAGCTGTAGCTATCTCAGTAGTGTTCAGATGATGTTCAAATTGTTTTGTCATATTACATTATTTTAGAGAGAAGGATTGACACCTATTTATACCACTCAGATGCCTTATATAAGTCATGGTGACCTTATTTTTTGCATTAAGTTTACGTTCAGATGTTAAAACATAGGCTACAATATGAGTTAGAAATAAAAAAAAAAATACCTGCAACTTATTACATTTCTTTATTTATTGTCCAATTTACAAAGGAACAAGGTCTGCTCGGAATGGGGAAAATGTGTTTATCCCAATGTTCTTACTTCCTGTCATTCGTGATTACACTACGTTGTGAGGCTACTGCTGGATGTGTTGTAACTTAGTTATAATATTCAGGAATGCAATCAGCAATTAGTAAGTATAAAAGTGGCACACTCAAGCGAAAAGAAAGATGAGAACAGGAGGAGACTAAATCTTAGCAATTCTGACGTTAAGTCCTTTATCTCGGTGAGGTGGACTGCCCATGCGGTATCGGATTTTTAAAAAAGGCATTCAGAACATGTTTGATAATGGTGGAGGTTAATGTACAGTATTGGGAATATAGGATAGTATTGTATAATACCGTTTTAAATGTTAAAAGAGAATAAACTCTTTTGAGAGGTGGATAAACTAAGAGGTGGGTAGTCCTAAACTCTATTTCTGAAATTGCAGAGGTGGATAAACTGCGTTTACTCGCGTTTAGCCTCCACTACATCCTAATTTGCGCTCATAGGCCTATTCCCAGCTCCGTAACAGAAAGGTAATATTTGAATGTAAGCTACTGTATACAATGTAGGCTATAGATATTTTATATCATATATAGCCTACACAACCAAGGGACGGAAGTTATCCTCTGAAAGCAGGGCATCTTCATATTTAGTGTTGCGTCGGAGTTGCGTAAAGAGGTGCAGAGCGCGCACCTGTTTGCTTTTTTTTGACTGGCAGTGCCCAAGATCAGATGACAATAGTGAGTTGGATAATGTAGGCTAAAATATAAAGGTAGGCTTAAAGCAAACAATAAAGGACAATGTTTAAGCCATTGGACATTATTGAAAGAAAACGATCGCAAAGATATGTAGAATGAATGAATAATGACCGGCGAACTAGGCTACTTTTTCAGCAAAAACATAGCCTATCCTAAAAGAAACGTTAAGCCTACATGACATATTATAATTTAGTCCTCTGTTTTGTAGGCTAAATCAGCATATTACCCTGGGTCATATTGGAAACGTACAGTAGCCTACTGTACCATAACGTATAGGATTATGCATGGTTTTAGCATAATCCTATAGGCCTAGAGGTCTTTCCTTCAAAAGGTAGGCCTACCCCATTGATTTCATTAAAACATATGCTAATGATATTGATGAGGGGGTGTTTACAAGGCGGAGACCTAAAACCATCCGGCTGCGCACAAGTTGACGTTCATTTGTGATTTATAATGGGCACATCTGGAAGGGTGGCGTACGCACGTTTTTTTGTGCGTACGTTCGTTTTCTCTTAATCACACGTACGATCATTTCAGAAATGATCTAAGATCAAATGAAGGATGGTTTCTACGCAACATTTTTATAAATGAGGCTCCTGGAAGAGTGGCGTACGCACGGTTTTTTGTGCGTAGTCTACGTTCATTTTATCTGAATTACACGTACGATAATTTCAGAAATTCCACAAATTTGATATACTGTAATGTCAATTTGCAACGTTCTGTGTAACCTACATGTATGTAGAACTAGGCCTACTGCCGACATCGAGCAATATGCCGTTTCAATTTGTAATGGCACTCGACCTTAATACAGCCATCCGTGCGCGTAGCTGGAAAAATGCTTAATGCTGGTAGGCCAGAGGTGGGTCGGTGAACACTCTTCCTCATCACTGATGATCAACATGGGTGCACTGCAGGGCTGTGTTCGGAGTCCTCTTTTGTTGTTTCATCATGGAGCATGTGGTGTGAGTACAGCATGTGCCAAGATAAGGTCAAAAAACACAGGAAAGTAAGTGTGTACTTACACTTACAGCAGTGCAATATCGAACAGCGATGTACTGTGTGTGCATGAGCCTGAAACATTGACCATGAGTATGGCAGGTGCCAAGAACCGGTCCAACACAAGAAAGTGAGTGTGTACTTACAGCAATACAACATCAACCAGTGATGTAGTAGTATATGCTGGACCTTGTAGGCCTACTATTGACTATGATGCGGTGTGTGTCAGTGTGGCATATGTGCCAAGAACAGTTTTAAAACACAAGAAAGTAAGTCTCCACTTATTGTACAATTGACAACATTTATCAGTGAATCGGTGTGTGAGTATGGCATGTGCCAAGAACAGTTCAACAACACAGGCAAAGTGAGTGTGTACGTACTTAAATACAATATTAACCAGCGATTTGTGTTTGTTGAAACCTCAACATCAGCAGTGATCATCAACACGGGTGTACTGCAGGGCTGTGTTCTTTTAAAACACAGGCTAGTAAGTGTGCATACTGCAATATCAACCAGTGTGTGAGTAACACAAACAGCAGAGTAAACTTAATGTGTACGTATGACATGTGCAAAGAACAGTTCAAAACGACTGGCAAAGTGAGTGTGTACGCACTAACATACAACACCAATCAGTGATGCAGTGCAAGTGGGTGTGGCATACGTGCCAAGAACAGTTTAAAAACACAGGCTACAAAGACAACGAAATGCAGTTTGTGTCTAACCAGAACGGCAAAAAAGTGCAATGTAACACACAAAGTTTAGACAGGTGGTGCATAGGCAGAACAAGAAATATAGCACAGTGTAGACAGTAGTATGCAGTTGGTTTACAGAAGGTGGTTTAGAGTAATATAAATTAGATATAAATATGTGCAGTGTATTAGCAGTTATCTTATAAGAACAGAACAAATATGGCTATGTAATATGAACAATTTATGAACGTGTACAGATATGTGCAATGTAGTAGCAGTAACAATATAATAGTATTAAGAATAATATAAATATATGTAGTGTATTAACAGAATATGTTACAGAAAAATAGAATAAATATGGATATTCAGTATGAACCATATAGACAGATATGTACAGCTATGTGCAGTGTGGCAACAGTACTATTGTAGTGCAGAAACAGTAACATTATAAGTAGTAAGAATAAGTGTATTCTGCAGAATGGATAGTATAAAGAGCAGTAGAATATGTAAGTTTAATTAATGCAAGTGTAAAAATACAACACAAGTGTAAAAATACAACACCAATCAATGATGCAGTGCTTGTGGGTGTGGCATACGTGCCAAAAAAGAAACATGACTAAAGTGAGAGAAAATGATGCACTACTGACACTATAACCAGTAATGTGGTTTGTGAGTTTAGTGATATACCATACAACAACTTATGTGTTGCGTGAGTAAGGCATGTTCCTGTACTGCCCTAAAGAATTAACAAATGTTGCAGTGTGTGGGTAAGCCTGACCATGACAGAGGCATGCGCCAAGGTAAAACAAACAGCAGAGTAAACTTGATGCACTGACTAGTGCCACCATCATGTTTTTAACAATACCAGTGGTATTAAATTGCACCTAGATTGTTGTGTGTACATATTGTGAATGTGGATCATACAGTGTGTTTTTTTAATGTTAAAAGTTGCACTTGTTGAATAAACTACTTTGAGAGGTGGATAAACTCTAATAAGAGGATAAACTCTACTTCTGAAATGTCTGAGGTGGATAAACTGCGTTTAGCCTCCACTACATCACTACCTAAAGTTAGCAAATCTACTTGAATACTGTTACCTACATCTTCACCAACGACAGCCGTTTTTTCTCTCTCTCTATGTATCATATCGAGCGCTTGAGCATACTGTAGCGCTCATCTTGCCTCCGAGCGCTACGGTGCACCAACATCAACTAGGGTTAGAGTTAGAAAATCTACTTGAATAGCACTACTGTATCCTCTTCCATCAAACCAGACAATACAAACAACATTATTTAGACAGCATTATTAACAATATTTATTATTTATTTATTTACTATTAAGAAAAACGAAATGAGGTCTTCACGCTCAACAAACTATGCTACACTACGCACTAAGCCTATGCTTAATCGAAGTAATTCGTTATTTCATCACCATAAAATAATCAACAGATAAGATTCATGTGAACTCAACAACTATCACCACCACATATGTAGTACTATTTCCATTTCGGGCACTTAACCTATCTTGCTGCGTCAATTCACTGACAAGCCCCGAGTGGCAGCCTCCTCTCTTCCTCCATCAATTTACCTCAGACTGACAGCAACGCATAACGTTAACGAAAATCTCTAGTGCCAAAATCAGCGCCACAATTAATGCTTCAACATCGGAAAGTGAGTGCACATTCACTTGCCCTGTCTCATTTTATATGTAATTTGTTAACTTAAACACACATATTAACAGGTGTTAGTAAGGTGTCTCTATTAGGCTATTGAGCGCTTGAGCAGCTTTCGTCTCACCTCCGAGCGCACGTAAATTGGCAATTTAATCGGTTTCAGCTAAAAGGCGCACCATCATCAAGTAACGTTAACGTTACTAATTTAAGTTAGAAAAATACATATACTTAATTACTGTAACCTACACCAAACCAGACAATAGAGACAAAAGTCTATCAACTGCTTAGACGAACGACACGCAGGACGTCTCCATCTACTATAGCTGCTATTTATGCTTCACCACGAATTAATCGACCCTTTAGAGCCATGTCCCAGCTAACACACGACCAAATGGCAACGTTGCCTATAAGTTGCCATTTGGTCATGGCGACATTACTTTCTGGCAACGTTGTGGCAACATTGCCACAACGTTGCCTACAGGAAGTTGCCATTAAGTAAACAAATGACGTTGCCACAACGTAGTGGCTTGGTAATTTTGATAACGTTGCTTCTTGGTAGTTTAAGTGACGTTGCCACAACGTTGCCTATAGGAAGTTGCCATTAAGTAAACAAATTACGTTGCCACAACGTTGCCTACAGGAAGTTGCCATTAAGTAAACAAATGACGTTGCCACAACGTAGTGGCTTGGTAATTTTGATAACGTTGCCTCTTGGTAGTGTAAGTGACGTTGCCACAACGTTGCCTACAGGAAGTTGCCATTAAGTAAACAAATTACGTTGCCACAACGTTGCCTACAGGAAGTTGCCATTAAGTAAACAAATTACGTTGCCGCAACGTAGTGGCTTGGTAATTTTGCTAACTTTGCCACTTGGTAACGCAAGTAATGTTGCGGCGACATAGTGTTGTGGTCATTTACTTACCGTGATACGTCAAAGTTCAGAATTACACCATACGAGTATTAAAGGTTGTTTCCATGTCCAGCACAAAGATTAGGTTTGAATGCTATGCTGGATATGTATGACAATTTCTAGTTTAGAATTTGTATTTCCATTTTATAGTGACAATAAAGGGCTCACCTTCAGACAGCAAAGCAAAACCCATAGGCTAACATGCTATAAAATAACAGATTTTTTCATCTAAGTCAAACTATTTTCGAGCTGGAAAAATTAACCACTGGTTTGTATTGTTTATTCACTACCTAGGGATGACTCAATTCCCACAGAAACTATTTGTGCTCAACTAGGATTAATCCAGAACTACATAACAATTCTCAGTTCCACAAACTCTGACCCAGTTGAAAAAATAGCAATGACATATATTCAAATACTGAATTGATGAAGCATTTATTTTAAATGCATATACAAGGACCACATAAATAAATCACGACAATTATTTCTATTAAAACAACATTTGAAGTCAAATTCATGCGTTTCAAAGATTGAAGTGATGTACTAACAAACCACATTGCAGGGTAGGCATTAGTCAACCAGTACAGAGCATGAAGGCCTTGGAGCGGCTGAGGTGGAGAGTAGCTAAAACAGTGACTGCTAATCAGAATCCAATCCTAATGTTAATGCTGTCTAGATCTCCCTCTTGTTATCCAATTACTGGCCACAATAACAGTCTTTTCTCCCCAAAACTCCACAATACTCATTTTGTAATCAAACACAGAGAAATTACAGTAAAAAATATTGTGTCTGTATGAAAAATTGCAATGATAATACTCTGATGAGAGCACAAATGACAACATACTGCAATGTCATGAAGAATGGCCATGAAGATTATTTTTTCCTAACAGGAATCTTGATTGTACTTTGTTTCAGTCACCTCAAAACAGTCATTGATCTTGAATTTTAGTACTCCGACTAATGTTGAATACATGCTAAAAACCTTTATGTCAATCATGTCACAAATTCTATGCAAGTTCTGCAAAACACCAATGCTGTTGTGAGGGTTTTTTGTTTGTTTTTGTTTTCCATTTCAGAGGACAGCTACTGGCACCTCAACAACCCCACACAGAGGGCAAAATAAAAAAAAGTTTCTATTTTACAAAGGACCAAGACCACCAAAAAAAGATGGCTACACAGCATAAACTCACTTGCACACCCTAAAACTCGCCATGGTCCAAGGTCCTAGGTCAAGCTAAGCCTTATAAACACAATTTTCCACAGACCTTTCAACAAAACACACAAAGTAGCACACAGAGTAGCACTACATAGAAAGAAAGTAAACCCATCAAATGCTTCCACTTGAACAGGTAGACTAGGAACACTCTCACGCAGGACATTTTGCCCAATTAACAGAACTATATAAGAGGCTATTTCAAAATACTATCGGAAACAACAAACAAAGACTGTGGTCAGCATCTCCGATTTAAAACAGTGATTCACAAGGCATATAAGGGACAGGGAAACACTAGACCCCAAAGGTAACTGCCCCCAGTTTTCTATCAAGCTGACGTTGTCCTTAAGCAGCAGAGGGGCTGGTTCTGCTGTTGCAGCTGAGGGTTGTCAAGATGTCCTTTTGCCTCAAGTCGTCTTTAAAATGGTGGATCCCAGCATCTTCAGTTCGGTTCCTGGAAAAGGAAAAAAAAAGGTAAGTGTCTTACTTTCTGTTCACATACATACATTATGCTGAGAAACAGTTGAATAAAATATCCAGCGAAATGAAAAAGTGTGCGAGGGCAGCTATAAAAGAACAATTGTGTCTAACTAGCTGGGTTTGACAAAATGGTCTTGTTTTTATGCCTGTAGCTCACAGATAAGTGTGACCAAGTAATCTCCATGCTTGGTCACAACTGAATGGTTCAAAATAGAATAATAAACAGACTAAATTAACATACAAATTAATATATAGTAATAAATATATACGACATTTCTTAATAAATACACTTGTTACCAAAAGCCTTCAACTTTATTTGATCACCACTTTTAAATTAATGTTACTGCCCCTTTAAGACGCCTTCCTAGCCACGAGCTAGTATGAGTTAGACGCGAGCAAGTTCACCTAACGGAAAAAAACGAAAAGACGCAAAATCATTCATCATGGGACAACATACAGCACCGAACTATTAAACACCTTTCACGTCTTTTCTATCACCAAACCGAGTCTGTTCTATCACATCTAAGCGACAATTTCGTGGTGCTTTCAATAGTATTGAAGACTGTTTTGGTGAGTTTCACTTTATTTCCTAAAGTGTAGGCTATCTGTAATAAGTTACTGAGTTCAATGAAGATATTAACGTACAGAACATGCTAGCTGCTAACTGTATAAAACCATCACCATTACCCAAATACAGCTTAGTTCTGTAAGTGTTTTTATTGTTTTCTGATGTTTTTATGTTAGAAAGGGAAATGTGTTTAAGATTATTCCCTATCTTTTGACATTTCGTGGATTATTTTACGGTTAAATAACGTTACATTAACTTAGCGTTTTGTGAGACCGTTTGGTGTTGCCATGGCGATACAGTCAGTGGCGAGGGAAATGGCATGTACTAACGTTATTTACTGAGTGTTTTATTTACTTTTATGGCCTGTTGTGCAGGTGAGTTTATCAGTTTTCTTTCTATGATACAGACAGTTAGCTGTGCACTTCATCTCTCCCTGAGTGTTGGTAACACGCCCATTTTTGGGCCTGTCCTGTGGTTCATGGACTCGTATGCTTTCAGAAAAATAAAGTGTCTAATATCTGTAAGCGTTTGCCTGAAATTTGATCACAAATTCAATCTTATTACAGAAGCGATCATGAAATGGAAGCCAGAGCTGGAAGAGGTGGAGCTCCTGATAGCTGAGGTCTTAAAACATGCCCCTGCAGCCCACACCAAAAGTTTAAGGTGAGTTGAAACGAGAGAGGCAAATATCCCTCTAAATCAATTATACGAATATTCCGACTATTAGGGAACAATTATCATATTTTTGTACACCACCTCAAAATGATATGCAGATCCATGCAGATCCATGCCCTACTTTTTAAGCTTGTTCACAAACGTGGTTACTCGTCTTCATCTTCAAGCAATAACCTTGGCGGCTCGACACCATCTACACAACGCTGTTTTGTTTTTTTTTAAACCGGTTATTACTTTCCCCTGTCATGATTTATGTGCACAATGTATCAGCCTTTTGTGGCCAAGTTACTGAAGCACACCATTGGCTTAACTTAGTTAAACATTAGCTAAGCTTACTACAACCTATGACTGACTGACGCATGCTAATGTTTTCTCCAATAGTGCTCAGACCTAATGCAATACGTAGGCCTAAGCATTTGAAATTCCACATAAGTCACATACCTTGAAAATTAACTTTAGTACTTTAACAGCTGAATTGAAAACCGAATTGCATGTAGTCTCCTTATTTCATGCGACAGCTTAACAAACTGTTTCAACAATGTTTTGTCTTCTACGCGAATTAGGCCTAAATGTGAAGCCTCTGCACGGCCCGCGGCGCCATCGACTGGTCTGGCATATGCACTACAGTACTTTTAGCTGTTTTTTCCTTACCGGTAGGCCTATCGTTAAAAGCGGTAAGAGGAAATACACCCGATGGTTTTGTGTAGACATAGCCCAATTCTAGGCGAGACATCTTAGTGCAACAAGCTACAAAACTCCAAAACAATTAAGCTTATAGCCAAAAACGCATGAAATCATGGTTCACTAACATTACAGCTATAGCAGCAATGTAAACTGTAGGCCTACAGTTTAGCTGCAATATGCTGGTGAATCAACACAAGATTATCTCCATGTTTATAAAGTAACTGTCAGACGTCGTACATTAAATGTGCATACCATATACCGGATCATACCGCGACCATTTCACTCTCACACTCGCGTTATATCAACGCATTTACAATCCTCAATGCTTCTAACGAGCACAGACTGATAACAGTATGAACTAAACTTAACAAAGGAGCAGTATCAATACTTACGGCCGGGTAGGCTATCTGAACGCACAGTTATAATAATAATATTAATACAGAAACACCATCCGCATCTCCAGTGCACTGCTCCGTTATTCCCGCGACTTGGTAGCCTACCGTCGGCGCCGGCATCCTCACACTTGATCTAGGCTACAAGTGCAAGGGGCGAAGGAATGACCCAGCAGCAGCAAAAAAGTCTAGCGTAACCAGCTATTAGCATATCCTATTTAAGTTTTGACTAAATGTAAAATGACTGTTGACTGAATGTAAAATTAATATAAATGCACTCACCTGTTCTCTTTTATTTGTTCTTCACAGGGTCGGATGGAACAGCAGGTGGAAGACCATCGCAAAATTGAATTTCCACATTATTTTAAATAAAATATCATTTGTTAGTGTACAGTTGTCTTTTCTTTTGAATAGGCTCAACATTAGCAACAGCCAGTCAAAATGCAGGTAAAATATGAATGTGGCTTGTCTAGGCTATCTCAACTAGATTTTGTGCGTGGCAGTCATGAATTGATACTTGTTAGTGCAGCTGTCTTGAATAGGCTTGGGGTCAACATTAGCAACAGCCACCAGCCAGAATGCAGGTATATGAATGTGACTAGATTTTGTGGATTCTATGGGCAAATGAGGACTGCACATGCAGATCCGCCCTAACGTGCTGGCGACATTATGGCAACCTTTCTCAGGAAGGTTGCTACAATGTCGCCAGTATGTCTTTTGGTTGCCGCGACGTGGCGGTTACGTGGAGGTTACGTGCGAGAAACGCTGCCAAGATATGTTGCGGCAACGTAATCGCGTCTTTCACCCGCACGTGTCGGCAACGTTAGAACTTACGTGGCGGCAACGTATGTTTGGTAATAAAGTTACGTAACCGCCACGTAACGGCGACGTAACTGTTAGCTGGGGTAAACTCAACTACCAAAAGTCAATATCAATTCATTTTACCTCTAGGCCTACACCTGAAGGCTAACAAGGAGGGTAACTCATCTGAAGGCTTTCCCCATGTTTGCTACAATAGAGGGTACTTACCTTGAATAGGGTCGCACTGCTGTCTCTAGATAAACGGTCTTCACCTTCATCAATTTACCTCAGACTGACAATTTGACAGTACAAGTTACCTAAAGTTATCATGCATTGGTGACGACATCATTAAAAGAACCAATTACCATCACTTAATCTACAAAATGTGCTTGTTTCTGGGGAGAAAATACACTGTAGCAGTTGGTATCAGACTCTCTTAGAGAGTATCCAATAGTATCAGATTGGCATAGAATGCCACTTTAACCACCAATCACAGACATATACTATCAGAGAATGACGTTTATTCTGGTCTGTATCTGGGGAGATAAATGAGGGTTAGGAAGAAAATAAACGCATAAAGTAAGCCTAAGTCACCTATTAGAGCTACTAGCTACATTAGCAGCTAGCGAGTAAGACTACTATAACCTGCTGACTTACTGACATGAAAAAACAGACGTCGTGCTATATCTTTAACTCCTTTATTATCAAAACATTATTATACAAACTTACATCTGTATAACTTGTACAAGTCTCTCAAGAGATATCTTCTTTCACGTAGCTCCTCCAAGATGTGCACACACATTTTTAAAAAGCGCGGCCAGGCAGCCACCACTGTAGGGGCGGAGTGGAGGTGCGTCATAGACAGTGGAGGTGACGTATTTCCGTTCTGGAGTGGAGCTCCACTCCCCATAGGTCTGCAGCCAGGTGCTCTTGAATCATTCTCAAAGCCTCAATGACCCCCAATTAAAGCCGTGGATTGTGGTCAGGAAGGATGGTGTAGTGTTAGGAGCTCACTGCAACTGCACAGCAGGGTTTGGGGAGTGCTGCTCCCATGTATCCGCTACATTGTTTAAATTATGGCAATATAGTGCTACTGATGAGGAGGCGTCAGTGACATCGAAGAAATGCAAATGGTCAACAACAAGTGATGAATCGGTAAAAAGGTTGCCATATCAAGAAGGGAAAGACATCGTGTGCAACTCTCAGCGTGTCAAAAAGCAGAGCTCTAGGGATGCAATGCTACCTGTAATCCCACCCCTTACTCCACAAGAGGTAGCAGCACTACATAAAAACCTCTCCGAGTGCCATACACAAGAGGGAAAGATCCTGAAACCAGCGTTTCTCTCTGTAGTCAGAGGCTATGTCTCCTCATATGTCCTCAAAGTCATCACGCTAAATCTGCCACAACCCCTGACACAGCTGTAGCAGCTACACCAAGCATGCAAGAGAAGTTAGCCTAGCAGAGTTACAGGAGAGAGCAGAAACTCTGATTGCCCAAATAACCGTAACCAAAGAACAGGTAAAGTAGTTCATAGTTCGGGAAACAGGTTAAGGTGTAGGCTAATTTGGAAGGCTGACAGTTCAGTTGTTGTATTTTCAGAGTGACATTGTGGAGGAAGAGACTCGTGCCCAATCAAAGTCTAACATCTGGTTCGAACAGAGGAGTGGCAGGATTACTGCATCGACTTTCAGGGCAGCTGTAAAAACAAATTCCTCTTCACCTTCTGTGTCACTGATCAGGAAAATATGTTACCCCAGGTCTAATAGCTTCACTACTGAAGCAACCAGGTATTTCAAAGCATTGCAATAACAGTTTTTAGACTTTCAAATCTAAATGGCAATCAGCCTACATACACTACAGCATTCTGCCAGGGCTGAAGGACGTGCGAGGCAAACTAGCATACTAGCATTGCACACCTCGTAGCCTAATATTGTCTTGATCATATCCAAAGTAAATCAGTATCGCAAACTCACCATGTAGCTAGAAGAGGATCTTTATTTGATGCGAATTCTTCAAATCTTGCGGAAAATCCATTTGAGACAGATTTGGCCAACTACAATTTCGTGCAAAATAGCATCCTTTCCAACGATCTTGAGCAGTCATTGATTGGATCGGATTACATTTCCTTACTAGTTTGAGGTGCTGTATTCTAAGCTAACACGAATCTGCTTAGCGTTTTCAAGAAAGATAAACAAGTGCGAACACTGCACACACACGGGAAATCTGTCATTATTGAGTTCAAGAGTTGACTTGCCCCCCTCTCCACACCCCCTCAGAAAAAGCTCATTGCCCCTAGTGGTGTGGAGATATTTTGCCATTGCATGTGCCTCCACCTCCTCAGTCCTGATCTTTGAGATTACTTTTACTGTTGGTTAACAATGTTTAAAGGAAAACTAATAGATATGACCATTTACAGATGGGGTTGCAAGCATGAGGAATCAGGTAGAAGAAGCTATGAAATGCAGCATCACATATCTCACTCCAATGTCCAGCTAAAACCTGCAGGCTTCAGAATCTCCACAACACACCCATTTGTTGGGGCCTCACCTGATGGCTACGTTTCTTGTAGTTGTTGTGGTACAGGCATAATAGAGATTAAATGCCCTTTCTGCAAGGGCCTATCAGTAAATGAGGCCACAAACGAGACAGGATTTTGTCTGGAAAAAGATGAAACAGGAACCTTAAGACTGAAGCGTGGTCATGCCTACTACTATCAGGTTCAGATGCAGCTGTTTGTCACCAACATGCCCTACTGTGACTTTATTGTTTGGACTGAGAAGGACAGCACTTCCGCCTTTGTAGAACGCATCACCCCAGATCTACCTTTTCTTTACTTAGAGTTAGAAAGTGCCACAGAGTTTTTAAAAAAATGTATTGTACCTGAGCTGCTTGCTAAATATTTCTCTGCTCCACAACCCGTAGTACCAATTGCTGATCAAGGTCAGCAATGGTGCTACTGTCGTGAGCCAGAACAAGGGAATATGCTCGTCTGTGTGTCTGGCTTTTGCACAATTAGTAAGTTCCACCAAACTTGCCTTCACATCAGCAAAGTCCCAAAGCGGTGGCTGTGTCCCAGCTGCAGAAAAATTCTCAATTCCCAGAAAAGACAAAAGTCGACCGAAGCTGTTTAAATTAGTATGCATTGTACATGCCTAAATGAAAACAGAGACAAGTAAACACAAGTGGAAATGTTTAAACAATATTTTATTATTAGGGCCCGAGCACTGAAGGGCGCAAGGCCCTATTGTTTTTGTAAGGATTATTATTATTAGGGCCCGAGCACCGAAGGGCGCAAGGCCCTATTGTTTTTGTAAGGATTATTGGGGGCCAAGCAGCGAAGCTGCAGGGCAACCCTTAGTGATTCTATGAATTCTTATTGGGGGCCAAGCAGCGAAGCTGCGAAGGCACCCATTGTGTTTGTACGTTTTCTTATTATTACGCATCATCTTTCTTCTGCCATGGAAGTCTATGGCAGCCCATAGAACCGTCTGGTGAAAAGTTGTGAAATTTGGCACACTGATTGGGGACACTCCAATAATGTATTTCACCAAGTTTCTTGCCTCCCCGTTGAACTCTCTAGCGCCACCAACAGGCCAAAGTTGGACATGCGTTCACGCACGTAACTTTTGACCCGTTGACCCGATTGTCAAAAATGTGGTATCGTTGGAATCCTTTGACCAACCCGAGTTCAACGCACCCTATGACGTCAATTTCCGCCATGATGGATTTTCCGCCATTTTGGATTTTGTCAAAAACCTTTAAAAAGTTTCACGCCTCACATAGTTTGTCCGATTTTCACAAAACTTAGCACATAACATCTTCAGACCAAGCCGCACAAAAGTTATCGATTTTCATCTTCGGAACTAAAACCGTTTGCCCGTAACAGCCAAACGAAATATGCGGCGAAGCCGCCAAACAGGAAGTGAGCTCATATCTCAGCAACCCTTTCATCTGTCATAACCAATCTTAGTACATGAACTTATAACCCCATCAGTAGGGCACTCAAAAAATCTGGTGACGTTTGACCTCTAGGGGGCGCTGTAATTAAGAAATATGCCTATTGGCCTGTAGCTGCTGTTGTGCTTAGAATTAAAACACACTAGTGGTGTCTGACAATACTGTGGAAGGTCCTTAGGCCGACCCAAGCCAACTTGTGATGTCATCGTAATTGATTTGGTCGCCATGTTGGATTTAATCAAAAACATGAATAAGTATTCGCAAGTCACAAATTTCAGCTGATCCACACCAAAATCGGCAGAGACCATCTTCATACCATGTCTTATCAGTGTATTTTTTTCTGGAACATTTGACAGAAGCGTTCGCCTGTAACAGCCAATCGAAATGTGCGGCAAAGCCGCCAAACAGGAAGTGAGCTCATATCTCAGCAACGCTTTCATGTATCAAAACCAAACTTAGTACATGGTCCTCAGGACCCACCAGGAGGACGCTCAATAAATTTGGTGACCTTTGACCTCTAGGGGGCTCTGTAATTGGCAAAAATGTATTTTGGCCTGTAGTTGCTGCATTATTCTGCAATGGAGGTCAATGGCAGCCCATAGAACCGTCTGGTTCATCCTGATGATGCACAAATAATTTGGTGACCTTTGACCTCTATTGGGGCATTGAAATCACAGCAAGCATGATCGATCTTTTATTTTTGATGTGAAACTGTTGACAGCGAGTTCCATCCAGTTAATTCTAATGCGTGCGTGCAAGGGTGGGGCGGGGTGGGACGGGCAGGGGCGGGCAGGGGCGATTGCAGCGGTGGGTTGGCTGGGTGAGGGGGCGGCGACACTTAGCCCTGGTTCAGCCACACAAAATCAGTTATGTTTTGATGTGAAACTTGACCTTGTAACTCAGCCAATCTTGGGTTGTTTGACATGGAACTTGTTGTGACTGCTTAATGCTATATGCCTGATGCCACGGCATTGAGTTGCATGGCAAATCTGGACTTCTGGACTGCTGAACTGCCTGCTTGGCCCCCTCATTGCTGCTTGCAGCTATATTTAGGGGTCCGAGCAGCGTAGCTGCAGGAACCCTATTGTTTCTGTACCGTTCATTTTTTGGCCAAAATTCTGTAAAAGTCATACTGCAGCCTAAACCGTAACTCCAAAACTCTTGAAATTTTCAGGTATGGTTACCAGTACCCCCCTCTACCCATAACCCAAAATTTGGGGTACTGCACCCAAAGGTGGCGCTATTGAAAAAAAAAGTTAATTATGCTTATTTCTCCTTACCAGATTCACCTAGACTCAAAATTCTTTCAGAATATAAATCTCTAAACTCAGATGCATCTTTTTGGCCCTGGTCTTATGGTCTACAAATGTTTACTTTTTCCACAATTTCATGGAAAAGCCAAACATTATAAAAAGTTTCACACTCTTCAAAAATAATCGAATCTTTACCAAAATTCTCACAGACAATGTTTAGACCAAGCCTCATAAAAGTTATCGCTCAGAATTTTGATATTTTGTTCCATTTCAGAGATATAGGCCAATAAAGTTAGACCACTTAGGCCTTTTTTCCTAGATCACCTATATTCCTATAAACCGTAAGTCCTAGAAACTTGACATTTTCAAGTATTGTTACCAGTACCCCCCACTACCCATAACCCAAATTTGGGGTACTGCACCCAAAGGTGGCGCTCTTGTCAAAAACGCTTATTTCTCCTTACCAGATTCACCTAGACTCAAAATTCTTTCATCATATTAATCTCTACATTCAGATGCATCTTTTTCACCCTGGTCTTATGCTCTAAAAATGTTTACTTTTGCCACAATTTCAGAGAAAAGCCAAACATCATAAAAAGTTTCACAGGCTTCAAAAATTATCAAATCTTCACCAAAATTCTCACAGACAATGTTTAGACAAAGCCTCACAAAAGTTATCAAAAGAATTTGGATACGTTGTTCCATTTCAGAGATATAGGCCAATAAAGTTCGACCACTCAGCCCATTTCTCCTATATCACCTATATTCCTATATGAGTAATTTTTTTTTCTTGGATAACAACCATATAACCATCATTAGGTGGATACCATTAACAGTGCACATTTTCAGATATGTACTCTTTTTTATAAAGCCCTTAATTCTATTGTCAAATGTATGCTAGGAATTTTCTTGATGTTGTGTGTTTGCCAACACACATTTTCACCATTTGAATGTGACTGCTCAATGTGTATGATTGTCAGTGGCTGAGTGGGATAATGCCTAGTGCTGGTGTTTGTTAGGTTGAGAGTTCGAATCCTGCTAGAGCTTTAGGCTCAAGATGCACATGCTATTGGTTATTGAAGATTCACACTATTGAACAGCACCTGAATGACATCAGACAATTAACATTCACACTCATTAGTTGCCGAGAATCAGAATGCCGACACACTCTATGACATATAGGGGAACTTCTTTGTTTACTATTTTTCCTTCATCATTAAGTCTATCATATTTATATTTCATCCATTACTGTTCTTCTCTATAAATGTCTAATTGCCCCAGAATATCCAAAAGTTTTCAGGTGTAGTCTTTCAGGAAAGCCCTTCATTTTATTGTCAAATGTATACTTGGAGTTTTTCTTGTGTGTTTACCAACACACATTTTCACCATTTGAATGTGACTGCTGAATGTGTATGATTGTCAGTGGCAGAGTGGGATAATGTCTAGTGCTGGTGTTTGTTAGGTTGAGAGTTCGAATCCTGCTAGAGCTTTAGGCTCAAGATGCACATGCTATTGGTTATTGAAGATTCACACTATTGAACAGAACCTGAATGACATCAGACAATTAACATTCACACTCATTAGTTGCCAAGAATCAGAATGCCGACACACTCTGTGACATATAGGGGAACTTCTTTGTTTACTATTTTTCCTTCATCATTAAGTCTATCATATTTATATTTCATCCATTACTGTTCTTCTCTATAAATGTCTAATTGCCCCAGAATATCCAAAAGTTTTCAGGTGTACTCTTTCAGGAAAGCCCTTCATTTTATTGTCAAATGTATACTTGGAGTTTTTCTTGTGTGTTTACCAACACACATTTTCACCATTTGAATGTGACTGCTGAATGTGTATGATTGTCAGTGGCAGAGTGGGATAATGCCTAGTGCTGGTGTTTGTTAGGTTGAGAGTTCGAATCCTGCTAGAGCTTTAGGCTCAAGATGCACATGCTATTGGTTATTGAAGATTCACACTATTGAACAGCACCTGAATGACATCAGACAATTAACATTCACACTCATTAGTTGCCAAGAATCAGAATGCCGACACACTCTATGACATATAGGGGAACTTCTTTGTTTACTATTTTTCCTTCATCATTAAGTCTATCATATTTATATTTCATCCATTACTGTTCTTCTCTATAAATGTCTAATTGCCCCAGAATATCCAAAAGTTTTCAGGTGTAGTCTTTCAGGAAAGCCCTTCATTTTATTGTCAAATGTATACTTGGAGTTTTTCTTGTGTGTTTACCAACACACATTTTCACCATTTGAATGTGACTGCTGAATGTGTATGATTGTCAGTGGCAGAGTGGGATAATGTCTAGTGCTGGTGTTTGTTAGGTTGAGAGTTCGAATCCTGCTAGAGCTTTAGGCTCAAGATGCACATGCTATTGGTTATTGAAGATTCACACTATTGAACAGAACCTGAATGACATCAGACAATTAACATTCACACTCATTAGTTGCCAAGAATCAGAATGCCGACACACTCTATGACATATAGGGGAACTTCTTTGTTTACTATTTTTCCTTCATCATTAAGTCTATCATATTTATATTTCATCCATTACTGTTCTTCTCTATAAATGTCTAATTGCCCCAGAATATCCAAAAGTTTTCAGGTGTATTTTTTCAGGAAAGCCCTTCATTTTATTGTCAAATATATACTTGGAGTTTTTCTTGTGTGTTTACCAACACACATTTTCACCATGTGAATGTGACTACCCAATATGTAGGATTGTCAGTGGCTGAGTGGGATAATGCCTAGTGCTGGTGTTTGTTAGGTTGAGAGTTCGAATCCTGTTAGAGCTTTAGGCTCAAGATGCACATGCTATTGGTTATTGAAGATTCACACTATTGAACAGCACCTGAATGACATCAGACAATTAACATTCACACTCATTAGTTGCCAAGTATCAGAATGCCGACACACTCTGTGACATATAGGGGAACTTCTTTGTTTACTATTTTTCCTTCATCATTAAGTCTATCATATTTATATTTCATCCATTACTGTTCTTCTCTATAAATGTCTAATTGCCCCAGAATATCCAAAAGTTTTCAGGTGTACTCTTTCAGGAAAGCCCTTCATTTTATTGTCAAATGTATACTTGGAGTTTTTCTTGTGTGTTTACCAACACACATTTTCACCATTTGAATGTGACTGCTGAATGTGTATGATTGTCAGTGGCAGAGTGGGATAATGCCTAGTGCTGGTGTTTGTTAGGTTGAGAGTTCGAATCCTGCTAGAGGTTGAGGCTCAAGATGCACATGCTATTGGTTATTGAAGATTGACACCATTGAACAGCACCTGAATGACATCAGGCAATCAACATTCACACTCATTAGTTGCCAAGAATCAGAATGCCGACACACTCTATGACATATAGGGGAACTTCTTTGTTTACTATTTTTCCTTCATCATTAAGTCTATCATATTTATATTTCATCCATTACTGTTCTTCTCTACAAATGTCTAATTGCCCCAGAATTTCCAAACGTTTTCAGGTGTTCTCTTTCAGGAAAGCCCTTCATTTTATTGTCAAATGTATACTTGGAGTTTTTCTTGTGTGTTTACCAACACACATTTTCACCATGTGAATGTGACTACCCAATATGTCGGATTGTCAGTGGCTCAGTGGGATAATGCCTAGTGCTGGTGTTTGTTAGGTTGAGGGTTCGAATCCCCGGTAGTGCTTTAGGCTCTAGCTCGAATACTATTGGTTATTGAAGATTCACACCATTGAACAGCACCTGAATGACATCAGGCAATCAACATTCACACTCATCAGTTGCCAAGAATCAGAATGCCGAGACACTCTATGACATTCAGGGGAACTTCTTTGTTTACTATTTTTCCTTCATCATTAAGTCTATCATATTTATATTTAATCTATTAGTGTTCATCTCTACAAATGTCTAATCGCCCCTCCATGCTTGGAGTTTTTCTTGTGTGTTTACCAATACACATTTTCACCATGTGAATGTGACTGGGCAACATGTAGGATTGACAGTGGCTCAGTGGGATAATGCCTTGTACTGGTGATCCTTAGGTTGAGAGTTCAAATCCCACTTGAAGCATTAGTGAGTTGTGGATGTTAGCATACTACAATAGAATGCTGTTGGTTTGTGGAGGATAACACACTATAACATTACAGCTACTTGTCAATATGGACTTGTAGTGCAAGGCAAGTATTACTGTATAATTATAAGCTGTAGCCTATAATTATTTGTTATTCTTATAATATTTGTCATTTCTTATACATATTTAGTCGGCTCTTCCACTTGACAGAACAACTCTATATCGGTTAAGGATGTCACGCATGAAACAATGCTGCAGAAACATGAAAATACGACTTTGAGTTTAGTAGGCTATAATTTTCAGTTCCTGTTTATCTATTGCACAATGGGTAATAATTTAAAGGAATCATGTTGCAGTCTTGTAAATAGTGACCCTGCAAGATCCCTAGTCATTGCAAAATCATAGTCTGTGACTTAAAACTCTACTACTTGTCTTTAGATGTGAGAGGGTCTGAGACTGTAGTCTTTCAAAAATCTTTTCCAAATCTTTGCAAATCTTTCCAAAGTTTACCCGCTGGGAAACCCTGTAGCTCCGGAGCAGGGGCTCAGACCAGGATAAATTGTTTGCTCGCCCTCAGTTCGCTCTTTTGTTCATCTCAACCCAGCACTCCAGTGTGTCCTGCTCTGTGTGCGTCTTTGAGTTAACGTAAGTCATCACTTTAATCACCCTCACTATGACTTTTGTGATGTTTATCAGTTTGTAGAGTAGCTCTGCAATCATGTGTAAAGTTAAGGTCTTTGTTTGTTGGTTTGGTGTGTTTGAGTCCCATGTGAGAGATGATTAGGTGATGTTGGTTGACTTGGGATGTCAAGTATTGTTTAGTTGTACCTTATATAGCCATATGATTTCAGTTTATTGTTCAAATGTCAATTGGTTTGTTTGTGAGTTGGGATCTGTACTGATTTACCCCATTTCACTGATTACTCCATTTTCTGTTTGTTTCCTCTTTGATGCAGCACACATACAAGTAAAGAACAAAAGAACCGATGAATTGAAACTCAAATAAAGTTAACTTGTGTTGCACCGAAACCTGCCATCTCCGTGTCATCACTCCATACCATTGAGCCTTCTGAGTCACACCATTGAACAGCACCTGAATGACATCAGGCAATTAACATTCACACTCATTACACACTGCTGGTGTTTGTTAGGTTGAGAGTTCGAATCCTGCTAGAGCTTGAAGCTCAAGATGCACATGCTATTGGTTATTGAAGATTGACACCATTGAACAGCACCTGAATGACATCAGGCAATTAACATTCACACTCATTAGTTGCCAAGAATCAGAATGCCGACACACTCTATGACATATAGGGGAACTTCTTTGTTTACTATTTTTCCTTCATCATTAAGTCTATCATATTTATATTTCATCCATTACTGTTCTTCTCTATAAATGTCTAATTGCCCCAGAATATCCAAAAGTTTTCAGGTGTACTCTTTCAGGAAAGCCCTTCATTTTATTGTCAAATGTATACTTGGAGTTTTTCTTGTGTGTTTACCAACACACATTTTCACCATGTGAATGTGACTGCCTAATATGTCGGATTGTTAGTGGCTCAGAGGGATAATGCCTAGTGCTGGTGTTTGTTAGGTTGAGAGTTCGAATCCTGCTAGAGCTTTAGGCTCAAGATGCACATGCTATTGGTTATTGAAGAGTCACACCATTGAACAGCACCCGAATGACATCAGGCAATCAACATTCACACTCATTAGTTGCCAAGAATCAGAATGCCGACACACTCGAAGACATATAGGGGAACTTCTTTGTTTACTATTTTTCCTTCATCATTAAGTCTATCATATTTATATTTCATCCATTACTGTTCTTCTCTACAAATGTCTAATTGTCCCAGAATTTCCAAACGTTTTCAGGTGTTCTCTTTCAGGAAAGCCCTTCATTTTATTGTCAAATGTATACTTGGAGTTTTTCTTGTGTGTTTACCAATACACATTTTCACCATGTGAATGTGACTGCCTAATATGTCGGATTGTTAGTGGCTCAGAGGGATAATGCCTAGTGCTGGTGTTTGTTAGGTTGAGAGTTCGAATCCTGCTAGAGCTTTAGGCTCAAGATGCACATGCTATTGGTTATTGAAGAGTCACACCATTGAACAGCACCCGAATGACATCAGGCAATCAACATTCACACTCATTAGTTGCCAAGAATCAGAATGCCGACACACTCGAAGACATATAGGGGAACTTCTTTGTTTACTATTTTTCCTTCATCATTAAGTCTATCATATTTATATTTCATCCATTACTGTTCTTCTCTACAAATGTCTAATTGTCCCAGAATTTCCAAACGTTTTCAGGTGTTCTCTTTCAGGAAAGCCCTTCATTTTATTGTCAAATGTATACTTGGAGTTTTTCTTGTGTGTTTACCAATACACATTTTCACCATGTGAATGTGACTGGCAAAGATGTAGGATTGACAGTGGCTTAGTGGGATAATGCCTTGTACTGGTCATCCTTATGTTGAGTGTTCAAATCCCACCTGAAGCATTAGTGTTAAAATACTGTTGGGTTGTGGAGGTTAGCATACTAGAATAGAATGCTGTTGGGTTGTGGAGGTTAGCACACTATAACATTACAGCATTACAGCTACTTGTCAATATGGACTTGTAGTGCAAGGCAAGTATAACTGTATAATTATACGCTGTTTATCTTATTGACTCCGACACAGAACCCACCACCACAAATACAATTCAATTCTGTGGGAAACACTGCCTTCCATTATCAAACCCTTCATCTTATCCACAACAAATAAATAGTCCTGTAGAATCAAGTATTGTTAGAATACTGTTGGGTTGTGGAGGTTAGCACACTATAATGTTACAGCACAGGGTAATCCTAATTTTATGCATCAAATTTATTCCAATCCAACTCAAAAGTTTTGAACGACACAAAGTGAAGGTTTTATCCAGATCAAAACCAAGAATAGATTATGTGATCTAATCCAATTTCAGGATCCTTGTTTCCCTTTGAACAACCCATTTTCAAGATTTGATCCAATCCGATAGCTGAAATCCGGTAACTGAAATCCGATAACCGAAATCCGATCACGTTTCTTTTGAACAATTGTGCCCAAACAATCAAAGCATATGTAAAACTAAAAAGCTATGCCATCATGTTCGTTTTGCTCGGACCCCGTAAATCACCGCTTGCGGTTATATTTGGGGGCCAAGCAGCGAAGCTGCAGGGCAACCCTTAGTGATTCTATGATTTCTTATTATTATTATTCAACATCTTTCTTCCGCCATGGGAGTCTATGGCAGCCCATAGAACCGTCTGGTAAAAAGTTGTGAAATTTGGCACACTGATTGGGGACACTCCAATATTTTATTTCACCAAGTTTCATGTCAGAACCTTTAGCACTCTAGCGCCACCAACAGGCCAAAGTTGGACGTGCGTTCAGGCACGTAACTTTTGACCCGTTTGCCCGATTGTCAAAAATGTGGTATCGTTGGAATCCTTGGACCAAGCCGAGTTCAACGCACTCTATGACGTCAATTTCCGCCATGATGGATTTTCCGCCATTTTGGATTTTGTCAAAAACCTTTAAAAAGTTTCACGCCTCACATAGTTTGTCTGATTTTCACGAAACTTAGCACATAACATCTTCAGACCAAGCCGCACAAAAGTTATCGATTTTCATCTTCGGAACTAAAACCGTTTTCCCGTAACAGCCAAACGAAATATGCAGCGAAGCCGCCAAACAGGAAGTGAGCTCATATCTCAGCAACCCTTTCATCTGTCATAACCAAACTTAGTACATGGACTTATAACCCCTTCAGTAGGGCACTCAAAAAATCTGGTGACCTTTGACCTCTAGGGGGCGCTGTAATTAGTGAAAATGCATTTTGGCCTGTAGCTGTTGATGTGCTTAGAATTAAAACGCACTAGTGGTGTCTAACAATACTGTGGAAGGTCCTTAGGCCGACCCAAGCCAACTTGTGATGTCATCGTAATTGATTTGGTCGCCATATTGGATTTCATCAAAAACATGAATAAGTATTCGGAAGTCACAAATTTCAGCTGATCCTCACCAAAATTAGCAGAGACCATCTTCAGACCATGCCTTATCTGTGTATTTTTTTCTGGAACAATTGACAGAAGCGTTCGCCTGTAACAGCCAATCGAAATTTGCGGCGAAGCCGCCAAACAGGAAGTGAGCTCATATCTCAGCAACGCTTTCATGTATCAAAACCAAACTTAGTACATGGTCCTCAGGACCCACCAGGAGGACGCTCAAGAAATTTGGTGACCTTTGACCTCTAGGGGGCTCTGTAATTGGCAAAAATGTATTTTGGCGTGTAGTTGCTGAATTATTCTGCAATGGAGGTCAATGCCAGCCCATAGAACCGTCTGGTTCATCCTGATGATGCACAAATCATTTGGTGACCTTTGACCTCTATGGGGGCATTGAAATCACAGCAAGCATGATAATATCTCAATCGATCTTTTATTTTTGATGTGAAACTGATGACAGCGAGTTCCATCCAGTTAATTCTAAAGCGTGCGTGCAAGGGTGGGGCGGGGTGGGACGGGCAGGGGCGATTGCGGCGGTGGTTTGGCTGGGTGAGGGGGCGGCGACACTCAGCCCTGGTTCAACCACACAAAATCAGTTATGTTTTGATGTGAAACTTGACCTTGTAACTCAGCCAATCTTGGGTTGTTTGACATGGAACTTGTTGTGACTGCTTAATGCTATATGCCTGATGCCACGGCATTGAGTTGCATGGCAAATCTGGACTGCTGAACTGCCTGCTTGGCCCCCTCATTGCTGCTTGCAGCTATATTTGGGGGCCAAGCAGCGAAGCTGCAGGGCAACCCTTAGTGATTCTATGATTTCTTCTTATTATTATTCAACATCTTTCTTCCGCCATGGGAGTCTATGGCAGCCCATAGAACCGTCTGGTAAAAAGTTGTGAAATTTGGCACACTGATTGGGGACACTCCAATATTTTATTTCACCAAGTTTCATGTCAGCACCTTTAGCACTCTAGCGCCACCAACAGGCCAAAGTTGGACGTGCGTTCAGGCACGTAACTTTTGACCCGTTTGCCCGATTGTCAAAAATGTGGTATCGTTGGAATCCTTGGACCAAGCCGAGTTCAACGCACTCTATGACGTCAATTTCCGCCATGATGGATTTTCCGCCATTTTGGATTTTGTCAAAAACCTTTAAAAAGTTTCACGCCTCACATAGTTTGTTCGATTTTCACGAAACTTAGCACATAACATCTTCAGACCAAGCCGCACAAAAGTTATCGATTTTCATCTTCGGAACTAAAACCGTTTTCCCGTAACAGCCAAATGAAATATGCGGAGAAGCCGCCAAACAGGAAGTGAGCTCATATCTCAGCAACCCTTTCATCTGTCATAACCAAACTTAGTACATGGACTTATAACCCCTTCAGTAGGGCACTCAAAAAATCTGGTGACCTTTGACCTCTAGGGGGCGCTGTAATTAGCGAAAATGCATTTTGGCCTGTAGCTGTTGATGTGCTTAGAATTAAAACGCACTAGTGGTGTCTAACAATACTGTGGAAGGTCCTTAGGCCGACCCAAGCCAACTTGTGATGTCATCGTAATTGATTTGGTCGCCATATTGGATTTCATCAAAAACATGAATAAGTATTCGGAAGTCACAAATTTCAGCTGATCCTCACCAAAATTAGCAGAGACCATCTTCAGACCATGCCTTATCTGTGTATTTTTTTCTGGAACAATTGACAGAAGCGTTCGCCTGTAACAGCCAATCGAAATTTGCGGCGAAGCCGCCAAAAAGGAAGTGAGCTCATATCTCAGCAACGCTTTCATGTATCAAAACCAAACTTAGTACATGGTCCTCAGGACCCACCAGGAGGACGCTCAAGAAATTTGGTGACCTTTGACCTCTAGGGGGCTCTGTAATTGGCAAAAATGTATTTTGGCCTGTAGTTGCTGAATTATTCTGCAATGGAGGTCAATGGCAGCCCATAGAACCGTCTGGTTCATCCTGATGATGCACAAATCATTTGGTGACCTTTGACCTCTATGGGGGCATTGAAATCACAGCAAGCATGATAATATCTCAATCGATCTTTTATTTTTGATGTGAAACTGATGACAGCGAGTTCCATCCAGTTAATTCTAAAGCGTGCGTGCAAGGGTGGGGCGGGGTGGGACGGGCAGGGGCGATTGCGGCGGTGGTTTGGCTGGGTGAGGGGGCGGCGACACTCAGCCCTGGTTCAACCACACAAAATCAGTTATGTTTTGATGTGAAACTTGACCTTGTAACTCAGCCAATCTTGGGTTGTTTGACATGGAACTTGTTGTGACTGCTTAATGCTATATGCCTGATGCCACGGCATTGAGTTGCATGGCAAATCTGGACTGCTGAACTGCCTGCTTGGCCCCCTCATTGCTGCTTGCAGCTATATTTGGGGGCCAAGCAGCGAAGCTGCAGGGCAACCCTTAGTGATTCTATGATTTCTTCTTATTATTATTCAACATCTTTCTTCCGCCATGGGAGTCTATGGCAGCCCATAGAACCGTCTGGTAAAAAGTTGTGAAATTTGGCACACTGATTGGGGACACTCCAATATTTTATTTCACCAAGTTTCATGTCAGCACCTTTAGCACTCTAGCGCCACCAACAGGCCAAAGTTGGACGTGCGTTCAGGCACGTAACTTTTGACCCGTTTGCCCGATTGTCAAAAATGTGGTATCGTTGGAATCCTTGGACCAAGCCGAGTTCAACGCACTCTATGACGTCAATTTCCGCCATGATGGATTTTCCGCCATTTTGGATTTTGTCAAAAACCTTTAAAAAGTTTCACGCCTCACATAGTTTGTTCGATTTTCACGAAACTTAGCACATAACATCTTCAGACCAAGCC
This sequence comes from Alosa pseudoharengus, assembly GCF_046254945.1. NCBI lineage: Eukaryota > Metazoa > Chordata > Actinopteri > Clupeiformes > Clupeidae > Alosa > Alosa pseudoharengus. The sequence continues at coordinate 21,028,295 of NW_027468685.1, read as the reverse complement.
GCACAAAAGTTATCGATTTTCATCTTCGGAACTAAAACCGTTTTCCCGTAACAGCCAAATGAAATATGCGGAGAAGCCGCCAAACAGGAAGTGAGCTCATATCTCAGCAACCCTTTCATCTGTCATAACCAAACTTAGTACATGGACTTATAACCCCTTCAGTAGGGCACTCAAAAAATCTGGTGACCTTTGACCTCTAGGGGGCGCTGTAATTAGCGAAAATGCATTTTGGCCTGTAGCTGTTGATGTGCTTAGAATTAAAACGCACTAGTGGTGTCTAACAATACTGTGGAAGGTCCTTAGGCCGACCCAAGCCAACTTGTGATGTCATCGTAATTGATTTGGTCGCCATATTGGATTTCATCAAAAACATGAATAAGTATTCGGAAGTCACAAATTTCAGCTGATCCTCACCAAAATTAGCAGAGACCATCTTCAGACCATGCCTTATCTGTGTATTTTTTTCTGGAACAATTGACAGAAGCGTTCGCCTGTAACAGCCAATCGAAATTTGCGGCGAAGCCGCCAAAAAGGAAGTGAGCTCATATCTCAGCAACGCTTTCATGTATCAAAACCAAACTTAGTACATGGTCCTCAGGACCCACCAGGAGGACGCTCAAGAAATTTGGTGACCTTTGACCTCTAGGGGGCTCTGTAATTGGCAAAAATGTATTTTGGCCTGTAGTTGCTGAATTATTCTGCAATGGAGGTCAATGGCAGCCCATAGAACCGTCTGGTTCATCCTGATGATGCACAAATCATTTGGTGACCTTTGACCTCTATGGGGGCATTGAAATCACAGCAAGCATGATAATATCTCAATCGATCTTTTATTTTTGATGTGAAACTGATGACAGCGAGTTCCATCCAGTTAATTCTAAAGCGTGCGTGCAAGGGTGGGGCGGGGTGGGACGGGCAGGGGCGATTGCGGCGGTGGTTTGGCTGGGTGAGGGGGCGGCGACACTCAGCCCTGGTTCAACCACACAAAATCAGTTATGTTTTGATGTGAAACTTGACCTTGTAACTCAGCCATTCTTGGGTTGTTTGACATGGAACTTGCTGTGACTGCTTGATGCTATATGCCTGATGCCACGGCATTGAGTTTCATGCCAAATCTGGACTGCTGAACTGCGTGCTTGGCCCCCACATTGCTGCTTGCAGCTATATTTGGGGGCCAAGCAGCGAAGCTGCGAAGGCACCCATTGTGTTTCTATTTGTTCTTATTATTATTAGGGGTCCGAGCAGCGTAGCTGCAGGAACCCTATTGTTTCTGTACCGTTCATTTTTTGGCCAAAATTCTGTAAAAGTCATACTGCAGCCTAAACCGTAACTCCAAAACTCTTGAAATTTTCAGGTATGGTTACCAGTACCCCCCTCTACCCATAACCCAAAATTTGGGGTACTGCACCCAAAGGTGGCGCTATTGGAAAAAAAAGTTAATTATGCTTATTTCTCCTTACCAGATTCATCTAGACTCAAAATTCTTTCAGAATATTAATCTCTAAACTCAGATGCATCTTTTTGGCCCTGGTCTTATGGTCTACAAATGTTTACTTTTTCCACAATTTCATGGAAAAGCCAAACATTATAAAAAGTTTCACACTCTTCAAAAATAATCGAATCTTCACCAAAATTCTCACAGACAATGTTTAGACCAAGCCTCACAAAAGTTATCGCTCAGAATTTTGATATTTTGTTCCATTTCAGAGATATAGGCCAATAAAGTTAGACCACTTAGGCCTTTTTTCCTAGATCACCTATATTCCTATAAACCGTAAGTCCTAGAAACTTGACATTTTCAAGTATTGTTACCAGTACCCCCTACTACCCATAACCCAAATTTGGGGTACTGCACCCAAAGGTGGCGCTCTTGTCAAAAACGCTTATTTCTCCTTACCAGATTCACCTAGACTCAAAATTCTTTCATCATATTAATCTCTACATTCAGATGCATCTTTTTCACCCTGGTCTTATGCTCTAAAAATGTTTACTTTTGCCACAATTTCAGAGAAAAGCCAAACATCATAAAAAGTTTCACAGGCTTCAAAAATTATCAAATCTTCACCAAAATTCTCACAGACAATGTTTAGACAAAGCCTCACAAAAGTTATCAAAAGAATTTGGATACGTTGTTCCATTTCAGAGATATAGGCCAATAAAGTTCGACCACTCAGCCCATTTCTCCTATATCACCTATATTCCTATATGAGTAAGTTTTTTTTCTTGGATAACAACCATACAACCATCATTAGGTGGATACCATTAACAGTGCACATTTTCAGATATGTACTCTTTTTTATAAAGCCCTTAATTCTATTGTCAAATGTATGCTAGGAATTTTCTTGATGTTGTGTGTTTGCCAACACACATTTTCACCATTTGAATGTGACTGCTGAATGTGTATGATTGTCAGTGGCAGAGTGGGATAATGCCTAGTGCTGGTGTTTGTTAGGTTGAGAGTTCGAATCCTGCTAGAGCTTTAGGCTCAAGATGCACATGCTATTGGTTATTGAAGATTCACACTATTGAACAGCACCTGAATGACATCAGACAATTAACATTCACACTCATTAGTTGCCAAGAATCAGAATGCCGACACACTCTATGACATATAGGGGAACTTCTTTGTTTACTATTTTTCCTTCATCATTAAGTCTATCATATTTATATTTCATCCATTACTGTTCTTCTCTATAAATGTCTAATTGCCCCAGAATATCCAAAAGTTTTCAGGTGTACTTTTTCAGGAAAGCCCTTCATTTTATTGTCAAATATATACTTGGAGTTTTTCTTGTGTGTTTACCAACACACATTTTCACCATTTGAATGTGACTGCTGAATGTGTATGATTGTCAGTGGCAGAGTGGGATAATGCCTAGTGCTGGTGTTTGTTAGGTTGAGAGTTCGAATCCTGCTAGAGCTTTAGGCTCAAGATGCACATGCTATTGGTTATTGAAGATTCACACTATTGAACAGCACCTGAATGACATCAGACAATTAACATTCACACTCATTAGTTGCCGAGAATCAGAATGCCGACACACTCTATGACATATAGGGGAACTTCTTTGTTTACTATTTTTCCTTCATCATTAAGTCTATCATATTTATATTTCATCCATTACTGTTCTTCTCTATAAATGTCTAATTGCCCCAGAATATCCAAAAGTTTTCAGGTGTACTTTTTCAGGAAAGCCCTTCATTTTATTGTCAAATATATACTTGGAGTTTTTCTTGTGTGTTTACCAACACACATTTTCACCATTTGAATGTGACTGCTGAATGTGTATGATTGTCAGTGGCAGAGTGGGATAATGCCTAGTGCTGGTGTTTGTTAGGTTGAGGGTTCGAATCCCCGGTAGTGCTTTAGGCTCTAGCTCGAATACTATTGGTTATTGAAGATTCACACCATTGAACAGCACCTGAATAATAATAATAATAATAATAAGCTTTATTTGTATAGCACCTTTCATACACAGAATGCAGCTCAAAGTGCTTTACATTTGAAGCATGTAACAAAATAATAGTCAGTCAGTCATTATCAATCACATTTCTTCATTGCTGGGGCCGTTTATGATCCACTCAGCAACATATCAAAAATATAGAAAATGACATGTCATAAGACTGGCAGCCTTAACCCTCTTACCCCCCACAAGCACGCCATATGGCAACTGTGGCAAGGAAAAACTCCCATATTCCAGGAAGAAACCTTGAGCAGAACCTGACTTAATAGGGGGAGCCCATCTGCTTCTGGCTGGCTGCGCCCTCCAATAGCAGCAGATGTAGAATAATCTGAAAAAGTAGTCTACAGGATAAGACGAGTTAACTAAAAGCTTTCCTGTACAGGTATGTTTTCAGATCTTTTTTAAAAATATTTACTGAACTCGCCTGCTTGATGTACAGAGGCAGGGTGTTCCATAGTTTGGGGGCATAATGGATAAAAGCAGCTTCTCCACTTTGTTTGTGGAGCACTTTGGGTACGATTAAAAGATTAGAATTGGATGATCTAAGTTTCCTTTGTGGTTGATAAGATATTAAAAGCTCAGAGATATATGAAGGTGCTGTGCCATTCAGAGCTTTGTAAGTAATTAACATAACCTTAAAATCAATTCTATAGGAAATAGGGAGCCAGTGCAGTTCAGCCAACACAGGGGTGATGTGTTCTCTCTTCTTAGTCTTAGTTAAAAGTCTAGCCGCAGAGTTCTGTATGAGTGCCAATTTCTTTAGATGTTTTTTGGGAAGACCAGTGAAAAGTGCATTGCAGTAGTCTAACCTGCTAGTGATAAAGGCGTGAATTAGTTTTTCTGCATCTTGTTGAGTTAAAAAGGGCCGCACTTTGGCAATGTTTCTCAAGTGGAAATAGGCTGTTTGAGTAACTTTACTGATATGGGGCTTAAAACTTAACTCTGCATCTAAGATGACACCGAGGCTTGTTACTTTTGGTTTGACCTGGTGTGCCAAGTTCCCCAGATTACTAAGAACAATATCTCGCTTTAGTTTTGGTCCCACCAAAAGTACCTCTGTTTTGTCATCATTTAGTTTCAGAAAATTTTTGCTCATCCACTGATTAATGGAGGTTAGGCATGCAGTGAGGGAGCAAAGGCCATCTGGGTTAGTTGGCTCCACAGAAATATACAATTGGGTATCATCTGCGTAGCTATGGAAGTTTACATTATGCTGACTTATGACATTTCCCAATGGAAGCATATATAGGGAAAATAGCAGGGGACCAAGGCAGCTCCCCTGGGCCACACCAAAAGGCAAGTCATGTTTTTCAGATACATGATCTCCTAGACTGATATAAAATCTCTGCCAGTAATGCAGTAATGAATGACATCAGGCTCATCAGTTGCCAAGAATCAGAATGCCGACACACTCTGTGACATATAGGGGAACTTCTTTGTTTACTATTTTTCCTTCATCATTAAGTCTATCATATTTATATTTCATCCATTACTGTTCTTCTCTATAAATGTCTAATTGCCCCAGAATATCCAAAAGTTTTTAGGTGTATTTTTTCAGGAAAGCCCTTCATTTTATTGTCAAATATATACTTGGAGTTTTTCTTGTGTGTTTACCAACACACATTTTCACCATGTGAATGTGACTACCCAATATGTAGGATTGTCAGTGGCTCAGTGGGATAATGCCTAGTGCTGGTGTTTGTTAGGTTGAGGGTTCAAATCCTCGGTAGTGCTTTAGGCTCTAGCTCGAATACTATTGGTTATTGAAGATTCACACCATTGAACAGCACCTGAATGACATCAGGCAATCAACATTCACACTCATCAGTTGCCAAGAATCAGAATGCCGAGACACTCTATGACATTCAGGGGAACTTCTTTGTTTACTATTTTTCCTTCATCATTAAGTCTATCATATTTATATTTAATCTATTAGTGTTCATCTCTACAAATGTCTAATCGCCCCTCCATGCTTGGAGTTTTTCTTGTGTGTTTACCAATACACATTTTCACCATGTGAATGTGACTGGCCAACATGTAGGATTGACAGTGGCTCAGTGGGATAATGCCTTGTACTGGTGAACCTTAGGTTGAGAGTTCAAATCCCACTTGAAGCATTAGTGAGTTGTGGATGTTAGCATACTACAATAGAATGCTGTTGGGTTGTGGAGGATAACACACTATAACATTACAGCTACTTGTCAATATGGACTTGTAGTGCAAGGCAAGTATTACTGTATAATTATAAGCTGTAGCCTATAATTATTTGTTATTCTTATAATATTTGTCATTTCTTATACATATTTAGTCGGCTCTTCCACTTGACAGAACAACTCTATATCGGTTAAGGATGTCACGCATGAAACAATGCTGCAGAAACATGAAAATACGACTTTGAGTTTAGTAGGCTATAATTTTCAGTTCCTGTTTATCTATTGCACAATGGGTAATAATTTAAAGGAATCATGTTGCAGTCTTGTAAATAGTGACCCTGCAAGATCCCTAGTCATTGCAAAATCATAGTCTGTGACTTAAAACTCTACTACTTGTCTTTAGATGTGAGAGGGTCTGAGACTGTAGTCTTTCAAAAATCTTTTCCAAATCTTTGCAAATCTTTCCAAAGTTTACCCGCTGGGAAACCCTGTAGCTCCGGAGCAGGGGCTCAGACCAGGATAAATTGTTTGCTCGCCCTCAGTTCGCTCTTTTGTTCATCTCAACCCAGCACTCCAGTGTGTCCTGCTCTGTGTGCGTCTTTGAGTTAACGTAAGTCATCACTTTAATCACCCTCACTATGACTTTTGTGATGTTTATCAGTTTGTAGAGTAGCTCTGCCATCATGTGTAAAGTTAAGGTCTTTGTTTGTTGGTTTGGTGTGTTGGAGTCCCATGTGAGAGATGATTAGGTGATGTTGGTTGACTTGGGATGTCAAGTATTGTTTAGTTGTACCTTATATAGCCATATGATTTCAGTTTATTGTTCAAATGTCAATTGGTTTGTTTGTGAGTTGGGATCTGTACTGATTTACCCCATTTCACTGATTACTCCATTTTCTGTTTGTTTCCTCTTTGATGCAGCACACATACAAGTAAAGAACAAAAGAACAGATGAATTGAAACTCAAATAAAGTTAACTTGTGTTGCACCGAAACCTGCCATCTCCGTGTCATCACTCCATACCATTGAGCCTTCTGAGTCACACCATTGAACAGCACCTGAATGACATCAGGCAATTAACATTCACACTCATTACACACTGCTGGTGTTTGTTAGGTTGAGAGTTCGAATCCTGTTAGAGCTTGAAGCTCAAGATGCACATGCTATTGGTTATTGAAGATTGACACCATTGAACAGCACCTGAATGACATCAGGCAATTAACATTCACACTCATTAGTTGCCAAGAATCAGAATGCCGACACACTCTATGACATAGGGGAACTTCTTTGTTTACTATTTTTCCTTCATCATTAAGTCTATCATATTTATATTTCATCCATTACTGTTCTTCTCTATAAATGTCTAATTGCCCCAGAATATCCAAAAGTTTTCAGGTGTACTCTTTCAGGAAAGCCCTTCATTTTATTGTCAAATGTATACTTGGAGTTTTTCTTGTGTGTTTACCAACACACATTTTCACCATTTGAATGTGACTGCTGAATGTGTATGATTGTCAGTGGCAGAGTGGGATAATGTCTAGTGCTGGTGTTTGTTAGGTTGAGAGTTCGAATCCTGCTAGAGCTTTAGGCTCAATATGCACATGCTATTAGTTATTGAAGAGTCACACCATTGAACAGCACCTGAATGACATCAGGCAATCAACATTCACACTCATTAGTTGCCAAGAATCAGAATGCCGACACACTCGAAGACATATAGGGGAACATCTTTGTTTACTATTTTTCCTTCATCATTAAGTCTATCATATTTATATTTCATCCATTACGGTTCTTCTCTACAAATGTCTAATTGTCCCAGAATTTCCAAACGTTTTCAGGTGTTCTCTTTCAGGAAAGCCCTTCATTTTATTGTCAAATGTATACTTGGAGTTTTTCTTGTGTGTTTACCAATACACATTTTCACCATGTGAATGTGACTGGCAAAGATGTAGGATTGACAGTGGCTTAGTGGGATAATGCCTTGTACTGGTCATCCTTATGTTGAGTGTTCAAATCCCACCTGAAGCATTAGTGTTAAAATACTGTTGGGTTGTGGAGGTTAGCATACTAGAATAGAATGCTGTTGGGTTGTGGAGGTTAGCACACTATAACATTACAGCATTACAGCTACTTGTCAATATGGACTTGTAGTGCAAGGCAAGTATAACTGTATAATTATACGCTGTTTATCTTATTGACTCCGACACAGAACCCACCACCACAAATACAATTCAATTCTGTGGGAAACACTGCCTTCCATTATCAAACCCTTCATCTTATCCACAACAAATAAATAGTCCTGTAGAATCAAGTATTGTTAGAATACTGTTGGGTTGTGGAGGTTAGCACACTATAATGTTATAGCACAGGGTAATCCTAATTTTATGCATCAAATTTATTCCAATCCAACTCAAAAGTTTTGAACGACACAAAGTGAAGGTTTTATCCAGATCAAAACCAAGAATAGATTATGTGATCTAATCCAATTTCAGAATCCTTGTTTCCCTTTGAACAACCCATTTTCAAGATTTGATCCAATCCGATAGCTGAAAACCGGTAACTGAAATCCGATAACCGAAATCCGATCACGTTTCTTTTGAACAATTGTGCCCAAACAATCAAAGCATATGTAAAACTAAAAAGCTATGCCATCATGTTCGTTTTGCTCGGACCCCGTAAATCACCGCTTGCGGTTATATTTATTATTATTATTATTATTATTCCTCTGCCATTGAAGTCAATGGCAGCCCATAGAACCGTCTGGCAAAAAGTTCTGAAATTTGGCACAGTGATTGGGGACAGTCCAATGATTCATTTCAGCAAGTTTCATGTGGGCAGCTCTAGCGCTCTAGCGCCACCAACAGGCCAAAGTTGGACTTGCGTTCATGCACGTAACTTCTGACCCGTTGACCCTATTGTTAAAAATGAGGTATCGTTGGAATCCTTGGACCAAGCCGAGTTCAACGCACCCTATGACGTCATTTTCCGCCATGATGGATTTTCCGCCATTTTGGATTTTATCAAAAACACTTAAAAGTCTTCACAGGTCACAAATTTTGTCTGATCGACACCAAACCTGACACACTTGATCTTCAGACGAAGCCTCACAAAAGTTATTCCTTTTCGTCTTCGGAATTCAAACCGTTCGCCCATAACAGCCAATCGAAGTTTGCGGCAAAGCCGCCAAACAGGAAGTGACCACATATCTCAGCAACCCATTCACCTATCATAACCAAACTTAGTACATGGACTCAGGACCCAATCAGGGGGACGCTCAAGAAATCTGGTGACCTTTGACCTCTAGGGGGCGCTGTAATTAAGAAACATGCCTTTTGGCCTGTAGCTGCAGTTGTGCTTAGAATTAAAACGCACTAGTGGTGTCTGGTAATACTGTTGGAGGTCCTTAGGCCGACCGATGTCGACTTGTGATGTCATCGTAATGGATTCGGCCGCCATATTGGATTTAATCAAAAACACGTACAAGTTTTCGCAGGTCACAAATTTCAGCGGATCCTCACCAAAATTGGCAGAGACCATCTTCAGACCATGCCTTATCAGTGCATTGCTTTTTGGAACAATTGACAGTAGCATGCGGCTGTAACAGCCAATCGAAACTTGCGGCGAAGCCACCAAACAGGAAGTGAGCTTATATCTCAGCAACCCTTGCATGTATCAAAGCCAAACTTGGTGCATGGACTCAGGACCCAATCAGGGGGACGCTCAAGGAATCTGGTGACCTTTGACCTCTAGGGGGCGCTATAATTAAGAAACATGCCTTTTGGCCTGTAGCTGCTGTTGTCCTTAGAATTATAATGCACTAGTGGTTTCAGGTAATACTGTTGGAGGTCCTTAGGCTGACCCAGCACAACTTGTGATGTCATCGTAATTGATTCGGCCGCCATATTGGATTTAATCAAAAACATCAAAAAGTTTTCGCGGGTCGCAAATTTCATCTGATCTTCACCAAAATTGGCCCAGACCATTTTTAGACCATAACCTATCAATATATTGCTCTCTGGAACAATTGACTGAAGCATTCTCCCGTAACAGCCAATCGAAATTGGTGGCGAAGCCGCCAAACAGGAAGTGAGCTCATATCTCAGCAACCCTGCCTTGTATTATAACCAAACTTACTACATATATTCATGACCCCATTAGGAGGACGCTCAAACAATTTGGTGACCTTTGACCTGTAGGGGGTGCTGCAATTAGCAATATTGCATTTTGATGTGTAGTTGCTGATGTGTTATATCAATCTTTTATTTTTTGATGTGAAACTGATGACAACATGTTCCATCCAGTTAATTCTAATGCGTGCGTGCAAAGGCAGGGCAGGGAAGGACGGGGTGGGACGGGCTGGGGTGATTAGGTGGGGGGGGGGGCTGGCTGGCGGAGGCAGTGGCAATACTCAGCCCTGTTTCAGCCCTGTTTATCCCGGGTTCTGCTGAGTTCTATCTTGTCACCGTGGCTACTCCGGCCTATACTGCTTGGCCCCCTCATTGCTGCTTGCAGCTATATTTATTATTATTATTACACATCTTTCCGCTGTCATTGAAGTCTATGGCAGCCCATAGAACCGTACAGTAAAAAGTTGTGAAATTTGGCACATTGATTCGGGACAGTATAAAAATTAATTTGAGCAAGTTTTATGCCTGAACCACAGAGAGTCTAGCGCCACCAATGGGTCAAAGTTGACATTGCATCCATGCAATTAACTTTTGAACCGTATGCCCGATTTTGAATATCGCAATATCTTTGGAAGTCTTGGATGAGGCCGAACTCAACGCACCCCATGACGTCAATTTCCGCCATGTTGGATCTTCCGCCATATTGTATTTCATCAAAAACACTTAAAAGGCATCAAAGTTCGCAAAGTTTGTCCGATTTTCACGAAACTTGACGCAGATGATCGTCAGACCATGACTCATAAACGCATTGCTTTTTGGAGACATATTCAAAACCGGTTGCCTGTGACGACCAATCAAGTTTGGCGGCGAAGCCGCCAAACAGGAAGTGAAGTGATATCTCAGCAAGGCTTTCGCGTATCAACACCAAACTCAGTACAGGGTCTCAGTACCCAATTAGGAGGAGGCTCAATAAATTTGATGACTTTTGACCTATAGGTGGCGCTATAATTAGCAAAATTATGTTTTAGCCTGTAACGGGTCATGTGTTTAGAATTAAAGCATATTAGTGATATCTGTTAATACCTTGAGAGGTCCTTAGGCAGGTCACATGCCAACATGTGACGTCAACATAATTTATTCGACCGCCATATTGGATGTCATCAAAAACACTTAAAAGGCATCAAAGGTCAGAAAGTTTCTCCGATTTTCACGAAACTTGACGCAGATGATCGTCAGACCATGACTCATAAACGCATTGCTTTTTGGAGACATATTCAAAACCGGTTGCCTGAGACGACCAATCAAGTTTGGCGGCGAAGCCGCCAAACAGGAAGCGAAGTAATATCTCAGTAAAGCTTTAACGTATCAAAACCAAACTCAGTACATGGGGTCAGGACCCAATAAGGAGAAGGCTCAATAAATTTGATGACTTTTGACCTATAGGTGGCGCTATAATAAGCAAAATTACATTTTGGCCTGTAACGGGTGATGTGTTTGGAATTAAAACTTACTATTGGTGTCTGTTAATGTTAATGTTAATATACTAGTGATGTCTCTGGGAGGTCCTAAGGCTGACAGATGTGATTTTGTGATGTCAACATAATTGATCTGGCCGCCATATTGGATTTAATCAAAATCACTTAAAAGGCATCAAAGGTCACAAAGTTCATCCGATTTTCATGAAACTTGGTTCAGATGATCTTCAGACCATGACTCACAAACGCATTGCTTTTTGGACCCATATTCAAAACCCATCGCCCGTCTTGACCAATCAAGTTTGGCGGCAAAGCCGCCAAACAGGAAGTGAAGTGATCTCAGCAAGGCTTTTGCGTATCAACACCAAACTCAGTACAGGGTCTCAGGACCCAATTAGGAGGAGGCTCAATAAATTTGATGACTTTTGACCTATAGGTGGCGCTATAATCACAAGAAGTGGGCTCATATTTCAGCAATGCTTTCACATATTGAAACCAAACTTAGTATATGGACTTGGGACCTCATCCTGAGGACAGACAATAATTTTAGCAACGTTTGACCACTAGGGGTGCTATAATTTGCAACACTTTCTCGTATCGACACCAAACTTGGTACCTGGACTCGGGACCACATCCTGAATAAGGACAATACATTTAGTGACCTTTGACCACTAGGGGCGCTATAATTAGAAAAACTTTATCGTATCGACACCAAACTTGGTACATGGACTCGGGAACACATCCTGAAGACGCACAATATATTTAGTGAGCTTTGACCACTAGGGGTGCTACAATTATCAACACTTTCTTGTATCGACACCAAACTTGGTATGTGGACTTGTGACTACAACCTGACTACGCACAATAAATTTGGTGATGTTTGAGGTATGCATATGTGTGGGGGGTTATTGGGGTGTGTGGGGGAAGAAGTTTATCTGTGTATATGTGTGTGTGTGGGACAGGGGGGGTTAATTGGGTGTGTGTATAATGTAGCAACATTGGGTTGCCATGACAACTCCTGCTCAACTGCTTGGCCCCCTCATTGCTGCTTGCAGCTATATTTATTATTATTATTATAACGAAACGCTAATTTGCCATTAAACCATACAGTAAAAAGTTGGGATATTCGGCACATTGATTCGGTTCAGTCATATCTTTAATTTATCAAAGTTTCTAGTCTGCACTTTGAGTGCTCTAGCGCCACCAACATTTCAAATTTTTTATTACGTCTATGCACATAACGTTTGAATGGTACACCACATTTTGAACATTAAGGTATATTTGGAATCCTTGGATGAGACCGAACTCAACGCAGATGTCAATTTATGGGGTAAACGTAATTGATCAGGCTGCCATATTGGATTTAATCAAAAACACCTAAAAGGCATCAAAGTTGGCAAAGTTTGTCCGATTTTCACGAAACTTGACGCAGATGATCTTCAGACCATGACTCATAAATGCATTGCTTTTAGGAGCCATATTCAAAACCCTTCGCCCGTCACAACCAATCAAGTTTGGCGGCGAAGCCGCCAAACAGGAAGTGAAGTGATCTCAGCAAGGCTTTCGCGTATCAACACCAAACTCAGTATAGGGTCTCAGGACCCAATTAGGAGGAGGCTCAATAAATTTGGTGACTTTTGACCTATAGGTGGCGCTATAATTACCAAAATTACGTTTTAGCCTGTAACGGGTCATGTGTTTGGAATTAAAGCATATTAGTGATATCTGTTAATACCTTGAGAGGTCCTTAGGCCGACACATGCCAACATGTGACGTCAACATAATTGATTCGACCGCCATATTGGATTTCACCAAAAACATTTAAAAGGCATCAAAGGTCACAAAGTTTCTCCGATTTTCATGAAACTTGACGCAGATGATCGTCAGACCATGACTCATAAACGCATTGCTTTTTGGAAACATATTCAAAACCGGTTGCCCGTGACAACCAATCACGTTTGGCGGCGAAGCCGCCAAACAGGAAGTGAAGTGATCTCAGCAAGGCTTTCGCATATCAACACCAGACTCAGTACAGGGTCTCAGGACCCAATTAGGAGGAGGCTCAATAAATGTGATGACTTTTGACCTATAGGTGGCGCAATAATCACAAGAAGTGGGCTCATATTTCAGCAATGCTTTCACATATTGAAACCAAACTTAGTATATGGACTTGGGACCTCATCCTGAGGACAGACAATAATTTTAGCAACCTTTGACCACTAGGGTTGCTATAATTTGCAACACTTTCTCGTATCAACACCAAACTTGGTATATGGACTCGTGACTACAACCTGAGGACGCACAATAAATTTGGTGACTTTTGACCACTAGGGGTGCTATAATTATCAACACTTTCTCGTATCGACAACAAACTTGGTATGTGGACTCGTGACTACAACCTGACTATGCACAATACATTTGGTGATGTTTGAGGTATGCATATGTGTGGGGGGTTATTGGGGTGTGTGGGAGAGGAAGTTTATCTGTGTATGTGTGTGTGGGACGGGTGGTTAATTGGGTGTGTGTATAATGTAGCAACATTGGGTTGCCATGACAACTCCTGCTCAACTGCTTGGCCCCCACATTGCTGCTTGCAGCTATATTTGGGGGCCAAGCAGCGAAGCTGCGAGGCAACCCATAGTGATTCTACGTATTCTTATTATTATTATTATTATAACGAAACGCTAATTTGCCATTAAACCATACAGTAAAAAGTTGGGATATTCGGCACATTGATTCGGTTCAGTCATATCTTTAATTTATCAAAGTTTCAAGTCTGCACTTTGAGTGCTCTAGCGCCACCAACATTTCAAATTTTTTATTACATCTATGCACATAACGTTTGAATGGTACACCACATTTTGAACATTAAGGTATATTTGGAATCCTTGGATGAGACCGAACTCAACGCAGATGTCAATTTATGGGGTAAACGTAATTGATCAGGCTGCCATATTGGATTTAATCAAAAACACCTAAAAGGCATCAAAGTTGGCAAAGTTTGTCCGATTTTCACGAAACTTGACGCAGATGATCTTCAGACCATGACTCATAAATGCATTGCTTTTAGGAGCCATATTCAAAACCCGTCGCCCGTCACAACCAATCAAGTTTGGCGGCGAAGCCGCCAAACAGGAAGTGAAGTGATCTCAGCAAGGCTTTCGCGTATCAACACCAAACTCAGTATAGGGTCTCAGGACCCAATTAGGAGGAGGCTCAATAAATTTGGTGACTTTTGACCTATAGGTGGCGCTATAATTACCAAAATTACGTTTTAGCCTGTAACGGGTCATGTGTTTGGAATTAAAGCATATTAGTGATATCTGTTAATACCTTGAGAGGTCCTTAGGCCGCCACATGCCAACATGTGACGTCAACATAAATGATCCAACCGCCATATTGGATGTCATCAAAAACATTTAAAAGGCATCAAAGGTCACAAAGTTTCTCCGATTTTCATGAAACTTGACGCAGATGATCGTCAGACCATGACTCATAAACGCATTGCTTTTTGGAGACATATTCAAAACCGGTTGCCCGTGACAACCAATCAAGTTTGGCGGCGAAGCCGCCAAACAGGAAGTGAAGTGATATCTCAGCAATGCTTTCACATATCAAAACCAAACTAGGTATATAGGTTCAGGACTCAATCAGGAGGACACTCAAGAAATGTGGTAAATTTTGACCACTATGTGGCGCTATAATCACAGGAAGTGGGCTCATATTTCTGCAATACTTTCACGTATCGAAACCAAACTTGGCTCATTGACTCGGGACCACATCCTGAGGACATACAATAATTTTAGCGACCTTTGACCACTAGGGGTGCTATAATTTGCAACACTTTCTCGTTTCGACACCAAACTTGGTACCTGGAATCGGGACCACATCCTGAATAAGGACAATACATTTAATGACCTTTGACCACTAGGGGCGCTATAATTAGCAAAACTTTCTCGTATCAACACCAAACTTGGTACATGGACTCGGGAACACATCCTGAAGACGCTCAATATATTTAGTGACATTTGACCACTAGTCACTATAATTATCAACACTTTCTCGTATTGACACCAAACTTGGTATGTGGACTTGTGACTACAACCTGAGGAAGCATAATACATTTTGTGATGTTTGAGGCATGCGTATGTGTGTGGGACTATTGGAGTGTGTGCGAGAGGAGGTTTATCTGTGTATATTTCTGTGTGTGGGATGGGGGGTTAATTGGGTGTGTGTATAATGTAACAACATTGGGTTGCCATGAACTCCTGCTCAACTGCTTGGCCCCCACATTGCTGCTTGCAGCTATATTTATTGGGGGCCAAGCAGCGAAGCTGCGAAGCCCCATTGTTTTTCTATGATTTCTTATTATTGGGGGCCAAGCAGCGAAGCTGCGAAGGCACCCATTGTGTTTCTATTTGTTCTTATTATTATTATTATTATTATTGGGGGCCAAGCAGCGAAGCTGCGCGGCAACCCTTAGTGATTCTACCTTTTCTTATTATTATTATTATTATTATTACACATCTTTCCGCTGTCATTGAAGTCTATGGCAGCCCATAGAACCGTACAGTAAAAAGTTGTGAAATTTGGCACATTGATTCGGGACAGTATAAAAATTAATTTGAGCAAGTTTTATGCCTGAACCACAGAGAGTCTAGCGCCACCAATGGGTCAAAGTTGACATTGCATCCATGCAATTAACTTTTGAACCGTATGCCCGATTTTGAATATCGCAATATCTTTGGAAGTCTTGGATGAGGCTGAACTCAACGCACCCCATGACGTCAATATCCGCCATGTTGGATCTTCCGCCATATTGTATTTCATCAAAAACACTTAAAAGGCATCAAAGTTCGCAAAGTTTGTCCGATTTTCACGAAACTTGACGCAGATGATCGTCAGACCATGACTCATAAACGCATTGCTTTTTGGAGACATATTCAAAACCGGTTGCCTGTGACGACCAATCAAGTTTGGCGGCGAAGCCGCCAAACAGGAAGTGAAGTGATATCTCAGCAAGGCTTTCGCGTATCAACACCAAACTCAGTACAGGGTCTCAGTACCCAATTAGGAGGAGGCTCAATAAATTTGATGACTTTTGACCTATAGGTGGCGCTATAATTAGCAAAATTATGTTTTAGCCTGTAACGGGTCATGTGTTTAGAATTAAAGCATATTAGTGATATCTGTTAATACCTTGAGAGGTCCTTAGGCCGAAACATGCCAACATGTGACGTCAACATAATTTATTCGACCGCCATATTGGATGTCATCAAAAACACTTAAAAGGCATCAAAGGTCAGAAAGTTTCTCCGATTTTCACGAAACTTGACGCAGATGATCGTCAGACCATGACTCATAAACGCATTGCTTTTTGGAGACATATTCAAAACCGGTTGCCTGAGACGACCAATCAAGTTTGGCGGCGAAGCCGCCAAACAGGAAGCGAAGTAATATCTCAGTAAAGCTTTAACGTATCAAAACCAAACTCAGTACATGGGGTCAGGACCCAATAAGGAGAAGGCTCAATAAATTTGATGACTTTTGACCTATAGGTGGCGCTATAATAAGCAAAATTACATTTTGGCCTGTAACGGGTGATGTGTTTGGAATTAAAACTTACTATTGGTGTCTGTTAATGTTAATGTTAATATACTAGTGATGTCTCTGGGAGGTCCTAAGGCTGACAGATGTGATTTTGTGATGTCAACATAATTGATCTGGCCGCCATATTGGATTTAATCAAAATCACTTAAAAGGCATCAAAGGTCACAAAGTTCATCCGATTTTCATGAAACTTGGTTCAGATGATCTTCAGACCATGACTCACAAACGCATTGCTTTTTGGACCCATATTCAAAACCCATCGCCCGTCTTGACCAATCAAGTTTGGCGGCGAAGCCGCCAAACAGGAAGTGAAGTGATCTCAGCAAGGCTTTTGCGTATCAACACCAAACTCAGTACAGGGTCTCAGGACCCAATTAGGAGGAGGCTCAATAAATTTGATGACTTTTGACCTATAGGTGGCGCTATAATCACAAGAAGTGGGCTCATATTTCAGCAATGCTTTCACATATTGAAACCAAACTTAGTATATGGACTTGGGACCTCATCCTGAGGACAGACAATAATTTTAGCAACGTTTGACCACTAGGGGTGCTATAATTTGCAACACTTTCTCGTATCGACACCAAACTTGGTACCTGGACTCGGGACCACATCCTGAATAAGGACAATACATTTAGTGACCTTTGACCACTAGGGGCGCTATAATTAGAAAAACTTTATCGTATCGACACCAAACTTGGTACATGGACTCGGGAACACATCCTGAAGACGCACAATATATTTAGTGAGCTTTGACCACTAGGGGTGCTACAATTATCAACACTTTCTTGTATCGACACCAAACTTGGTATGTGGACTTGTGACTACAACCTGACTACGCACAATAAATTTGGTGATGTTTGAGGTATGCATATGTGTGGGGGGTTATTGGGGTGTGTGGGGGAAGAAGTTTATCTGTGTATATGTGTGTGTGTGGGACAGGGGGGGTTAATTGGGTGTGTGTATAATGTAGCAACATTGGGTTGCCATGACAACTCCTGCTCAACTGCTTGGCCCCCTCATTGCTGCTTGCAGCTATATTTGGGGGCCAAGCAGCGAAGCTGCGAAGCCCCATTGTGTTTCTATGATTTCTTATTGGGGGCCAAGCAGCGAAGCTGCGAAGCCCCATTGTGTTTCTACGTTTTCTTATTATTATTATTATTATTATGCATCATCTTTCTTCTGCCATGGAAGTCTATGGCAGCCCATAGAACCGTCTGGTCAAAAGTTGTGAAATTTGGCACACTGATTAGGGACAGTCTCATGATTAATTTCACCAAGTTTCAAGTCGGCACCTCGAGCGCTCTAGCGCCACCAACAGGCCAAAGTTGGATGTGCGTTCACACACGTAACTTTTGACCCGTTGACCCAATTTTCAAAACTGATGTATCGTTGGAATCCTTGGACCAGGCCGAGTTCAACGCACCATATGACGTCATTTTCCGCCATGATGGATTTTCCGCCATTTTGCATTTCATCAAAAACACTAAAAAGTCTTCACAGGTCACAAATTTTGTCCGATCGTCACCAAACTTGACACACATGATCTTCAGACCAAGCCTCACAAAAGTTGTGGTGTTTTGTCTCCGGAACTAAAACCGTTCATCCATAACATCCAATCGAAATTTGCGGCGAAGCCGCCAAACAGGAAGTGACCTCATATCTCAGCAACTCTTGCATGTATCAAAGCCAAACTTGGTGCATGGACTCAGGACCCAATCAGGGGGACGCTCAAAAAATCTGGTGACCTTTGACCTCTAGGGGGCGCTATAATTAAGAATCATGCCTTTTGGCCTGTAGCTGCTGTTGTGCTTAGAATTAAAATGCACTAGTGGTGTCTGACAATACTGTGGAAGGTCCTTAGGTCAACAGAAGACAACTTGTGACATCAACATAATTGATTTGGCCGCCATATTGGATTTAATCAAAAACATGAATAAGTATTCGCAAGTCACAAATTTCAGCTGATCCTCACCAAAATTGGCAGAGACCATCTTCAGACCATGCCTTATCAGTATATTTTTTTCTGGAACAATTGACAGAAGCGTTCGCCTGTAACAGCCAATCGAAATTTGCGGCGAAGCTGCCAAACAGGAAGTGAGCTCATATCTCAGCAACACTTTCATGTATCAAAACCAAACTTAGTACATGGCCCTCAGGACCAACCAGGAGGACGCTCAAGATATTTGGTGACCTTTGACCTCTAGGGGGCTCTGTAATTGGGAAAAATGTATTTTGGCCTGTAGTTGCTGCATTATTCTGCAATGCAGGTCAATGCCAGCCCATAGAACCGTCTGGTTCATCCTGATGATGCACAAATAATTTGGTGACCTTTGACCTCTATGGGGCATTGAAATCACAGCAATCAATCAATCTTTTATTTTTGATGTCAAACTGATGACAGCGAGTTCCATCCAGTTAATTCTAAAGCGTGCGTGCAAGAGTGGGGCAGGGTGGGACGGGCAGGGGCGGTTGCGGCGGTGGGCTGGCTGGGGGAGGGGGCGGCGACACTCAGCCCTGGTTCAGCCCCACAAAATCAGTTATGTTTTGATGTGAAACTTGACCTTGTAACTCAGCCAATCTTGGGTTGTTTGACATGGAACTTGCTGTGACTGCTTAATGCTATATGCCTGATGCCACGGCATTGAGTTGCATGGCAAATCTGGCCTGCTGAACTGTCTGCTTGGCCCCCACATTGCTGCTTGCAGCTATATTTGGGGGCCAAGCAGCGAAGCTGCGAAGGCACCCATTGTGTTTCTATTTGTTCTTATTATTATTATTATTATTATTCCGCCATTGAAGTCAATGGCAGCCCATAGAACCGTCTGGTGAAAAGTTGTGAAATTTGGCACACTGATTAGGGACAGTCCAATGATTAATGTTAGCAAGTTTCATGATGGCACCTCAAGCACTCTAGCGCCACCAACAGGCCAAAGTTGGACTTGCGTTCACACACGTAACTTTTGACCCGTATGGCCGATTGTCAAAAATGAGGTATCGTTGGAATCCTTGGACCAAGCCGAGTTCAACGCACCCTATGACGTCATTTTCCGCCATGATGGATTTTCCGCCATTTTGGATTTAATCAAAAACACTAAAAGGTTTTCACAGGTCACAAATTTTGTCCAATCGACACCAAACCTGACACACATGCTCTTCAGACCAAGCCTCACAAAAGATACTCCTTTTCGTCTTAGGAACTAAAACCGTTTGCCCGTAACAGCCAATCAAAATTTGCGGCGAAGCCGCCAAACAGGAAGTGAGCTCATATCTCAGCAACCCATTAATCTATCATAACCAAACTTTGTACATGGACTCAGGACCCAATCAGGGGGACGCTCAAGAAATCTGGTGACCTTTGACCTCTAGGGGGCGCTGTAATTTAGAAACATGCCTTTTGGCCTGTAGCTGCTGTTGTGCTTAGAATTAAAACGCACTAGTGGTGTCTGGTAATACTGTTGGAGGTCCTTAGGCCGACCCAAGTCAACTTGTGATGTCATCATAATTGATTCGGCCGCCATATTGGATTTAATCAAAAACACGTACAAGTTCTCGCAGGTCACAAATTTTAGCGGATCCTCACCAAAATTGGCAGAGACCATCTTCAGACCATGCCTTATCAGTGCATTGCTTTTTGGAAAAATTGACAAAAGCATTCGCCCGTAACAGCCAATCGAAACTGGTGGCGAAGCCGCCAAACAGGAAGTGAGCTCATATCTCAGCAACCCTTGCATGTATCAAAGCCAAACTTGGTGCATGGACTCAGGACCCAATCAGGGGGACGCCCAAGAAATCTGGTGACCTTTGACCTGTAGGGGGTGCTGCAATTAGCAATTGCCTTTTGATCAGTAGTTGCTGATGTGTTTTAGCAATCTTTTATTTTTTGATGTGAAACTGATGACAACATGTTCCATCCAGTTCATTCTAATGTGTCCGTGCAACAGCGGGGCGGGGCGGGACGGGGTGGGACGGGCAGGGGTGATTAGGTGGGGGGGCTGGCTGGCGGAGGCGGCAGCGGCAATACTCTGTTTCAGCCTTACAAAGTCAGTTATATTTTGATGTGACACTTGTTGAAAGTGTTGATGGCGGGTATCTGCTGAGTTTAATCTTGTCACCATGGCTACTCTGGCCTATACTGCTTGGCCCCCTCATTGCTGCTTGCAGCTATATTTATTATTATTATTTAACATCTTTCTTCCGCCATTGGAGTCTATGGCAGCCCATAGAACCGTCTCGTAAAAAGTTGTGAAATTTGGCACACCGATTGGGGACAGTCCAAAAATTAATTTCACCAAGTTTTATGCCGGCACCTCGAGCACTCTAGCGCCACCAACAGGCCAAAGTTGGACGTGCATTCACGTACGTAACTTTTGACCCGTATGGCCAATTGTCAAAAATGAGGTATCGTTGGAATCCTTGGACCAAGCCGAGTTCAACGCACCCTATGACGTCATTTTCCGCCATGATGGATTTTCCGCCATATTGGATTTTAGTGAAAGTGAAACTAAAACTTCACAGGTCACAAATTTTGTCTGATCGACACCAAACTTGACATACATGATCTTCAGACCAAGCCTCACAAAAGTTGTGGTGTTTTGTCTCCGGAACTAAAACCGTTCATCCATAATATCCAATCGAAATTTGCGGCGAAGCCGCCAAACAGGAAGTGAGCTCATATCTCAGCAACCCATTCATCTATCATAACCAAACTAAATACCTGGACTTAGGACCCAATCAAAGGGACGCTCAAGAAATCTGGTGACCTTTGACCTGTAGGGGGCGCTGTAATTAAGAAACATGCCTTTTGGCCTGTAGCTGCTGTTGTGCTTAGAATTAAAACACACTAGTGGTGTCTGGTAATACTGTTGGAAGTCCTTAGGCCGACTGAAGCCAACTTGTGATGTCATCGTAATTGATTCGGCCGCCATATCGGATTTAATCACAAACATGAATAAGTATTCGCATGTCACAAATTTCAGCTGATCCTCACAAAAATTGGCAGAGACCATCTTCAGACCATGCCTTATCACTGTATTTTTTTGTGGAACAATTGACAGAAGCGTTCGCCTGTAACAGCCAATCGAATTTTGCGGCGAAGCCGCCAAACAGGAAGTGAGCTCATATCTCAGCAATGCTTTCATGTATCAAAACCAAACTTAGTACATGGTCCCCAGGACCCACCAGGAGGACGCTCAAGAAATTTGGTGACCTTTGACCTCTAGGGGGCTCTGGAATTTGCAAAAATGTATTTTGGCCTGTAGTTGCTGCATTATTCTGCAATGGAGGTCAATGGTAGCCCATAGAACCGTCTGGTTCATCCTGATGATGCAGAAATAATTTGGTGACCTTTGACCTCTATGGGGGCATTGAAATCACAGCAATCAATCAATCTTTTATTTTTGATGTCAAACTGATGACAGCGAGTTCCATCCAGTTAATTCTAAAGTGTGCGTGCAAGAGTGGGGCAGGGTGGGACGGGCAGGGGCGGTTGCGGCGGTGGGCTGGCTGGGGGAGGGGGTGGCGACACTCAGCCCTGGTTCAGCTCCAAAAAATCAGTTATGTTTTGATGTGAAACTTGACCTTGTAACTCAGCCAATCTTGGGTTGTTTGACATGGAACTTGTTGTGACTGCTTAATGCTATATGCCTGATGCAACGGCATTGACTTACATGGCAAATCTGGACTTCTGGACTGCTGAACTGCCTGCTTGGCCCCCTCATTGCTGCTTGCAGCTATATTTGGGGGCCAAGCAGCGAAGCTGCGAGGCAACCATTGTGTTTCTATGATTTCCTATTATTATTATTATTTAACATCTTTCTTCCGCCATGGGAGTCTATGGCAGCCCATAGAACCGTCTGGTAAAAAGTTGTGAAATTTGGCACACCGATTAGGGACAGTCCCATGATTAATTTCACCAAGTTTCATGTCGGCACCTCCAGGGCTCTAGCGCCACCAACAGGCCAAAGTTGGACGTGCGTTCACGCACGTAACTTTTGACCTGTTGACCCGATTTTGAAAAATGAGGTACCGTTGGAATCCTTGGACCAGGCCGAGTTCAACGCACCCTATGAAGTCATTTTCCGCCATGATGGATTTTCCGCCATATTGGATTTTAGTGAAAGTGAAACTAATTTTTCACAGGTCACAAATTTTGTCCGATCGTCACCAAACTTGACATACATGATCGTCAGACCAAGCCTCACAAAAGTTGTGGTGTTTTGTCTTCGGAACTTAAACCGTTCACCCGTAATATCCAATCGAAATTTGCGGCGAAGACGCCAAACAGGAAGTGAGCTCATATCTCAGCAACCCATTCATCTATCATAAACAAACTTAGTATTTGGACTCATGACCCCATCAGGGGGAAGCTCAAGAAATTTGGTGACCTTTGACCCCTAGGGGGCGCTGTAATTAAGAAACATGCCTTTTGGCCTGTAGCTGCTGTTGTGCTTAGAATTAAAACGCACTAGTGGTGTCTGATAATGCTGTTGGAGGTCCTTAGGCCGACCCAAGCCAACTTGTGATGTCATCATAATTGATTCGGCCGCCATATTGGATTTAATCAAAAACACATACAAGTTTTCGCAGGTCACAAATTTCAGCGGATCCTGACCAAAATTGGCAGAGACCATCTTCAGACCATGCCTGATGAATGCATTGATTTCTGGAACAATTGAAAGAAGCATTGGCCTGTACCAGCCAATCGAAATTTGCAGCGAAGCCGCCAAACAGGAAGTGATTTCATATCTCAGCAACGCTTTCATGTAACAAAACCAAACTTAGTACATGTACCTCTGAGCCCATCGGTAGGACGCTCAAGAAATTTGGTGACATTTGACCTCTAGGGGGCTCCGTAATTGACAAAAATGCATTTTGGCCAGTAGTTGCTGATGCGCATTATTTTGCAATGGAAGTCAATGGCAGCCCATAGAACCGTCAGGTAAAAAGTTATACAATTTGCCACACTAATTGGGGACAGTCCAATAATTAATTTCACCAAGTTTCATGCCGGCACCTCAAACGCTCTAGCGCCACCAACAGGCCAAAGTTGGATTTGTGTTCACGGACGTAACTTTTGACCTGTTGACCCGAATGGCAAAATGAGGTATCATTGGAATCCTTGGGCCAAGCCGAGTTCAACACACCCTATGACGTCAATTTTTGACCTCCATGTTTAAATCACAGCAAGTGTGATCATATCTCAGTCAATCTTTTATTTTTGATGTGAAACTGATGACAGCAAGTTCCATCCAGTTCATTCTAAAGCGTGCGTGCAAGGGTGGGGCGGGGTGGGATGGGCAGGGGCGGTTGCGGCGGTGGGCTGGCTGGGGGAGGGGGCGGCGACACTCAGCCCTGGTTCAGCTCCACAAAATCAGTTATGTTTTGATGTGAAACTTGACCTTGTAACTCAGCCAATCTTGGGTTGTATGGCATGGAACTTGTTGTGACTGCTTAAGGCTATATGTCTGATGCAACAGCATTGACTTACATGGCAAATCTGGCCTGCTGAACTGACTGCTTGGCCCCCACATTGCTGCTTGCAGCTATATTTATTATTATTATTTAACATCTTTCTTCCGCCATGGGAGTCTATGGCAGCCTATAGAACCGTCTTGTAAAAAGTTGTGAAATTTGGCACACCGATTGGGGACAGTCCCATGTTTAATTTCACCAAGTTTTATGTCAGCACCTTGAGCACTCTAGCGCCACCAACAGGCCAAAGTTGGACGTGCGTTCACGCACGTAACTTTTGACCCGTTCAGCCGATTGTCAAAAATGAGGTACCGTTGGAATCCTTGGACCAGGCCGAGTTCAACGCACCCTATGACGTCATTTTCCGCCATGATGGATTTTCCGCCATATTGGATTTTAGTGAAAGTGAAACTAAAACTTCACAGGTCACAAATTTTGTCCAATCGTCACCAAACTTGACATACATGATCGATCTTCAGACCAAGCCTAACAAAAGTTGTGGTGTTTTGTCTTCGGAACTATAACCGTTCGCGCGTAACAGCCAATCGAAGTTTGCGGCGAAGCCGCCAAACAGGAAGTGAGCTCATATCTCAGCAACCCATTCATCTATCATAACCAAACTTAGTACATGGACTCAGGACCCAATCAGGGGGACGCTCAAGAAATCTGGTGACCTTTGACCTCTAGGGGGCGCTTAAATTAAGAAACATGCCTTTTGGCCTGTAGCTGCAGTTGTGCTTAGAATTATAACTCACTAGTGGTGTCTGATAATACTGTTGGAGGTCCTTAGGCCGACACAAGCCAACTTGTGATGTCATCGTAATTTATTCGGCCGCCATATTGGATTTAATCAAAAACACGTACGAATTTTCGCAGGTCACAAATTTCAGCTGATCCTCACCAAAATTGGCAGAGACCATCTTCAGACCATGCCTTATCAGTGTATTTTTTTCTGGAACAATTGACAGAAGCGTTCGCCTGTAACAGCCAATGGAAATTTGCGGCGAAGCCGCCAAACAGGAAGTGATTTCATATCTCAGCAACGCTTTCATGTATCAAAACCAAACTTAGTACATGTACCTGCGACCCCATCGGGAGGAAGCTCAAGAAATTTGGTGATATTTGACCTCTAGGGGGCTTTTGGCCAGTAGTTGCTGATGCACATTATTTTGCAATGGAAGTCAATGGCAGCCCATAGAACCGTCTGGTAAAAAGTTATACAATTTTGCACACTAATTGGGGACAGTCCAATAATTCATTTCACCAAGTTTCATGCCGGCACCTCAAGCACTCTAGCGCCACCAACAGGCCAAAGTTGGACTTGTGTTCACGGACGTAACTTTTGACCTGTTGACCCGAATGGCAAAATGTGGTATCATTGGAATCCTTGGGCCAAGCCGAGTTCAACACACCCTATGACGTCAATTCTTGACCTCTATGTTTAAATCACAGCAAGTGTGATCATATCTCAGTCAATCTTTTATTTTTGATGTGAAACTGATGACAGCAAGTTCCATCTAGTTCATTCTAATGTGTGCGTGCAAGGGTGGGACGGGGTGGGATGGGCAGGGGCGGTTGCGGCGGTGGGCTGGCTGGGGAAGGGGGTGGCGACACTCAGCCCTGGTTCAGCTCCACAAAATCAGTTATGTTTTGATGTGAAACTTGACCTTGTAACTCAGCCAATCTTGGGTTGTATGGCATGGAACTTGCTGTGACTGCTTAAGGCTATATGTCTGATGCAACGGCTTTGACTTACATGGCAAATCTGGCCTGCTGAACTGCCTGCTTGGCCCCCACATTGCTGCTTGCAGCTATATTTAGGGGTCCGAGCAGCGTAGCTGCAGGAACCCTATTGTTTCTGTACCGTTCATTTTTTGGCCAAAATTCTGTAAAAGTCATACTGCAGCCTAAACCGTAACTCCAAAACTCTTGAAATTGTCAGGTATGGTTACCAGTACCCCCCTCTACCCATAACCCAAAATTTGGGGTACTGCACCCAAAGGTGGCGCTATTGAAAAAAAAAGTTAATTATGCTTATTTCTCCTTACCAGATTCACCTAGACTCAAAATTCTTTCAGAATATTAATCTCTAAACTCAGATGCATCTTTTTGGCCCTGGTCTTATGGTCTACAAATGTTTACTTTTTCCACAATTTCATGGAAAAGCCAAACATTATAAAAAGTTTCACACTCTTCAAAAATAATCGAATCTTCACCAAAATTCTCACAGACAATGTTTAGACCAAGCCTCACAAAAGTTATCGCTCAGAATTTTGATATTTTGTTCCATTTCAGAGATATAGGCCAATAAAGTTAGACCACTTAGGCCTTTTTTCCTAGATCACCTATATTCCTATAAACCGTAAGTCCTAGAAACTTGACATTTTCAAGTATTGTTACCAGTACCCCCCACTACCCATAACCCAAATTTGGGGTACTGCACCCAAAGGTGGCGCTCTTGTCAAAAACGCTTATTTCTCCTTACCAGATTCACCTAGACTCAAAATTCTTTCATCATATTAATCTCTACATTCAGATGCATCTTTTTCACCCTGGTCTTATGCTCTAAAAATGTTTACTTTTGCCACAATTTCAGAGAAAAGCCAAACATCATAAAAAGTTTCACAGGCTTCAAAAATTATCAAATCTTCACCAAAATTCTCACAGACAATGTTTAGACAAAGCCTCACAAAAGTTATCAAAAGAATTTGGATACGTTGTTCCATTTCAGAGATATAGGCCAATAAAGTTCGACCACTCAGCCCATTTCTCCTATATCACCTATATTCCTATATGAGTAATTTTTTTTTCTTGGATAACAACCATACAACCATCATTAGGTGGATACCATTAACAGTGCACATTTTCAGATATGTACTCTTTTTTATAAAGCCCTTAATTCTATTGTCAAATGTATGCTAGGAATTTGCTTGATGTGTGTTTGCCAACACACATTTTCACCATTTGAATGTGATTCCTCAATGTGTATGATTGTCAGTGGCTGAGTGGGATAATGCCTAGTGCTGGTGTTTGTTAGGTTGAGAGTTCGAATCCTGCTAGAGCTTTAGGCTCAAGATGCACATGCTATTGATTATTGAAGATTCACACTATTGAACAGCACCTGAATGACATCAGACAATTAACATTCACACTTATTAGTTGCCAAGAATCAGAATGCCGACACACTCTATGACATATAGGGGAACTTCTTTGTTTACTATTTTTCCTTCATCATTAAGTCTATCATATTTATATTTCATCCATTACTGTTCTTCTCTATACATGTCTAATTGCCCCAGAATATCCAAAAGTTTTCAGGTGTACTCTTTCAGGAAAGCCCTTCATTTTATTGTCAAATGTATACTTGGAGTTTTTCTTGTGTGTTTACCAACACACATTTTCACCATTTGAATGTGACTGCTGAATGTGTATGATTGTCAGTGGCAGAGTGGGATAATGTCTAGTGCTGGTGTTTGTTAGGTTGAGAGTTCGAATCCTGCTAGAGCTTTAGGCTCAAGATGCACATGCTATTGGTTATTGAAGATTCACACTATTGAACAGCACCTGAATGACATCAGACAATTAACATTCACACTCATTAGTTGCCAAGAATCAGAATGCCGACACACTCTATGACATATAGGGGAACTTCTTTGTTTACTATTTTTCCTTCATCATTAAGTCTATCATATTTATATTTCATCCATTACTGTTCTTCTCTATAAATGTCTAATTGCCCCAGAATATCCAAAAGTTTTCAGGTGTATTTTTTCAGGAAAGCCCTTCATTTTATTGTCAAATATATACTTGGAGTTTTTCTTGTGTGTTTACCAACACACATTTTCACCATGTGAATGTGACTACCCAATATGTAGGATTGTCAGTGGCTCAGTGGGATAATGCCTAGTGCTGGTGTTTGTTAGGTTGAGGGTTCGAATCCCCGGTAGTACTTTAGGCTCTAGCTCGAATACTATTGGTTATTGAAGATTCACACCATTGAACAGCACCTGAATGACATCAGGCAATCAACATTCACACTCATCAGTTGCCAATAATCAGAATGCCGAGACACTCTATGACATTCAGGGGAACTTCTTTGTTTACTATTTTTCCTTCATCATTAAGTCTATCATATTTATATTTAATCTATTAGTGTTCATCTCTACAAATGTCTAATCGCCCCTCCATGCTTGGAGTTTTTCTTGTGAAATCCTACTGGCCAACATGTAGGATTGACAGTGGCTCAGTGGGATAATGCCTTGTACTGGTGATCCTTAGGTTGAGAGTTCAAATCCCACTTGAAGCATTAGTGAGTTGTGGATGTTAGCATACTACAATAGAATGCTGTTGGGTTGTGGAGGATAACACACTATAACATTACAGCTACTTGTCAATATGGACTTGTAGTGCAAGGCAAGTATTACTGTATAATTATAAGCTGTAGCCTATAATTATTTGTTATTCTTATAATATCTGTCATTTCTTATACATATTTAGTCGGCTCTTCCACTTGACAGAACAACTCTATATCGGTTAAGGATGTCACGCATGAAACAATGCTGCAGAAACATGAAAATACGACTTTGAGTTTAGTAGGCTATAATTTTCAGTTCCTGTTTATCTATTGCACAATGGGTAATAATTTAAAGGAATCATGTTGCAGTCTTGTAAATAGTGACCCTGCAAGATCCCTAGTCATTGCAAAATCATAGTCTGTGACTTAAAACTCTACTACTTGTCTTTAGATGTGAGAGGGTCTGAGACTGTAGTCTTTCAAAAATCTTTTCCAAATCTTTGCAAATCTTTCCAAAGTTTACCCGCTGGGAAACCCTGTAGCTCCGGAGCAGGGGCTCAGACCAGGATAAATTGTTTGCTCGCCCTCAGTTCGCTCTTTTGTTCATCTCAACCCAGCACTCCAGTGTGTCTGCTCTGTGTGCATCTTTGAGTTAACGTAAGTCATCACTTTAATCACCCTCACTATGACTTTTGTGATGTTTATCAGTTTATAGAGTAGCTCTGCCATCATGTGTAAAGTTAAGGTCTTTGTTTGTTGGTTTGGTGTGTTGGAGTCCCATGTGAGAGATGATTAGGTAATGTTGGTTGACTTGGGATGTCAAGTATTGTTTAGTTATACCTTATATAGCCATATGATTTCAGTTTATTGTTCAAATGTCAATTGGTTTGTTTGTGAGTTGGGATCTGTACCAGTGGCGGCCGGTGGTTAAAAAAATAACGGAGGAAGAAATGTCCGCTTGATTGGGGTCTGACCTAAGGAGCTAGGCTAGCATGCAGTAGCCAGAAAAGTTGTGGGTTCAATTCTTGGCTTCCACCATTGTGCATTTGAGCAAGGCACTTAACCCCAAACTCCTCCAGGGACAATAGACTTTGTAATATCATTTAAATATACAAGTCACTTTGGATAATACTGCTAAATTAATAAATGTAAATGTAAATAAATGTAAATGTAGGTCTGGGAAGCCAGGGAAGATATGTAGGTCTAGTTATGAACCACTGTTTTCCTGATGTGCAAAATTATGAAAAGTCTGGAGGTTTTGCTCAATGTAATACATTTGCAAAAAAGTCTATAATACTAAAAATAGACACTTGTTTCATAAAACCATGTAACTATTGACCATTAAAAATAGACCTTAAAAGTGGTTATTTGTAACATGCTAATGTTTTTAAAGCCAAATTGCTATTATTTAAAGACAGGTTGTAGCCTAATAGCTAAGTGAGAATTTATACTCGAAAGGCAAATGTTATTGAAGACGTCATTAAAGGAATGCATCATGGTCTGAAACATTCATAACCATCCAAAGATACAGTTAGAACGGTAAAAACAAGAGCATATTAACAAGAACATCATTTAACAATTTTTTAGTTGAGGCATAACTTGGATGATTATAACAACGCATAACTATCCGAAAATGTTTTTATCACCAAATCCCTGAACTGTCCACGTTTGTGACAGACCAGTGCTAACGTTACCAGTTAGTCACGAGTAGGCTATTTGTCATACTAGCCTACGTAGCATTCAGTAGCCTACACTAGCCTTACCATCCTTCATTTTTGGATCTGGTCTTCCTGCTTTGATCCTAACTTTTGCACTGTATTTGAATGTATAAAAGATGGACTTTGTCCTCTGATTTCATTTTACTGTTTATTTCAGGAGCAAAAAAACAAGCTTTCCGTTCAACACAAGATTCTTAGTTGTATGACTGCAGATAACGTTCTTGCTTGCAGAGCAGCTAGCTGCTCATTAGTTCACGTTGCCGCTAAAAACAGCACCCCCTATCGCAATTGAAAATTACTGTACGGAGGAGCTACCTCCCTTGGCCATTGAAAACGACGTGATTCACGAGCCGCTGGGGTCCGAGGCGTTTATAATGGACTTCAATGAGGGGCTTGAGGAGGAAGCTCCTCCATACAGTAATTTTCAATTGCGATAGGGGGTGCTGTTGGCATTTTGACCTAGGGGAACGATTTTGTTCATTTTAAAGTGTTCAAATAGTAATATATTAACAGTAATTTATCAGAATAGTAATTCACTTTATATATTTTTTATTTTTCTCTGAAATTTTAGGGAGGGTGTTCCTCCCTTTCCTCAATGAAGGAGCCTCCTCTGATCTGTACTGATTTACCCCATTTCACTGATTACTCCATTTTCTGTTTGTTTCCTCTTTGATGCAGCACACATACAAGTAAAGAACAAAAGAACAGATGAATTGAAACTCAAATAAAGTTAACTTGTGTTGCACCGAAACCTGCCATCTCCGTGTCATCACTCCATACCATTGAGCCTTCTGAGTCACACCATTGAACAGCACCTGAATGACATAAGGCAATTAACATTCACACTCATTACACACTGCTGGTGTTTGTTAGGTTGAGAGTTCGAATCCTGCTAGAGCTTGAAGCTCAAGATGCACATGCTATTGGTTATTGAAGATTGACACCATTGAACAGCACCTGAATGACATCAGGCAATTAACATTCACACTCATTAGTTGCCAAGAATCAGAATGCCGACACACTCTATGACATATAGGGGAACTTCTTTGTTTACTATTTTGCCTTCATCATTAAGTCTATCATATTTATATTTCATCCATTACTGTTCTTCTCTATAAATGTCTAATTGCCCCAGAATATCCAAAAGTTTTCAGGTGTACTCTTTCAGGAAAGCCCTTCATTTTATTGTCAAATGTATACTTGGAGTTTTTCTTGTGTGTTTACCAACACACATTTTCACCATGTGAATGTGACTGCCTAATATGTCGGATTGTTAGTGGCTCAGAGGGATAATGCCTAGTGCTGGTGTTTGTTAGGTTGAGAGTTCGAATCCTGCTAGAGCTTTAGGCTCAAGATGCACATGCTATTGGTTATTGAAGAGTCACACCATTGAACAGCACCTGAATGACATCAGGCAATCAACATTCACACTCATTAGTTGCCAAGAATCAGAATGCCGACACACTCGAAGACATATAGGGGAACTTCTTTGTTTACTATTTTTCCTTCATCATTAAGTCTATCATATTTATATTTCATCCATTACTGTTCTTCTCTGCAAATGTCTAATTGTCCCAGAATTTCCAAACGTTTTCAGGTGTTCTCTTTCAGGAAAGCCCTTCATTTTATTGTCAAATGTATACTTGGAGTTTTTCTTGTGTGTTTACCAATACACATTTTCACCATGTGAATGTGACTGGCAAAGATGTAGGATTGACAGTGGCTTAGTGGGATAATGCCTTGTACTGGTCATCCTTATGTTGAGTGTTCAAATCCCACCTGAAGCATTAGTGTTAAAATACTGTTGGGTTGTGGAGGTTAGCATACTAGAATAGAATGCTGTTGGGTTGTGGAGGTTAGCACACTATAACATTACAGCATTACAGCTACTTGTCAATATGGACTTGTAGTGCAAGGCAAGTATAACTGTATAATTATACGCTGTTTATCTTATTGACTCCGACACAGAACCCACCACCACAAATACAATTCAATTCTGTGGGAAACACTGCCTTCCATTATCAAACCCTTCATCTTATCCACAACAAATAAATAGTCCTGTAGAATCAAGTATTGTTAGAATACTGTTGGGTTGTGGAGGTTAGCACACTATAATGTTACAGCTCAGGGTAATCCTAATTTTATGCATCAAATTTATTCCAATCCAACTCAAAAGTTTTGAACGACACAAAGTGAAGGTTTTATCCAGATCAAAACCAAGAATAGATTATGTGATCTAATCCAATTTCAGGATCCTTGTTTCCCTTTGAACAACCCATTTTCAAGATTTGATCCAATCCGATAGCTGAAATCCGGTAACTGAAATCCGATAACCGAAATCCGATCACGTTTCTTTTGAACAATTGTGCCCAAACAATCAAAGCATATGTAAAACTAAAAAGCTATGCCATCATGTTCGTTTTGCTCGGACCCCGTAAATCACCGCTTGCGGTTATATTTGGGGGCCAAGCAGCGAAGCTGCGAAGGCACCCATTGTGTTTCTATGATTTCTTATTATTGGGGGCCAAGCAGCGAAGCTGCGAGGCAACCTATAGTGTTTGTTAGTTTTCTTATTATTATTTAACATCTTTCCTCTGCCATTGGAGTCTATGGCAGCCCATAGAACCGTCTGGTCAAAAGTTGTGAAATTTGGCACACTGATTGGGGACACACCAAAAATGTATTTCACCAAGTTTCATGCCTCCCTGTCAAACCCTCTAGCGCCACCAACAGGCTAAAGTTGGACGTGCGTTCACGCACGTAACTTTTGACCCGTTTGCCCGATTGTCAAAAATGTGGTATCGTTGGAATCCTTGGACCAAGCCGAGTTCAACGCACTCTATGACGTCAATTTCCGCCATGATGGATTTTCCGCCATTTTGGATTTTGTCAAAAACCTTTAAAAAGTTTCACGCCTCACATAGTTTGTCCGATTTTCACGAAACTTAGCACATAACATCTTCAGACCAAGCCGCACAAAAGTTATCGATTTTCATCTTTGGAACTAAAACCGTTTTCCCGTAACAGCCAAACGAAATATGCGGCGAAGCCGCCAAACAGGAAGTGAGCTCATATCTTAGCAACCCTTTCATCTGTCATAACCAAACTTAGTACATGGACTTATAACCCCATCAGTAGGGCACTCAAAAAATCTGGTGACCTTTGACCTCTAGGGGGCGCTGTAATTAAGAAATATGCCTATTGGCCTGTAGCTGCTGTTGTGCTTAGAATTAAAACGCACTAGTGGTGTCTGACAATACTGTGGAAGGTCCTTAGGCCGACCCAACCCAACTTGTGATGTCATCGTAATTGATTTGGTCGCCATATTGGATTTAATCAAAAACATGAATAATTATTCGCAAGTCACAAATTTCAGCTGATCCACACCAAAATTGGCAGAAACCATCTTCAGACCATGCCTTATCAGTGTATTTTATTCTGGAACAATTGACAGAAGCGTTTGCCTGTAACAGCCAATCGAAATTTGCGGCGAAGCCGCCAAACAGGAAGTGAGCTCATATCTCAGCAACGCTTTCATGTATCAAAACCAAACTTAGAACATGGTCCTCTGGACCCACCAGGAGGACGCTCAAGAAATTTGGTGACCTTTGACCTCTAGGGGGCTCTGTAATTGGCAAAAATGTATTTTGGCCTGTAGTTGCTGCATTATTCTGCAATGGAGGTCAATGGCAGCCCATAGAACCGTCTGGTTCATCCTGATGATGCACAAACAATTTGGTGACCTTTTACCTCTATGGGGGGCATTGAAGTCACAGCAAGCATGATAATATCTCAATCGATCTTTTATTTTTGATGTGAAACTGATGACAGCGAGTTCCATCCAGTTAATTCTAAAGCGTGCGTGCAAGGGTGGGGCGGGGTGGGACGGGCACGGGCGATTGCGGCGGTGGGTTGGCTGGGTGAGGGGGCGGCGACACTCATTCCTGGTTCAGCCACACAAAATCAGTTATGTTTTGATGTGAAACTTGACCTTGTAACTCAGCCAATCTTGGGTTGTTTGACATGGAACTTGCTGTGACTGCTTAATGCTATATGCCTGATGCCACGGCATTGAGTTGCATGGCAAATCTGGCCTGCTGAACTGCCTGCTTGGCCCCCACATTGCTGCTTGCAGCTATATTTGGGGGCCAAGCAGCGAAGCTGCAGGGCAACCCTTAGTGATTCTATGAATTCTTATTATTATTACAGTGCATGAAAATGCACTGTACTGTTCTTCCTAGGCTTCTTCTTATTACAGTGCATGAAAATGCACTGTACTGTTATTCCAAGGCATTTTATTACAGTGCATGAAAATGCACTGTACTGTTATTCCAAGGCATTTTATTATTATTATTATTATTATTATTATTCTTCTTCTAACGCACTTAATGCAGCTTCAACCGTTTAACGTAGAAACTTCATTCAAACTATGTTACGTAGGTCTTACTTAGGACATGTGAGCTTTGTATTTTTCAACTTTGTAACTTTTATACTTTTTAAACTATTAATTAAAAACTAATCAAAATTTCCCCATTGACTTAACATTATGATTATGACATCACAATACGGCCGTTAAGCAATTAGAATCCTATGGCAGGTGTTCGGGCCACCTGTTTCAACTGCCAGTCTCAGGCTTTAAGCATACAAACTGGCCCTATTAAGACTACACATCCTGTTCAACTGCTTCCTCTGCCAAAAACTGTTTCAAAATAAAAGTCCTCACTACAATATTTCACTGTTAAACAATTTAACCCTTTAAACTACTGAACTTTTTAACTGTTCAGCCATTGTAACTGTTACTTGTCATCAACTATGAGTCCTACCCACTGTAGCTAGTTAGCATGGTTAGCATGGTTAGCATGGTTAGCATGCTAGCATGTTAGCATGCTAGTTAGCATTTTTTGCAAAACCGCTAAAAATGATTAGCTAAGTTAGCTAAGTCACGTGGTTAGCATAGTTAGCATGCTAACATGTTAGCATGCTAGTTAGCATTTTTTGCAAAACCGCTAAAAATGATTAGCTAAGTTAGCTAAGTCACGTGGTTAGCATAGTTAGCATGCTAACATGTTAGCATGCTAGTTAGCATTTTTTATGAAACTGCTAAAAATGATCAGCTAAGTTAGCTAAGTCACGTGGTTAGCATAGTTAGCATGCTAACATGTTAGCATGCTAGTTAGCATTTTTTACAAAACTGCTAAAAATGATCAGCTAAGTTAGCTAAGTCACATAGTTAGCATAGTTAGCATGCTAGCATGATAGCATGCTAGTTAGCATTTTTTAAAAACTGCTAAAAATGATTAGCTAAGTTAGCTAAGTCACATAGTTAGCATAGTTAGCATGTTAGCATAACTGCTAAAAATGATTAGTGAAGTTAGCTAAGTCATATGGTTAGCATAGTTAACATTTTAACATTGTTAGCATGCTAGTTAGCATAGTAACTTGGTTAACATTATTATCTTTGTTAACATAGTTAGCATAACTACTAGCAAAAATTGGAGCCATTCCAACTGTTAGTTATCGTCAACTATCTGCCTAAATAATTTAACCATTTCAATTATCAACCTATTTAACTGTTCAGTCATTCCAACTATATTAAACCTTATCTACCAAGCAAATAATTTAACCATATGAACTCATCATATTTTTGCATTTTCATGCACTGTATTTCCTTCAGGAAATGCTTTTCTAGTTATTATTATTATTATTATTATTATTCTTCTTCTAACGCACTTAATGCAGCTTCAACCGTTTAACGTAGAAACTTCATTCAAACTATGTTACGTAGGTCTTAATTAGGACATGTGAGCTTTGTATTTTTCAACTTTGTAACTTTTATACTTTTTAAACTATTAATTAAAAACTAATCAAAATTTCCCCATTGACTTAACATTATGATTATGACATCACAATACGGCCGTTAAGCAATTAGAATCCTATGGCAGGTGTTCGGGCCACCTGTTTCAACTGCCAGTCTCAGGCTTTAAGCATACAAACTGGCCCTATTAAGACTACACATCCTGTTCAACTGCTTCCTCTGCCAAAAACTGTTTCAAAATAAAAGTCCTCACTACAATATTTCACTGTTAAACAATTTAACCCTTTAAACTACTGAACTTTTTAACTGTTCAGCCATTGTAACTGTTACTTGTCATCAACTATGACTCCTACCCACTGTAGCTAGTTAGCATGGTTAGCATAGTTAGCATGCTAGCATGTTAGCATGCTAGCATGTTAGCATGTTAGTTAGCATTTTTTACAAAACTGCTAAAAATGATTAGCTAAGTTAGCTAAGTCACATGGTTAGCATAGTTAGCATGCTAACATGTTAGCATGCTAGTTAGCATTTTTTACAAAACTGCTAAAAATGATTAGCTAAGTTAGCTAAGTCACATGGTTAGCATAGTTAGCATGCTAACATGTTAGCATGCTAGTTAGCATTTTTTACAAAACTGCTAAAAATGATTAGCTAAGTTAGCTAAGTCATATGGTTAGCATAGTTAGCATGCTAGCATGTTAGCATGCTAGTTAGCATTTTTTACAAAACTGCTAAAAATGATTAGCTAAGTTAGCTAAGTCACATGGTTAGCATAGTTAGCATGCTAACATGTTAGCATGCTAGTTAGCATTTTTTACAAAACTGCTAAAAATGATTAGCTAAGTTAGCTAAGTCACATGGTTAGCATAGTTAGCATGCTAGCATAGTTAGCATGCTAACATGTTAGCATGCTAGTTAGCATAGTTAGCAAAACTGCTAAAAATGATTAGCTAGATTAGCTAAGTCACATGGTTAACATAGTTAGCATGTTAGCATTGCTAACTACTAAAAATGCATTAGCTAAGTTAACTAAGTTAAGTATTGTCCACCTATTTAACCGTTCAATCATTCCAACTTTATTAAACCTTATCTTCCAAGCAAATCATTTAACCATATAAACTATCCACCTATTTAACTGTTCAGTCACTCCAACTATATTAAACCTCATCTACCTAGCAACCAATATAGTTTGTTTTTACTCTGTATGATATTTTACATCATATTTTTTGCATTTTCATGCACTGTATTTCCTTCAGGAAATGCTTTTCTAGTTCTTATTCTTCTTCTTCTTCTAAC
This sequence comes from Alosa pseudoharengus, assembly GCF_046254945.1. NCBI lineage: Eukaryota > Metazoa > Chordata > Actinopteri > Clupeiformes > Clupeidae > Alosa > Alosa pseudoharengus. The sequence continues at coordinate 20,990,870 of NW_027468685.1, read as the reverse complement.
GCGCTTAATACAGCTTCAACCGTTTAACGTAGAAACTTCATTCAAACTGCGTTGCGTAGGTCTTACTTATGACATGGGTGCTATGTATTTTTCATCTTTGTAACTTTTATACTTTTTAAACTATTAATTAAAAACTAATCAAATTTTCCCCATTGACTTAACATTATGATTATGACATCACAATACGGCCGTTAAGCAATTAGAATCCTATGGCAGGTGTTCGGGCCACCTGTTTCAACTGCCAGTCTCAGGCTTTAAGCATACAAACTGGCCCTATTAAGACTACACATCCTGTTCAACTGCTTCCTCTGCCAAAAACTGTTTCAAAATAAAAGTCCTCACTACAATATTTCACTGTTAAACAATTTAACCCTTTAAACTACTGAACTTTTTAACTGTTCAGCCATTGTAACTGTTACTTGTCATCAACTATGACTCCTACCCACTGTAGCTAGTTAGCATGGTTAGCATAGCTAGCATGCTAGCATGTTAGCATGCTAGCATGTTAGCATGCTAACATGTTAGCATGCTAGTTAGCATTTTTAGCAAAACTGCTAAAAATGATTAGCTAAGTTAGCTAAGTCACATGGTTAGCATAGTTAGCATGCTAGCATGTTAGCATGCTAGTTAGCATTTTTTACAAAACTGCTAAAAATGATTAGCTAAGTTAGCTAAGTCACATGGTTAGCATAGTTAGCATGCTAACATGTTAGCATGCTAGTTAGCATTTTTTACAAAACTGCTAAAAATGATTAGCTAAGTTAGCTAAGTCACATGGTTAGCATAGTTAGCATGCTAGCATGTTAGCATGCTAGTTAGCATTTTTTGCAAAACTGCTAAAAATAATTAGCTAAGTTAGCTAAGTCACATGGTTAGCATAGTTAGCATGCTAACATGTTAGCATGCTAGTTAGCATTACTGTTAAAAATTATTAGCAAAGTTAGCTAAGTCACATGGTTAACATAATTAGCATGTTAGCATGCTAATTAGCATAGTTATCATAACTAATAAAAATTATTAGCTAGGTTAGGTAAGTCATATGGTTAGCATAGTTAACATTTTAATATTGTTAGCATGCTAGTTAGCATAGTTACTTGGTTACCATTATTATCTTTAACATAGTTAGCATAACTACTAGCAAACATTGGAGCCATTCCAACTGTTAGTTATCGTCAACTATCTGCCTAAATAATTTAACCATTTCAATTATCAACCTATTTAACTGTTCAGTCATTCCAACTATAGTAAACCTTATCTACCAAGCAAATAATTTAACTATATAAACTATCCACCTATTTAACTGTTTAGTCATTCCAACTATATTAAACCTCATCTACCTAGCAACCAATATAGTTTGTTTTTACTCTGTATGATATTTTACATCATATTTTTTGCATTTTCATGCACTGTATTTCCTTCAGGAAATGCTTTTCTAGTTATTATTTAACATCTTTCCTCCGCCATGGGAGTCTATGGCAGCCCATAGAACCGTCTGGTAAAAAGTTGTGAAATTTGGCACACTGATTGGGGACACGCCAATATTTTATTTCACCAAGTTTCATGCCTCCCTGTCGAACCCTCTAGCGCCACCAACAGGCCAAAGTTGGACGTGCGTTCACGCACGTAACTTTTGACCCGTTTGTCCGATTGTCAAAAATGTGGTATCGTTGGAATCCTTGGACCAAGCCGAGTTCAACGCACCCTATGACGTCAATTTCCGCCATGATGGATTTTCCGCCATTTTGGATTTTGTCAAAAACCTTTAAAAAGTTTCACGCTTCACATAGTTTGTCCGATTTTCACGAAACTTAGCACATAACATCTTCAGACCAAGCCGCACAAAAGTTATCGATTTTCATCTTCGGAACTAAAACCGTTTTCCCGTAACAGCCAAACGAAATATGCGGCGAAGCCGCCAAACAGGAAGTGAGCTCATATCTCACCAACCCTTTCATCTGCCATAACCAATCTTAGTACATGGACTTATATCCCCATCAGTAGGGCACTCGAAAAATCTGGTGACCTTTGACCTCTAGGGGGCGCTGTAATTAAGTAATATGCCTATTGGCATGTAGCTTCTGTTATGCTTAGAATTAAAACGCACTAGTGGTGTCTGACAATACTGTGGAAGGTCCTTAGTGCGAACCTAGCCAACTTGTGATGTCATCGTAATTGATTTGGTCGCCATATTGAATTTAATCAAAAACATGAATAAGTATTCGCAAGTCACAAATTTCAGCTGATCCTCACCAAAATTGGCAGAGACCATCTTCAGACCATGCCTTATCATTGTATTTTTTTCTGGAACAATTGATAGAAGCGTTTGCCTGTAACAGCCAATCGAAATTTGCGGCGAAGTCGCCAAACAGGAAGTGAGCTCATATCTCAGCAGCGCTTTCATGTATCAAAACCATACTTAGTACATGGTCCTCAGGACCCACCAGGAGGACGCTCAAGAAATTTGGTGACCTTTGACCTCTAGGGGGCTCTGTAATTGGCAAAAATGTATTTTGGCCTGTAGTTGCTGCATTATTCTGCAATGGAGGTCAATGGCAGCCCATAGAACCGTCTGGTTCATCCTGATGATTCACAAATAAGTTGGTGACCTTTGACCTCTATGGGGGCATTGAAATTACAGCAAGCATGATCATATGTCAATCGATCTTTTATTTTTGATGTGAAACTGTTGACAGCGAGTTCCATCCAGTTAATACTAATGCGTGCGTGCAAGGGTGGGGCGGGGTGGGACGGGCAGTGGCGGTGGGTTGGCTGGGTGAGGGGGTGGCGACACTCAGCCCTGGTTCAGCCCCACAAAATCAGTTATGTTTTGATGGGAAACTTGACCTTGTAACTCAGCCATTCTTGGGTTCTTTGACATGGAACATGCTGTGACTGCTTGATGCTATATGCCTGATGCCACGGCATTGAGTTTCATGCCAAATCTGGACTGCTGAACTGCCTGCTTGGCCCCCACATTGCTGCTTGCAGCTATATTTGGGGGCCAAGCAGCGAAGCTGCGAAGGCACCCATTGTGTTTCTATGTTTTCTTATTATTATTATTATTATTATTACGCTTCCGTCATTGAAGTCAATGGCAGCCCATAGAACCGTCTGGTGAAAAGTTCTGAAATTTGGCACACTGATTAAGGACAGTCTCATGATTAATTTCACCAAGTTTCATACCGGCACCTTGAGCGCTCTAGCGCCACCAACAGGCCAAAGTTGGATGTGCGTTCACGCACGTAACTTTTGACCCGTTGATCCGATTGTCAAAAATTAGGTATTGTTAGAATCCTTGGACCAAGCCGAGTTCAACGCACCCTGTGACGTCATTTTCCGCCATGATGGATTTTCCGCCATTTTGGATTTCATCAAAAACACTTAAAAGTCTTCAGAGGTCACAAATTTTCTCCGATCAAAACCAAACCTGACACACATAATCTTCAGACCAAGCCTCACAAAAGTTATTCCTTTTTGTCTTCGGAACTAAACCCGTTCTCCCGTAACAGCCAATCAAAGTTTGCGGCGAAGCCGCCAAACAGGAAGTGAGCTCATATCTCAACAACCCTTGCATGTATCAAAGCCAAACTTGGTACATGGACTCAGGACCCAATCAGGGGGACGCTCAAGAAATCTGGTGACCTTTGACCTCTAGGGGGCGCTGTAATTAAGAAACATGCCTTTTGGCCTGTAGCTGCAGTTGTGCTTAGAATTAAAATGCACTAGTGGTGTCAGGTAATACTGTTGGAGGTCCTTAGGCCGATCCAAGCCAATTTGTGATGTCATCGTAATTGATTCGGCCGCCATATTGGATTTAATCAAAAACACGTAAAAATTTTCGCAGGTCACAAATTTCAGTGGATCCTCACTAAAATTGGCAGACATCATCTTCAGACCATGCATTATCATTGCTTTGCTTTCTGGAACAATTGACAGAAGCATTCGGCTGTAACAGCCAATCGAATCTTGCGGCGAAGCCGCCAAACAGGAAGTGAGCTCATATCTCAGCAACCCTTGCATGTATCAAAGCCAAACTCGGTGCATGGCCTCAGGACCCAATCAGGGAGACAATCAAGAAATCTGGTGACCTTTGACCTCTAGGGGGCGCTGTAATTAAGAAACATGCCTTTTGGCCTGTAGCTGAAGTTGTGCTTAGAATTAAAACGCACTAGTGGTGTCTGGTAATACTGTTGGAGGTCCTTAGGCTCACCCAAGCCAACTTGTGATGTCATCGTAATTGATTCGGCCGCCATATTGGATTTAATCAAAAAAACATATAAGTGTTCGCAGGTCACAAATTTCAGCGGATCCTCACCAAAATTGGCAGAGACCATCTTCAGACCATAACCTTTCAATATATTGCTCTCTGGAACAATTGACAAAAGCATTCGCCCGTAACAGCCAATCGAAATTGGTGGCGAAGCCGCCAAACAGGAAGTGAGCTCATATCTCAGCAACCCTGCCATGTATCATAACCAAACTTACTACATATATTTGTGACCCCATTAGGAGGACGCTCCAAAAATTCGGTGACCTTTGACCTGTAGGGGGTGCTGCAATTAGCAATATTGCATTTTGATGTGTAGTTGCTGATGTGTTTTATCAATCTTTTATTTTTTGATGTGAAACTGATGACAACATGTTCCATCCAGTTAATTCTAATGCGTGCGTGCAAGAGCAGGGCAGGGCAGGATGGGGTGGGACGGGCTGGGGTGATTAGGTGGGGGGGGCTGGCTGGCGGAGGCGGTGGCAATACTCATCCCTGTTTCAGCCCTGTTGATCCCGGGTGTCTGCTGAGTTCTATCTTGTCACCGTGGCTACTCCGGCCTATTCTGCTTGGCCCCCTCATTGCTGCTTGCAGCTATATTTATTTAACATCTTTCTTCCCGAATGGGAGTCTATGGCAGCCCATAGAACCGTCTGGTAAAAAGTTGTGAAATTTGGCACACCGATTGGGGACAGTCCCATGTTTAAGTTCACCAAGTTTCATGTCAGCAGCTTGAGCACTCTAGCGCCACCAACAGGCCAAAGTTAGACATGCGTTCACGCACGTAACTTTTGACCCGTATGCCCGATTGTCAAAAATGAGGTATCATTGGAATCCTTGGACCAAGCCGAGTTCAACGCACCCTATGACGTCATTTTCCGCCATGATGGATTTTCCGCCATATTGGATTTTAGTGAAAGTGAAACTAATCTTTCACAGGTCACAAATTTTGTCCGATCGTCACCAAACTAGACACACATGATCTTCAGGCCATGCCTCATTAACGCATTGCTTTTTGTCTTCGGAACTAAAACCGTTCGCGCGTACCAGCCAATCAAAATTTGCGGCAAAGCCGCCAAACAGGAAGTGAGCTCATATCTCAGCAACCCATAAATCTATCATAACCAAACTTAGTACATGGACTCAGTACCCAATTAGGGGGACGCTCAAGAAATCTGGTGACCTTTGACCTCTAGGGGGCGCTGTAATTAAGAAACATGCCTTTTGGCCTGTAGCTGCTGTTGTAGTTAGAATTAAAATGCACTAGTGGTGTCTGGCAATACTGTTGGAGGTCCTTAGGTTGACCCAAGCCAACTTGTGATGTCATCATAATTGATTCGGCCGCCATATTGGATTTAATCAAAAACACGTACAAGTTTTCACAGGTCACAAATTTCAGTGGATCCTCACCAAAATTGATGGAGACCATCATCAGACCATAACCTATCAATATATTGCTTTCTGGAACAATTGACAAAAGCATTCGCCCGTAACAGCCAATCGAAATTGGTGGCGAAGCCGCCAAACAGGAAGTGAGTTCATATCTCAGCAACCCTTGCATGTATCAAAGCCAAACTTGGTGCATGGACTCAGGATCTGATCTGGGGGACACTCAAGAAATCTGGTGACCTTTGACCTCTAGGGGGCACTGTAATTTAGAAACATGCCTTTTGGCCTGTAGCTGCTGTTGTGCTTAGAATTAAAACACACTAGTGGTGTCTGGTAATACTGTTGGAGGTCCTTAGGCCAACCCAAGCCAACTTGTGATGTCATCGTGATTGATTCAGCCGCCATATTGGATTTAATCAAAAACACGTACAAGTTCTCGCAGGTCACAAATTTAAGTGGATCCTCACCAAAATTGATGGAGACCATCATCAGACCATAACCTATCAATATTTTGCTTTCTGGAACAATTGACAAAAGCATTCGCCCGTAACAGCCAATCGAAATTGGTGGCGAAGCCGCCAAACAGGAAGTGAGTTCATATCTCAGCAACCCTTGCATGTATCAAAGCCAAACTTGGTGCATGGACTCAGGATCTGATCTGGGGGACACTCAAGAAATCTGGTGACCTTTGACCTCTAGGGGGCACTGTAATTTAGAAACATGCCTTTTGGCCTGTAGCTGCTGTTGTGCTTAGAATTAAAACACACTAGTGGTGTCTGGTAATACTGTTGGAGGTCCTTAGGCCAACCCAAGCCAACTTGTGATGTCATCGTGATTGATTCAGCCGCCATATTGGATTTAATCAAAAACACGTACAAGTTCTCGCAGGTCACAAATTTAAGTGGATCCTCACCAAAATTGATGGAGACCATCATCAGACCATAACCTATCAATATTTTGCTTTCTGGAACAATTGACAAAAGCATTCGCCCGTAACAGCCAATCGAAATTGGTGGCGAAGCCGCCAAACAGGAAGTGAGCTCATATCTCAGCAACCCTGCCATGTATCATAACCAAACTTACTACATATATCCATGACCCCATTAGGAGGACGCTCAAAAAATTTGGTGACCTTTGACCTGTAGGGGGTGCTGCAATTAGAAATATTGCATTTTGATGTGTAGTTGCTGATGTGTTTTATCAATCTTTTATTTTTTGATGTGAAACTGATGACAACATGTTCCATCCAGTTAATTCTAATGCGTGCGTGCAAGAGCAGGGCAGGGCAGGACGGGGTGGGACGGGCTGGGGTGATTAGGTGGGGGGGGCTGGCTGGCGGAGGCGGTGGCAATACTCAGCCCTGTTTCAGCCCTGTTGATCCCGGGTGTCTGCTGAGTTCTATCTTGTCGCCGTGGCTACTCCGGCCTATTCTGCTTGGCCCCCTCATTGCTGCTTGCAGCTATATTTAGGGGTCCGAGCAGCGTAGCTGCAGGAACCCTATTGTTTCTGTACCGTTCATTTTTTGGCCAAAATTCTGTAAAAGTCATACTGCAGCCTAAACCGTAACTCCAAAACTCTTGAAATTTTCAGGTATGGTTACCAGTACCCCCCTCTACCCATAACCCAAAATTTGGGGTACTGCACCCAAAGGTGGCGCTATTGAAAAAAAAAGTTAATTATGCTTATTTCTCCTTACCAGATTCACCTAGACTCAAAATTCTTTCAGAATATTAATCTCTAAACTCAGAATCATCTTTTTGGCCCCGGTCTTATGGTCTACAAATGTTTACTTTTTCCACAATTTCATGGAAAAGCCAAACATTATAAAAAGTTTCACACTCTTCAAAAATAATCGAATCTTCACCAAAATTCTCACAGACAATGTTTAGACCAAGCCTCACAAAAGTTATCGCTCAGAATTTTGATATTTTGTTCCATTTCAGAGATATAGGCCAATAAAGTTAGACCACTTAGGCCTTTTTTCCTAGATCACCTATATTCCTATAAACCGTAAGTCCTAGAAACTTGACATTTTCAAGTATTGTTACCAGTACCCCCCACTACCCATAACCCAAATTTGGGGTACTGCACCCAAAGGTGGCGCTCTTGTCAAAAACGCTTATTTCTCCTTACCAGATTCACCTAGACTCAAAATTCTTTCATCATATTAATCTCTACATTCAGATGCATCTTTTTCACCCTGGTCTTATGCTCTAAAAATGTTTACTTTTGCCACAATTTCAGAGAAAAGCCAAACATCATAAAAAGTTTCACAGGCTTCAAAAATTATCAAATCTTCACCAAAATTCTCACAGACAATGTTTAGACAAAGCCTCACAAAAGTTATCAAAAGAATTTGGATACGTTGTTCCATTTCAGAGATATAGGCCAATAAAGTTCGACCACTCAGCCCATTTCTCCTATATCACCTATATTCCTATATGAGTAATTTTTTTTTCTTGGATAACAACCATACAACCATCATTAGGTGGATACCATTAACAGTGCACATTTTCAGATATGTACTCTTTTTTTATAAAGCCCTTAATTCTATTGTCAAATGTATGCTAGGAATTTTCTTGATGTTGTGTGTTTGCCAACACACATTTTCACCATTTGAATGTGACTGCTCAATGTGTATGATTGTCAGTGGCTGAGTGGGATAATGCCTAGTGCTGGTGTTTGTTAGGTTGAGAGTTCGAATCCTGCTAGAGCTTTAGGCTCAAGATGCACATGCTATTGGTTATTGAAGATTCACACTATTGAACAGCACCTGAATGACATCAGACAATTAACATTCACACTCATTAGTTGCCAAGAATCAGAATGCCGACACACTCTGACATATAGGGGAACTTCTTTGTTTACTATTTTTCCTTCATCATTAAGTCTATCATATTTATATTTCATCCATTACTGTTCTTCTCTATAAATGTCTAATTGCCCCAGAATATCCAAAAGTTTTCAGGTGTACTCTTTCAGGAAAGCCCTTCATTTTATTGTCAAATGTATACTTGGAGTTTTTCTTGTGTGTTTACCAACACACATTTTCACCATTTGAATGTGACTGCTGAATGTGTATGATTGTCAGTGGCAGAGTGGGATAATGCCTAGTGCTGGTGTTTGTTAGGTTGAGAGTTCGAATCCTGCTAGAGCTTTAGGCTCAAGATGCACATGCTATTGGTTATTGAAGATTCACACTATTGAACAGCACCTGAATGACATCAGACAATTAACATTCACACTCATTAGTTGCCAAGAATCAGAATGCCGACACACTCTATGACAAATAGGGGAACTTCTTTGTTTACTATTTTTCCTTCATCATTAAGTCTATCATATTTATATTTCATCCATTACTGTTCTTCTCTATAAATGTCTAATTGCCCCAGAATATCCAAAAGTTTTCAGGTGTACTCTTTCAGGAAAGCCCTTCATTTTATTGTCAAATGTATACTTGGAGTTTTTCTTGTGTGTTTACCAACACACATTTTCACCATGTGAATGTGACTACCCAATATGTAGGATTGTCAGTGGCTCAGTGGGATAATGCCTAGTGCTGGTGTTTGTTAGGTTGAGGGTTCGAATCCCCGGTAGTGCTTTAGGCTCTAGCTCGAATACTATTGGTTATTGAAGATTCACACCATTGAACAGCACCTGAATGACATCAGGCAATCAACATTCACACTCATCAGTTGCCAAGAATCAGAATGCCGAGACACTCTATGACATTCAGGGGAACTTCTTTGTTTACTATTTTTCCTTCGTCATTAAGTCTATCATATTTATATTTAATCTATTAGTGTTCATCTCTACAAATGTCTAATCGCCCCTCCATGCTTGGAGTTTTTCTTGTGTGTTTACCAATACACATTTTCACCATGTGAATGTGACTGGCCAACATGTAGGATTGACAGTGGCTCAGTGGGATAATGCCTTGTACTGGTGATCCTTAGGTTGAGAGTTCAAATCCCACTTCAAGCATTAGTGAGTTGTGGATGTTAGCATACTACAACAGAATGCTGTTGGGTTGTGGAGGATAACACACTATAACATTACAGCTACTTGTCAATATGGACTTGTAGTGCAAGGCAAGTATTACTGTATAATTATAAGCTGTAGCCTATAATTATTTGTTATTCTTATAATATTTGTCATTTCTTATACATATTTAGTCGGCTCTTCCACTTGACAGAACAACTCTATATCGGTTAAGGATGTCACGCATGAAACAATGCTGCAGAAACACGAAAATACGACTTTGAGTTTAGTAGGCTATAATTTTCAGTTCCTGTTTATCTATTGCACAATGGGTAATAATTTAAAGGAATCATGTTGCAGTCTTGTAAATAGTGACCCTGCAAGATCCCTAGTCATTGCAAAATCATAGTCTGTGACTTAAAACTCTACTACTTGTCTTTAGATGTGAGAGGGTCTGAGACTGTAGTCTTTCAAAAATCTTTTCCAAATCTTTGCAAATCTTTCCAAAGTTTACCCTCTGGGAAACCCTGTAGCTCCGGAGCAGGGGGTCAGACCAGGATAAATTGTTTGCTCGCCCTCAGTTCGCTCTTTTGTTCATCTCAACCCAGCACTCCAGTGTGTCCTGCTCTGTGTGTGTCTTTGAGTTAACGTAAGTCATCACTTTAATCACCCTCACTATGACTTTTGTGATGTTTATCAGTTTGTAGAGTAGCTCTGCCATCATGTGTAAAGTTAAGGTCTTTGTTTGTTGGTTTGGTGTGTTGGAGTCCCATGTGAGAGATGATTAGGTGATGTTGGTTGACTTGGGATGTCAAGTATTGTTTAGTTGTACCTTATATAGCCATATGATTTCAGTTTATTGTTCAAATGTCAATTGGTTTGTTTGTGAGTTGGGATCTGTACTGATTTACCCCATTTCACTGATTACTCCATTTTCTGTTTGTTTCCTCTTTGATGCAGCACACATACAAGTAAAGAACAAAAGAACAAATGAATTGAAACTCAAATAAAGTTAACTTGTGTTGCACCGAAACCTGCCATCTCCGTGTCATCACTCCATACCATTGAGCCTTCTGAGTCACACCATTGAACAGCACCTGAATGACATCAGGCAATTAACATTCACACTCATTACACACTGCTGGTGTTTGTTAGGTTGAGAGTTCGAATCCTGCTAGAGCTTTAGGCTCAAGATGCACATGCTATTGGTTATTGAAGTCACACCATTGAACAGCACCTGAATGACATCAGGCAATCAACATTCACACTCATTAGTTGCCAAGAATCAGAATACCGACACACTCGAAGACATATAGGGGAACTTCTTTGTTTACTATTTTTCCTTCATCATTAAGTCTATCATATTTATATTTCATCCATTACTGTTCTTCTCTACAAATGTCTAATTGTCCCAGAATTTCCAAACGTTTTCAGGTGTTCTCTTTCAGGAAAGCCCTTCATTTTATTGTCAAATGTATACTTGGAGTTTTTCTTGTGTGTTTACCAATACACATTTTCACCATGTGAATGTGACTGGCAAAGATGTAGGATTGACAGTGGCTTAGTGGGATAATGCCTTGTACTGGTCATCCTTATGTTGAGTGTTCAAATCCCACCTGAAGCATTAGTGTTAAAATACTGTTGGGTTGTGGAGGTTAGCATACTAGAATAGAATGCTGTTGGGTTGTGGAGGTTAGCACACTATAACATTACAGCATTACAGCTACTTGTCAATATGGACTTGTAGTGCAAGGCAAGTATAACTGTATAATTATACGCTGTTTATCTTATTGACTCCGACACAGAACCCACCACCACAAATACAATTCAATTCTGTGGGAAACACTGCCTTCCATTATCAAACCCTTCATCTTATCCACAACAAATAAATAGTCCTGTAGAATCAAGTATTGTTAGAATACTGTTGGGTTGTGGAGGTTAGCACACTATAATGTTACAGCACAGGGTAATCCTAATTTTATGTATCAAATTTATTCCAATCCAACTCAAAAGTTTTGAACGACACAAAGTGAAGGTTTTATCCAGATCAAAACCAAGAATAGATTATGTGATCTAATCCAATTTCAGGATCCTTGTTTCCCTTTGAACAACCCATTTTCAAGATTTGATCCAATCCGATAGCTGAAATCCGGTAACTGAAATCCGATAACCGAAATCCGATCACGTTTCTTTTGAACAATTGTGCCCAAACAATCAAAGCATATGTAAAACTAAAAAGCTATGCCATCATGTTCGTTTTGCTCGGACCCCGTAAATCACCGCTTGCGGTTATATTTGGGGGCCAAGCAGCGAAGCTGCGAAGGCACCCATTGTGTTTCTATCTTTTCCTATTATTATTATTATTACACATCTTTCCTCTGCCATTGAAGTCTATGGCAGCCCATAGAACCATCTGGTGAAAAGTTGTGAAATTTGGCACACTAGTTAGGCAGTGCCCCATGATTAATTTCACCAAGTTTCAAGTCCGCACCCCGAGCGCTCTAGCGCCACCAACAGGCCAAAGTTGGACGTGCGTTCACGCACATAACTTTTGACCCGTATGGCCGATTGTCAAAAATGAGGTATCGTTGGAATCCTTGGACCAAGCCGAGTTCAACGCACCCTATGACGTCATTTTCCGCCATGATGGATTTTCCGCCATTTTGGATTTTAGTGAAAGTGAAACTAATTTTTCACAGGTCACAAATTTTGTCCGATCGTCACCAAACTTGACACACATGATCTTCAGACCAAGCCTCACAAAAGTTGTGGTGTTTTGTCTTCGGAACTTAAACCGTTCACCCGTAATATCCAATCGAAATTTCCGGCGAAGCCGCCAAACAGGAAGTGAGCTCATATCTCAGCAACCCATTCATCTATCATAACCAAACTTAGTCCATGGACTCAGGACCCAATCAGGGGGACGCTCAAGAAATCTGGTGACCTTTGACCTCTAGGGGGCGCTGTAATTAAGAAACATGCCTTTTGGCCTGTAGCAGCAGTTGTGCTTAGAATTAAAATGCACTAGTGATGTCTGGTACTACTGTTGAAGGTCCTTAGGCCGACCCAAGCCAACTTGTGATATCATCATAATTTATTCGGCCGCCATATTGGATTTAATCAAAAACACGTACAAGTTTTCGGAGGTCACAAATTTCAGCGGATCCTCACCAAAATTGGCAGAGACCATCTTCAGACCATGCCTTATCAGTGCGTTGCTTTCTGGAACAATTGACAGAAGCATTTGGCTGTAACAGCCAATCGAAATTTGCGGCGAAGCCGCCAAACAGGAAGTGAGCTCATATCTCAGCAACACTGCATGTATCAAAGCCAAACTGGGTGCATGGACTCAGGACCCAATCAGGGGGACACTCAAGAAATCTGGTGACCTTTGACCTCTAGGGGGCGCTGTAATTAAGAAACATGACTTTTGGCCTGTAGCTGCTGTTGTGCTTAGAATTAAAATGCACTAGTGGTTTCAGGTAATACTGTTGGACGTCCTTAGGCCAACCCAGGCCAACTTGTGATGTCATCATAATTGATTTGGCCGCCATATTGGATTTAATCAAAAACATCAAAAAGTTTTCACAGGTCACAAATTTCATCTGATCTTCACCAAAATTGGCACAGACCATCTTCAGACCATATCCTATCAATATATTGCTTTCTGGAACAATTGACAAAAGCATTTTCCCGTAACAGCCAATCAAAAATGATGGCGAAGCCACCAAACAGGAAGTGAGCTCATATCTCAGCAACCCTGCCATGTATCATAACCAAACTTACTACATAGATTCATGACCCCATTAGGAGGACGCACAAAACATTTGGTGACCTTTGACCTGTAGAGGTTGCTGCAATTTGCAATATTGGATTTTGATCTGTAGTTGCTGATGTGTTTCATCGATCCTTTATTTTTTGATGTGAAACTGATGAAAACATGTTCCATCCAGTTCATTCTAATGCGTGCGTGCAAGGGCGGGGCGGGGCAGGACGGGGTGGGACGGGCAGGGGTGATTAGGTGGGGGGCTGGCTGGCGGAGGCGGTGGCAATTCTCAGCCCTGTTTCAGCCCTACAAAATCAGTTATGTTTTGATGTGACACTAGTTGAAAGTGTTGATCGCGGATGTCTGCTGAGTTCTATCTTGTCGCCATGGCTACTCCGGCCTAAACTGCTTGGCCCCCTCATTGCTGCTTGCAGCTATATTTGGGGGCCAAGCAGCGAAGCTGCGAAGGCACCCATTGTGTTTCTAGCTTTTCCTATTATTGGGGGCCAAGCAGCGAAGCTGCGAAGGCACCCATTGTGTTTCTATGATTTCTTATTATTAGGGGTCCGAGCAGCGTAGCTGCAGGAACCCTATTGTTTCTGTACCGTTCATTTTTTGGCCAAAATTCTGTAAAAGTCATACTGCAGCCTAAACCGTAACTCCAAAACTCTTGAAATTTTCAGGTATGGTTACCAGTACCCCCCTCTACCCATAACCCAAATTTTGGGGTACTGCACCCAAAGGTGGCGCTATTGAAAAAAAAAGTTAATTATGCTTATTTCTCCTTACCAGATTCACCTAGACTCAAAATTATTTCAGAATATTAATCTCTAAACTCAGATGCATCTTTTTGGCCCTGGTCTTATGGTCTACAAATGTTTACTTTTTCCACAATTTCATGGAAAAGCCAAACATTATAAAAAGTTTCACACTCTTCAAAAATAATCGAATCTTCACCAAAATTCTCACAGACAATGTTTAGACCAAGCCTCACAAAAGTTATCGCTCAGAATTTTGATATTTTGTTCCATTTCAGAGATATAGGCCAATAAAGTTAGACCACTTAGGCCTTTTTTCCTAGATCACCTATATTCCTATAAACCGTAAGTCCTAGAAACTTGACATTTTCAAGTATTGTTACCAGTACCCCCCACTACCCATAACCCAAATTTGGGGTACTGCACCCAAAGGTGGCGCTCTTGTCAAAAACGCTTATTTCTCCTTACCAGATTCACCTAGACTCAAAATTCTTTCATCATATTAATCTCTACATTCAGATGCATCTTTTTCACCCTGGTCTTATGCTCTAAAAATGTTTACTTTTGCCACAATTTCAGAGAAAAGCCAAACATCATAAAAAGTTTCACAGGCTTCAAAAATTATCAAATCTTCACCAAAATTCTCACAGACAATGTTTAGACAAAGCCTCACAAAAGTTATCAAAAGAATTTGGATACGTTGTTCCATTTCAGAGATATAGGCCAATAAAGTTCGACCACTCAGCCCATTTCTCCTATATCACCTATATTCCTATATGAGTAATTTTTTTTTCTTGGATAACAACCATACAACCATCATTAGGTGGATACCATTAACAGTGCACATTTTCAGATATGTACTCTTTTTTATAAAGCCCTTAATTCTATTGTCAAATGTATGCTAGGAATTTGCTTGATGTGTGTTTGCCAACACACATTTTCACCATTTGAATGTGATTCCTCAATGTGTATGATTGTCAGTGGCTGAGTGGGATAATGCCTAGTGCTGGTGTTTGTTAGGTTGAGAGTTCGAATCCTGCTAGAGCTTTAGGCTCAAGATGCACATGCTATTGGTTATTGAAGATTCACACTATTGAACAGCACCTGAATGACATCAGACAATTAACATTCACACTTATTAGTTGCCAAGAATCAGAATGCCGACACACTCTATGACATATAGGGGAACTTCTTTGTTTACTATTTTTCCTTCATCATTAAGTCTATCATATTTATATTTCATCCATTACTGTTCTTCTCTATACATGTCTAATTGCCCCAGAATATCCAAAAGTTTTCAGGTGTACTCTTTCAGGAAAGCCCTTCATTTTATTGTCAAATGTATACTTGGAGTTTTTCTTGTGTGTTTACCAACACACATTTTCACCATATGAATGTGACTGCTGAATGTGTATGATTGTCAGTGGCAGAGTGGGATAATGTCTAGTGCTGGTGTTTGTTAGGTTGAGAGTTCGAATCCTGCTAGAGCTTTAGGCTCAAGATGCACATGCTATTGGTTATTGAAGATTCACACTATTGAACAGCACCTGAATGACATCAGACAATTAACATTCACACTCATTAGTTGCCAAGAATCAGAATGCCGACACACTCTATGACATATAGGGGAACTTCTTTGTTTACTATTTTTCCTTCATCATTAAGTCTATCATATTTATATTTCATCCATTACTGTTCTTCTCTATAAATGTCTAATTGCCCCAGAATATCCAAAAGTTTTCAGGTGTACTCTTTCAGGAAAGCCCTTCATTTTATTGTCAAATGTATACTTGGAGTTTTTCTTCTGTGTTTACCAACACATATTTTCACCATTTGAATGTGACTGCTGAATGTGTATGATTGTCAGTGGCAGAGTGGGATAATGCCTAGTGCTGGTGTTTGTTAGGTTGAGAGTTCGAATCCTGCTAGAGCTTTAGGCTCAAGATGCACATGCTATTGGTTATTGAAGATTCACACTATTGAACAGCACCTGAATGACATCAGACAATTAACATTCTCACTCATTAGTTGCCAAGAATCAGAATGCCGACACACTCTATGACATATAGGGGAACTTCTTTGTTTACTATTTTTCCTTCATCATTAAGTCTATAATATTTATATTTCATCCATTACTGTTCTTCTCTATAAATGTCTAATTGCCCCAGAATATCCAAAAGTTTTCAGGTGTACTCTTTCAGGAAAGCCCTTCATTTTATTGTCAAATGTGTACTTGGAGTTTTTCTTGTGTGTTAACCAATACACATTTTCACCATGTGAATGTGACTGGCCAACATGTAGGATTGACAGTGGCTCAGTGGGATAATGCCTTGTACTGGTGATCCTTAGGTTGAGAGTTCAAATCCCACTTGAAGCATTAGTGGGTTGTGGATGTTAGCATACTACAATAGAATGCTGTTGGGTTGTGGAGGATAACACACTATAACATTACAGCTACTTGTCAATATGGACTTGTAGTGCAAGGCAAGTATTACTGTATAATTATAAGCTGTAGCCTATAATTATTTGTTATTCTTATAATATTTGTCATTTCTTATACATATTTAGTCGGCTCTTCCACTTGACAGAACAACTCTATATCGGTTAAGGATGTCACGCATGAAACAATGCTGCAGAAACATGAAAATACGACTTTGAGTTTAGTAGGCTATAATTTTCAGTTCCTGTTTATCTATTGCACAATGGGTAATAATTTAAAGGAATCATGTTGCAGTCTTGTAAATAGTGACCCTGCAAGATCCCTAGTCATTGCAAAATCATAGTCTGTGACTTAAAACTCTACTACTTGTCTTTAGATGTGAGAGGGTCTGAGACTGTAGTCTTTCAAAAATCTTTTCCAAATCTTTGCAAATCTTTCCAAAGTTTACCCGCTGGGAAACCCTGTAGCTCCGGAGCAGGGGCTCAGACCAGGATAAATTGTTTGCTCGCCCTCAGTTCGCTCTTTTGTTCATCTCAACCCAGCACTCCAGTGTGTCCTGCTCTGTGTGCGTCTTTGAGTTAACGTAAGTCATCACTTTAACCCTTAGAACCCGATTGACGCAAAGTGCGTCAAAAAACACACCCTTTCTTCTCTGTTACATTGCTCCGGAACGGTTCGTCGCAGCGAGATGAATCCTTTATTGCACGACAGAGCAGAAGTGGGGCTTTCCAACGAGACTACACACTTGTCTGTACGATCAAGTATGAAAATTAAAAAAAATCATGAAATTAAATCAAATTGCATCATATTTACAGTCTATACTCCTCTGCGTTCACCTGCACACACATTACTCTAGTTTGAATTACTCGCGAACCCGTGATCGCATCGATATGGCAAGCATATCAGATGAAAGAGGGGGCATAGGGCTATCCATTGGTACCATGTTTATCGATCCTTCTGGCTTATAAAACCAGACGAAGTGACTGCAAAATAATAACGTCATGTACACAAACCAACCTGCACACTCATTACTCTCGTTTGAATTACTCGCGGACCCGTGATCGCATAGATATGCCACGCATGTCAGATGAAAGAGGAGACTCAGAGCTATCATTTGATACCAAGTACATCCTTCTGGGTTATAAAACAGACGAAGTGACAGCAAAATAATAACTTCATATAGCTGGACTTACCCCACGTTTTTGTCTGTTCTTGTGGCAAAGCATGTTTATAATCCAATGCTATCATGTGTTTCTCTATGGCAAAGCATGTTCATATTCCGGTTTTGAGATCCTAGCAAATTCCTGCATGGCATCCAATTCAAGGCTCACATTGCATCCCAATTTGTTCAACAAATAAACACCTTTTTTGCCTTTACTTTGTTCATGGCAATGCAGTAAAAAGTTGAGAATTATTATGACTGCATACACACAGGCACGCAGGCTAACATGCAACCTCGGGTCAAGTCAGGTCAGATCAGTTCGTGTCACAGATATGGAGCGCGGAAAGGTCATTTTTCATCACTAAATAAAAAATGGCATTTATTTCTGTAAATCACACAGCAAATATTTCTGTAAATTGCTCAGCCCCAGAGTATCCCTCCAACATGGCAATTATATTGCCCGATTCAGGACAGTCTGCCCTACACACACATGAAATGCATGTAGAGCTGTGAGCTTGCTGTGGTGAGATACATGTCGAAATATAAGAATTTTTATAATACACGTTTTATGTTTTAATTCTTTAAAAATCAAAATAAAATCAATGCTAGTATTAATACATGAAATGGTGCCAGATCTGAATAGCCTAGACTCTCCTGAAAAAAACAATATATAATATATGTGTGTGGCACTTACAATGACCAGAATAAATCCTTATGAATAAAGGTAGTGAAAATGCCCTAAAAACAGCTTAGGGTTCTAAGGGTTAATCACCCTCACTATGACTTTTGTGATGTTTATCAGTTTGTAGAGTAGCTCTGCCATCATGTGTAAAGTTAAGGTCTTTGTTTGTTGGTTTTGTGTGTTGGAGTCCCATGTGAGAGATGATTAGGTGATGTTGGTTGACTTGGGATGTCAAGTATTGTTTAGTTGTACCTTATATAGCCTTATGATTTCAGTTTATTGTTCAAATGTCAATTGGTTTGTTTGTGAGTTGGGATCTGTACTGATTTACCCCATTTCACCGATTACTCCATTTTCTGTTTGTTTCCTCTTTGATGCAGCACACATACAAGTAAAGAACAAAAGAACAGATGAATTGAAACTCAAATAAAGTTAACTTGTGTTGCACCGAAACCTGCCATCTTCGTGTCATCACTCCATACCATTGAGCCTTCTGAGTCACACCATTGAACAGCACCTGAATGACATCAGGCAATTAACATTCACACTCATTACACACTGCTGGTGTTTGTTAGGTTGAGAGTTCAAATCCTGCTAGAGCTTGAAGCTCAAGATGCACATGCTATTGGTTATTGAAGATTGACACCATTGAACAGCACCTGAATGACATCAGGCAATTAACATTCACACTCATTAGTTGCCAAGAATCAGAATGCCGACACACTCTATGACATATAGGGGAACTTCTTTGTTTACTATTTTTCCTTCATCATTAAGTCTATCATATTTATATTTCATCCATTACTG
This sequence comes from Alosa pseudoharengus, assembly GCF_046254945.1. NCBI lineage: Eukaryota > Metazoa > Chordata > Actinopteri > Clupeiformes > Clupeidae > Alosa > Alosa pseudoharengus. The sequence continues at coordinate 20,971,618 of NW_027468685.1, read as the reverse complement.
TTCTTCTCTATAAATGTCTAATTGCCCCAGAATATCCAAAAGTTTTCAGGTGTACTCTTTCAGGAAAGCCCTTCATTTTATTGTCAAATGTATACTTGGAGTTTTTCTTGTGTGTTTACCAACACACATTTTCACCATGTGAATGTGACTGCCTAATATGTCGGATTGTTAGTGGCTCAGAGGGATAATGCCTAGTGCTGGTGTTTGTTAGGTTGAGAGTTCGAATCCTGCTAGAGCTTTAGGCTCAAGATGCACATGCTATTGGTTATTGAAGAGTCACACCATTGAACAGCACCCGAATGACATCAGGCAATCAACATTCACACTCATTAGTTGCCAAGAATCAGAATGCCGACACACTCGAAGACATATAGGGGAACTTCTTTGTTTACTATTTTTCCTTCATCATTAAGTCTATCATATTTATATTTCATCCATTACTGTTCTTCTCTACAAATGTCTAATTGTCCCAGAATTTCCAAACGTTTTCAGGTGTTCTCTTTCAGGAAAGCCCTTCATTTTATTGTCAAATGTATACTTGGAGTTTTTCTTGTGTGTTTACCAATACACATTTTCAGCATGTGAATGTGACTGGCAAAGATGTAGGATTGACAGTGGCTTAGTGGGATAATGCCTTGTACTGGTCATCCTTATGTTGAGTGTTCAAATCCCACCTGAAGCATTAGTGTTAAAATACTGTTGGGTTGTGGAGGTTAGCATACTAGAATAGAATGCTGTTGGGTTGTGGAGGTTAGCACACTATAACATTACAGCATTACAGCTACTTGTCAATATGGACTTGTAGTGCAAGGCAAGTATAACTGTATAATTATACGCTGTTTATCTTATTGACTCCGACACAGAACCCACCACCACAAATACAATTCAATTCTGTGGGAAACACTGCCTTCCATTATCAAACCCTTCATCTTATCCACAACAAATAAATAGTCCTGTAGAATCAAGTATTGTTAGAATACTGTTGGGTTGTGGAGGTTAGCACACTATAATGTTACAGCACAGGGTAATCCTAATTTTATGCATCAAATTTATTCCAATCCAACTCAAAAGTGTTGAACGACACAAAGTGAAGGTTTTATCCAGATCAAAACCAAGAATAGATTTTGTGATTTAATCCAATTTCAGGATCGATCCTTGTTTCCCTTTGAACAACCCATTTTCAAGATTTGATCCAATCCGATAGCTGAAATCCGGTAACTGAAATCCGATAACCGAAATCCGATCACGTTTCTTTTGAACAATTGTGCCCAAACAATCAAAGCATATGTAAAACTAAAAAGCTATGCCATCATGTTCGTTTTGCTCGGACCCCGTAAATCACCGCTTGCGGTTATATTTATTATTATTATTATTATTCCGCCATTAAAGTCAATGGCAGCCCATAGAACCGTCTGGTGAAAAGTTGTGAAATTTGGCACACTGATTAGGGACAGTCCCATGATTAATGTCACCAAGTTTCATGATGGCACCTCAAGCACTATAGCGCCACCAACAGGCCAAAGTTGGACTTGCGTTCACGCACGTAACTTTTGACCCGTATGGCCGATTTGCTAAAATTAGGTATCATTGGAATCCTTGGACCAAGCCGAGTTCAACGCACCCTATGACGTCATTTTCCGCCATGATGGATTTTCCGCCATTTTGGATTTCATCAAAAACACTTAAAAGTCTTCACAGGTCACAAATTTTGTCTGATAGACACCAAACCTGACACACTTGATCTTCAGATGAAGCCGCACAAAAGTTATTCCTTTTCGTCTTCGGAACTCAAACCGTTTGCCCGTAACAGCCAATCGTAATTTGCGGCGAAGCCGCCAAACAGGAAGTGAGCTCATATCTCAGCAACCCATTCACCTATCATAACCAAACTTAGTACATGGACTCAGGACCCAATCAGGGGGACGCTCAATAAATCTGGTGACCTTTGACCTGTAGGGGGCGCTGTAATTAAGAAACATGCCTTTTGGCCTGTAGCTGCAGTTGTGCTTAGAATTAAAACGGACTAGTGGTGTCTGGTAATACTGTTGGAGGTCCTTAGGCCGACCCAAGTCAACTTGTGATGTCATCGTAATTGATTCGGCCGCCATATTGGATTTAATCAAAAACACGTACAAATTTTCGCAGGTCACAAATTTCAGCGGATCCTCACTAAAATTGGCACAGACCATCTTCAGACCATAACCTATTAATATATTGCTCTCTGGAACAATTGACAAAAGTATTCGCCCGTAACAGCCAATCGAAATTGGTGGCGAAGCCGCCAAACAGGAAGTGAGCTCATATCTCAGCAACCCTGCCATGTATCATAACCAAACTTACTACATATATTCATGACCCCATTAGGAGGACGCTCAAAAAATTTGGTGACCTTTGACCTGTAGGGGGTGCTGCAATTAGCAATATTGCATTTTGATGTGTAGTTGCTGATGTGTTTCATCAATCTTTTATTTTTTGATGTGAAACTGATGACAACATGTTCCATCCAGTTAATTCTAATGCGTGCGTGCAAGAGCAGGGCAGGGCAGGACGGGGTGGGACGGGCTGGGGTGATTAGGTGGGGGGGGCTGGCTGGCGGAGGCGGTGGCAATACTCAGCCCTGTTTCAGCCCTGTTGATCCCGGGTGTCTGCTGAGTTCTATCTTGTCGCCGTGGCTACTCCGGCCTATTCTGCTTGGCCCCCTCATTGCTGCTTGCAGCTATATTTATTATTATTATTATTATTATTATTCCGCCATTGAAGTCAATGGCAGCCCATAGAACCGTCTGGTGAAAAGTTGTGAAATTTGGCACACTGATTAGGGACAGTCCCATGGTTAATGTCACCAAGTTTCATGATGGCACCTCAAGCACTCTAGCGCCACCAACAGGCCAAAGTTGGACATGCGTTCACGCACGTAACTTTTGACCCGTATGGCCGATTGTCAAAAATGAGGTATCATTGGAATCCTTGGACCAATCCGAGTTAAACGCACAGTATGAAGTCATTTTCCGCCATGATGGATTTTCCGCCATATTGGATTTCATCAAAAACACTAAAAAGTCCTCTCAGGTCACATATTTTGTCCGATTGACACCAAACTTCACAGATATCATTTACAGACCATGCCTCATTAATGCATTGCTTTTTGTCTCCGGAACTAAAACCGTTCGCGCGTAACAGCCAATCGAAATTTGTGGCGAAGCCGCCACACAGGAAGTGAGCTCATATCTCAGCAACCCATTGATCTATCATAACCAAACTAAGTACATGGACTCAGGACCCAATCAGGGGGACGCTCAAGAAATCTGGTGACCTTTGACCTCTAGGGGGCGCTGTAATTAAGAAACATACCTTTTGGCCTGTAGCTGCAGTTGTGCTTAGAATTAAAATGCACTAGTGGTGTCTGGTAATACTGTTGGAGGTCCTTAGGCCGACCCAACCCAACTTGTGATGTCATCGTAATTGATTCGGCCGCCATATTGGATTTAATCAAAAACACGTACAAGCTTTCGCAGGTCACAAATTTCAGCGGATCCTCAACAAAATTGGCAGAGACCATCTTCAGACCATGCCTTATCAGTGCATTGCTTTCTGGAGCAATTGACAGAAGCATTCGGCTGTAACAGCCAATCGAAATTTGCGGCGAAGCCGCCAAACAGGAAGTGAGCTCATATCTCAGCAACCCTTGCATGTATCAAAGCCAAACTAGGTGCATGGACTCAGGACCCAATCAGGGGGACACTCAATAAATCTGGTGACCTTTGACCTCTAGGGGGCGCTGTAATTAAAAAAACATGCCTTTTGGCCTGTAGCTGCTGTTGTATTTGGAATTAAAATGTACTAGTGGTGTCTGGTAATACTGTTGGAGGTCCTTATGCCGACCCAGGCCAACTTGTGATGTCATCGTAATTGATTCGGCCGCCATGTTAGACTTAATCAAAAACATCAAAAAGTTTTCACAGGTCGCAAATTTCATATGATTTTCACCAACATTGGCACAGACCATCTTCAGATCATAACCTATCAATATGTTGCTCTCTGGAACAATTGACAAAAGCATTCGCCCCTACCAGCCAATCGACATTGGTGGCGAAGCCGCCAAACAGGAAGTGAGCTCATATCTCAGCAACCCTATAATGTATCATAACCAAACTTACTACATATATTCATGACCCCATTAGGAGGACGCTCAAAAAATGTGGTGACATTTGACCTGTAGGGGGTGCTGCAATTAGCAATATTGCATTTTGATGTGTAGTTGTTGATGTGTTTTATCAATCTTTTATTTTTTGATGTGAAACTGATGACAACATGTTCCATCCAGTTAATTCTAATGCGTGCGTGCAGGGGCAGGGCAGGGCAGGACGGGGTGGGACGGGCTGGGGTGATTAGGTGGGGGGGGCTGGCTGGTGGAGGCGGTGGCAATACTCAGCCCTGTTTCAGCCCTGTTCATCCCGGGTGTCTGCTGGGTGTCTGCTGAGTTCTATCTTGTCACCGTGGCTACTCCGGCCTATTCTGCTTGGCCCCCTCATTGCTGCTTGCAGCTATATTTAGGGGTCCGAGCAGCGTAGCTGCAGGAACCCTATTGTTTCTGTACCGTTCATTTTTTGGCCAAAATTCTGTAAAAGTCATACTGCAGCCTAAACCGTAACTCCAAAACTCTTGAAATTTTCAGGTATGGTTACCAGTACCCCCCTCTACCCATAACCCAAAATTTGGGGTACTGCACCCAAAGGTGGCGCTATTGAAAAAAAAAGTTAATTATGCTTATTTCTCCTTACCAGATTCACCTAGACTCAAAATTCTTTCAGAATATTAATCTCTAAACTCAGATGCATCTTTTTGGCCCTGGTCTTATGGTCTACAAATGTTTACTTTTTCCACAATTTCATGGAAAAGCCAAACATTATAAAAAGTTTCACACTCTTCAAAAATAATCGAATCTTCACCAAAATTCTCACAGACAATGTTTAGACCAAGCCTCACAAAAGTTATTGCTCAGAATTTTGATATTTTGTTCCATTTCAGAGATATAGGCCAATAAAGTTAGACCACTTAGGCCTTTTTTCCTAGATCACCTATATTCCTATAAACCGTAAGTCCTAGAAACTTGACATTTTCAAGTATTGTTACCCGTACCCCCCACTACCCATAACCCAAATTTGGGGTACTGCACCCAAAGGTGGCGCTCTTGTCAAAAACGCTTATTTCTCCTTACCAGATTCACCTAGACTCAAAATTCTTTCATCATATTAATCTCTACATTCAGATGCATCTTTTTCACCCTGGTCTTATGCTCTAAAAATGTTTACTTTTGCCACAATTTCAGAGAAAAGCCAAACATCATAAAAAGTTTCACAGGCTTCAAAAATTATCAAATCTTCACCAAAATTCTCACAGACAATGTTTAGACAAAGCCTCACAAAAGTTATCAAAAGAATTTGGATACGTTGTTCCATTTCAGAGATATAGGCCAATAAAGTTCGACCACTCAGCCCATTTCTCCTATATCACCTATATTCCTATATGAGTAATTTTTTTTTCTTGGATAACAACCATACAACCATCATTAGGTGGATACCATTAACAGTGCACATTTTCAGATATGTACTCTTTTTTATAAAGCCCTTAATTCTATTGTCAAATGTATGCTAGGAATTTTCTTGATGTTGTGTGTTTGCCAACACACATTTTCACCATTTGAATGTGACTGCTGAATGTGTATGATTGTCAGTGGCAGAGTGGGATAATGCCTAGTGCTGGTGTTTGTTAGGTTGAGAGTTCGAATCCTGCTAGAGCTTTAGGCTCAAGATGCACATGCTATTGGTTATTGAAGATTCACACTATTGAACAGCACCTGAATGACATCAGACAATTAACATTCACACTCATTAGTTGCCAAGAATCAGAATGCCGACACACTCTATGACATATAGGGGAACTTCTTTGTTTACTATTTTTCCTTCATCATTAAGTCTATCATATTTATATTTCATCCATTACTGTTCTTCTCTATAAATGTCTAATTGCCCCAGAATATCCAAAAGTTTTCAGGTGTATTTTTTCAGGAAAGCCCTTCATTTTATTGTCAAATATATACTTGGAGTTTTTCTTGTGTGTTTACCAACACACATTTTCACCATGTGAATGTGACTACCCAATATGTAGGATTGTCAGTGGCTCAGTGGGATAATGCCTAGTGCTGGTGTTTGTTAGGTTGAGGGTTCGAATCCCCGGTAGGGCTTTAGGCTCTAGCTCGAATACTATTGGTTATTGAAGATTCACACCATTGAACAGCACCTGAATGACATCAGGCAATCAACATTCACACTCATTCAGTTGCCAAGAATCAGAATGCCGAGACACTCTATGACATTCAGGGGAACTTCTTTGTTTACTTTTTTCCTTCATCATTAAGTCTATCATATTTATATTTAATCTATTAGTGTTCATCTCTACAAATGTCTAATCGCCCCTCCATGCTTGGAGTTTTTCTTGTGTGTTTACCAATACACATTTTCACCATGTGAATGTGACTGGCCAAAATGTAGGATTGACAGTGGCTCAGTGGGATAATGCCTTGTACTGGTGATCCTTAGGTTGAGAGTTCAAATCCCACTTGAAGCATTAGTGGGTTGTGGATGTTAGCATACTACAATAGAATGCTGTTGGGTTGTGGAGGTTAACACACTATAACATTACAGCTACTTGTCAATATGGACTTGTAGTGCAAGGCAAGTATTACTGTATAATTATAAGCTGTAGCCTATAATTATTTGTTATTCTTATAATATTTGTCATTTCTTATACATATTTAGTCGGCTCTTCCACTTGACAGAACAACTCTATATCGGTTAAGGATGTCACGCATGAAACAATGCTGCAGAAACACGAAAATATTACTTTGAGTTTAGTAGGCTATAATTTTCAGTTCCTGTTTATCTATTGCACAATGGGTAATAATTTAAAGGAATCATGTTGCAGTCTTGTAAATAGTGACCCTGCAAGATCCCTAGTCATTGCAAAATCATAGTCTGTGACTTAAAACTCTACTACTTGTCTTTAGATGTGAGAGGGTCTGAGACTGTAGTCTTTCAAAAATCTTTTCCAAATCTTTGCAAATCTTTCCAAAGTTTACCTGCTGGGAAACCCTGTAGCTCCGGAGCAGGGGCTCAGACCAGGATAAATTGTTTGCTCGCCCTCAGTTCGCTCTTTTGTTCATCTCAACCCAGCACTCCAGTGTGTCCTGCTCTGTGTGCGTCTTTGAGTTAACGTAAGTCATCACTTTAATCACCCTCACTATGACTTTTGTGATGTTTATCAGTTTGTAGAGTAGCTCTGCCATCATGTGTAAAGTTAAGGTGTTTGTTTGTTGGTTTGGTGTGTTGGAGTCCCATGTGAGAGATGATTAGGTGATGTTGGTTGACTTGGGATGTCAAGTATTGTTTAGTTGTACCTTATATAGCCATATGATTTCAGTTTATTGTTCAAATGTCAATTGGTTTGTTTGTGAGTTGGCATCTGTACTGATTTACCCCATTTCACTGATTACTCCATTTTCTGTTTGTTTCCTCTTTGATGCAGCACACATACAAGTAAAGAACAAAAGAACAGATGAATTGAAACTCAAATAAAGTTAACTTGTGTTGCACCGAAACCTGCAATCTCCGTGTCATCACTCCATACCATTGACCCTTCTGACCGAGGCTCTGCCTGCTCGCCACACACTCACTCTACCTTGACCCACATCGCCCCCTACAGTTCCTTCAGTTGGGTTGTGGAGGTTAGCATACTAGAATAGATTACTGTTAAGAATACTGTTGGGTTGTGGAGGTTGGCACACTATAACGTTACAGCTACTAGTCAGGACTTGTCGTGCAAGGCAAGTATAACTGTATAATTAAGTGTGCTTGCAAGCACACCTATTGTTCTTAAGTTTTATTAGGGGTCCGAGCAGCGTAGCTCAGAATTTTGATATTTTGTTCCATTTCAGAGATATAGGCCAATGAAGTTAGACCACTTAGGCCTTTTTTCCTAGATCACCTATATTCCTATATGAGTATTTTTTTTTCTTGAATAACAACCATACAACCATCATTAGGTGGATACCATTAACAGTGCACATTTTCAGATCTGTACTCTTTTTTTTATAAAGCCCTTAATTCTATTGTCAAATGTATGCTAGGAATTTTCTTGATGTGTGTTTGCCAACACACATTTTCACCATGTGAATGTGACTGCCTAATATGTAGGATTGTCAGTGGCTCAGTGGGATAATGCCTAGTGCTGGTGTTTGTTAGGTTGAGAGTTCGAATCCTGCTAGAGCTTGAGGCTCAAGATGCACATGCTATTGGTTATTGAAGATTGACACCATTGAACAGCACCTGAATGACATCAGACAATTAACATTCACACTCATTAGTTGCCAAGAATCAGAATGCCGACACACTCTATGACATATAGGGGAACTTCTTTGTTTACTATTTTTCCTTCATCATTAAGTCTATCATATTTATATTTCATCCATTACTGTTCTTCTCTAAATGTCTAATTGCCCCAGAATATCCAAAAGTTTTCAGGTGTACTCTTTCAGGAAAGCCCTTCATTTTATTGTCAAATGTATACTTGAAGTTTTTCTTGTGTGTTTACCAACACACATTTTCACCATGTGAATGTGACTGTTCAATGTGTATGATTGTCAGTGGCTCAGTGGGATAATGCCTTGTGCTGGTGTTTGTTAGGTTGAGAGTTCGAATCCTGCTAGAGCTTTGGGCTCAAGATTGGTTATTGAAGATTCACACCATTGAACAGCACCTGAATGACATCAGGCAATCAACATTCACACTCATTAGTTGCCAAGAGTCACAATGCCGACACACTCTATGGCATATAGGGGAACTTCTTTGTTTACTATTTTAACTTCATCATTAAGTCTATCGTATTTATATTTCATCCATTACTCTTCTTCTCTACAAATGTCTAATTGCCCCAGAATTTCCAAACGTTTTCAGGTGTTCTCTTTCAGGAAAGCCCTTCATTTTATTGTCAAATGTATACTTGGAGTTTTTCTTGTGTGTTTACCAATACACATTTTCACCATGTGACTGGCAAAGATGTAGGATTGACAGTGGCTTAGTGGGATAATGCCTTGTACTGGTCATGCTTAGGTTGAGAGTTCAAATCCCACCTGAAGCATTAGTGTTCAAATACTGTTGGGTTGTGGAGGTTCGCATACTAGAATAGAATGTTGTGGAGGTTAGCACACTATAACATTACAGCATTACAGCTACTTGTCAATATGGACTTGTAGTGCAAGGCAAGTATAACTGTATAATTATAGGCTGTTTATCTTATTGACTCCAACACAGAACCCACCACCACAAATGCAATTCAATTCTGTGGGAAACACTGCCTTCCATTATCAAACCCTTTATCTTATCCACAACAAATAAATAGTCCTGTAGAATCAAGTATTGTTAGAATACTGTTGGGTTGTGGAGGTTAGCACACTATAACGTTATAGCACAGGGTAATCCTAATTTTATGGATCAAATTTATTCCAATCTAACTCAAAAGTTTTGAACAACACAAAGGTTTTATCCAGATCAAAACCAAGAATAGATTATGTGATCTAATCCAATTTCAGGATCCTTGTTTCCTTTTGAACAACCCATTTTCAAGATTTGATCCAATCCGATAGCCGAAATCCGGTAACTGAAATCCGATAACCGAAATCCGATCACATTTCTTTTGAACAATTGTGCCCAAACAATCAAAGCATATGTAAAACTAAAAAGCTATGCTACCTCATGTTCGTTTTGCTCGGACCCCGTAAATCACCGCTTGCGGTTATATTTATTATTATTATTATTAAACATCTTTCCTCTGCCATTGGAGTCTATGGCAGCCCATAGAACCGTCTGGTAAAAAGTTGTGAAATTTGGCACACTGATTGGGGACAGTCCCATGATTAATTTCACCAAGTTTCATGTTGGCACCTTGACCACTCTAGCGCCACCAACAGGTCAAAGTTGGACTTGCGTTCACGCACGTAACTTTTGACCCGTATGCCCGATTGTCACAAATGAGGTATCGTTGGAATCCTTGGACCAAGCCGAGTTCAACGCACCCTATGACGTCATTTTCCGCCATGATGGATTTTCCGCCATTTTGGATTTCATCAAAATCACTTAAAATGTATCAGGGGTCACATATTTTGTCCAATCGACACCAAACTTCACAGATATCATCTACAGACCATGCCTCATTAATGCATTGCTTTTTGTCTCCGGAACTAAAACCGTTCGCGCGTAACAGCCAATCGAAATTTGTGGCGAAGCCGCCAAACAGGAAGTGAGCTCATATCTCAGCAACGCATTCACCTATCATAACCAATCTTAGTCCATGGACTCAGGACCCAATCAGGGGGACGCTCAAGAAATCTGGTGACCTTTGACCTCTAGGGGGCGCTGTAATTAAGAAACATGCCTTTTGGCCTGTAGCTGCAGTTGTGGTTAGAATTAGAACGCACTAGTGGTGTCTGGTAATATTGTTGAAAGTCCTTAGGCCGACCCAAGCCAACTTGTGATGTCATCGTAATTGATTCGGCCGCCATATTGGATTTAATCAAAAACACGTACAAATTTTCGCAGGTCACAAATTTCATCTGTTCTTCACCAAAATTGGCAGAGACCATCTTCAGACCATGCCTGATGAGTGCAATGCTTTCTGGAACAATTGACAGAAGCATTGACCTGTACCAGCCAATCGAAATTTGCGGCGAAGCCGCCAAACAGGAAGTGATTTTATATCTCAGCAACGCTTTCATGTATCAAAACCAAATTTAGTACATGTACCTCAGACCCCATCGGGAGGACGCTCAAGAAATTTGGTGACATTTGACCTCTAGGGGGCACCGTAATTGACAAAAATGCATTTTGGCCAGTAGTTGATGATGCGCATTATTTTGCAATGGAAGTCAATGGCAGCCCATAGAACCGTCTGGTAAAAAGTTATAAAATTTTGCACACTAATTGGGGAAAGTCCAGTAATTCATTTCACCAAGTTTCATGCCGGCACCTCAAGCGCTCTAGCGCCACCAACAGGCCAAAGTTGGATGTGCGTTCACGCACGTAACTTTTGACCCGTATGGCCGATTGTCAAAAATGATGTATCGTTGGAATCCTTGGACCAAGCCGAGTTCAACACACCCTATGACGTCAATTTCCGCTATGATGGATTTTCCGCCATATTGGATTTCATCAGAAAAACTTAAATGTCTTCACAGGTCACACATTTTGTCCAATTGATACCAAACTTCACAGATATCATCTACAGACCATGCCTCATTAATGCATTGCTTTTTGTCTTCGGAACTATAACCATTCGCGCATAAACAGCCAATCGAATTTTGCGGCGAAGCCACCAAACAGGAAGTGAGCTCATATCTCAGCAACCCATTAATCTATCATAACCAAACTTAGTATATGGACTCAGAACCCAATCAGGGGGACGCTCAAGAAATCTGGTGACCTTTGACCTCTAGGGGGCGTTGTAATTAAGAAACATGCCTTTTGGCCTGTAGCTGCAGTTGTGCTTAGAATTAAAACACACTAGTGGTGTCTGGTAATACTGTTGGAGGTCCTTAGGCCGACCCAAGTTAACTTGTGATGTCATCGTAATTGATTCGGCCGCCATATTGGATTTAATCAAAAACACGTACAAGTTTTCGCAGGTTACAAATTTCAGCGGATCCTCACCAAAATTGGCACAAACCATCTTCAGACCATAACCTATCAATATATTGCTCTCTATAACAATTGACAAAAGCATTCGCCCATAACAGCCAATCGAAATTGGTGGCGAAGCCGCCAAACAGGAAGTGAGCTCATATCTCAGCAACCCTGCCATGTATCAACCAAAGTTACTACATATATTCATGACCCCATTAGGAGGACGCTCAAAACATTTGGTGACATTTGACCTGTAGGGGGTGCTGCCATTAGCAATATTGCATTATGATGTGTAGTTGCTGATGTGTTTTATCAATCTTTTATTTTTTGATGTGAAACTGATGACAACATGTTCCATCCAGTTAATTCTAATGCGTGCGTGCAAAGGCAGGGCAGGGCAGGACGGGGTGGGACGGGCTGGGGTGATTAGGTGGGGGGGGGGGGCTGGCTGGCGGAGGCGGTGGCAATACTCAGCCCTGTTGATCCCGGGTGTCTGCTGAGTTCTATCTTGTCGCCGTGGCTACTTCGGCCTATTCTGCTTGGCCCCCTCATTGCTGCTTGCAGCTATATTTATTACACATCTTTCCTCTGCCATTGAAGTCTATGGCAGCCCATAGAACCGTCTGGTGAAAAGTTGTGAAATTTGGCCCACTAATTAGGCAGTGCCCCATGATTCATTTCACCAAGTTTCAAGTCCGCACCCCGAGCGCTCTAGCGCCACCAACAGGCCAAAGTTGGACATACATTCACGCACGTAACTTCTGACCCGTTAGCTCGATTTTGAAAAATGAGGTATCGTTGGAATCCTTGGACCAAGCAGAGTTCAACGCACCCTATGACGTCAATTTCCGCTATGATGGATTTTCCGCCATATTGGATTTCATCAAAAAAACTTAAATGTCTTCACAGGTCACAAATTTTGTCCAATTGATACCAAACTTCACAGATATCATCTACAGACCATGCCTCATTAATGCATTGCTTTTTGTCTTCGGAACTATAACCATTCGCGCATAACAGCCAATCGAATTGTGCGGCGAAGCCGCCAAACGGGAAGTGAGCTCATATCTCAGCAACCCATTAATCTATCATAACCAAACTTAGTATATGGACTCAGGACCCAATCAGGGGGACGCTCAAGAAATCTGGTGACCTTTGACCTCTAGGGGGCGCTGTAATTAAGAAACATGCCTTTTGGCCTGTAACTGCAGTTGTGCTTAGAATTAAAATGTACTAGTGGTGTCTGATAATACTGTTGGAGGTCCTTAGGCCGACCCAGGCCAACTTGTGATGTAATCGTAATTGATTCGGCCGTCATGTTAGATTTAATCACAAACATCAAAAAGTTATCACAGTTCGCAAATTTCATCTGATCTTCACCAACATTGGCACAGACCATCTTCAGACCATAATCTATCAATATATTGCTTTCTGAAACAATTGACAGAAGCATTCGGCTGTAACAGCCAATCGAAACTTGCGGCGAAGCCGCCAAACAGGAAGTGAGCTCATATCTCAGCAACCCTGCCATGTATCATAACCAAACTTACTACATATATTCATTACCCCATTAGGAGGACGCTCAAAAAATATGGTGACCTTTGACCTGTAGGGGGTGCTGCAATTAGCAATATTGCATTTTGATGTGTAGTTGCTGATGTGTTATATCAATCTTTTACTTTTTGATGTGAAACTGATGACAACATGTTCCATCCAGTTAATTCTAATGCGTGCGTGCAAGGGAAGGGCAGGGCAGGACGGGATGGGACGGGCTGGGGTGATTAGGTGGGGGGGGGGCTGGCTGGCGGAGGCGGTGGCAATACTCGGCCCTGTTGATCCCGGGTGTCTGCTGAGTTCTATCTTGTCACCGTGGCTACTTCGGCCTATTCTGCTTGGCCCCCTCATTGCTGCTTGCAGCTATATTTGGGGGCCAAGCAGCGAAGCTGCGAAGGCACCCATTGTGTTTCTATCTTTTCCTACTATTATTATTATTATTACACATCTTTCCTCTGCCATTGAAGTCTATGGCAGCCCATAGAACCGTCTGGTGAAAAGTTGTGAAATTTGGCACTGTAATTAGGCAGAGTCCCATGATTAATTTCACCAAGTTTCAAGTCCGCACCACGAGCGCTCTAGCGCCACCAACAGGCCAAAGTTGGACATGCGTTCACGCATGTATCTTCTGACCCGTTGGCCCGATTTTAAAAATTGAGGTACCATTGGAATCCTTGGACCAGGCCGAGTTCAACGCACCCTATGGCGTCGTTTTCCGCCATGATGGATTTTCCGCCATATTGGATTTTAGTGAAAGTGAAACTAATTTTTCACAGGTCACAAATTTTGTCCGATCGACACCAAACTTGACATACATGATCTTCAGACCAAGCCTCACAAAAGTTGTGGTATTTTGTCTCCGGAACTATAACCGTTCATCCATAATATACAATTGAAATTTGCGGCGAAGCCGCCAAACAGGAAGTGAGCTCATATCTCAGCAACCCTTGCATGTATCAATGCCAAACTTGGTGGATAGACTCAGGACCCAATCAGAGGGAAGCTCAAACAATGTGGTGACCTTTGACCTCTAGGGGGCGCTGTAATTAAGAAACATGCCTTTTGGCCTGTAGTTGCTGTTGTGTTTAGAATTAAATTGCACTAATGATGTCTGGTAATACTGTTGGAGTTCCTTAGTTCGACCCAAGCCAACTTGTGATGTCATCGTAATTGATTCGGCCGCCATATTGGATTTAATCAAAAACACGTACAAGTTTTCGCAGGTCACAAATTTCAGCGGATCCTGACCAAAATTGGCAGAGACCATCTTCAGACCATGCCTGATGAGTGCATTGATTTCTGGAACAATTGAAAGAAGTATTGGCCTGTACCAGCCAATTGAAATTTGCGGCGAAGCCGCCAAACAGGAAGTGATTTCATATCTCAGCAACGCTTTCATGTATCAAAACCAAACTTAGTACATGTACCTCCGACCCCATCGGGAGGACGCTCAAGAAATTTGGTGACATTTGACCTCTAGGGGGCTCCGTAATTGACAAAAATGCATTTTGGCCAGTAGTTGCTGATGCGCATTATTTTGCAATGGAAGTCAATGGCCGCCCATAGAACCGTCTGGTAAAAAGTTATAAAATTTTGCACACTAATTGGGGACAGTCCAATAATTCATTTCACCAAGTTTCATGACGGCACCTCAAGCGCTCTAGCGCCACCAACAGGCCAAAGTTGGATTTGTGTTCACGGACGTAACTTTTGACCTGTTGACCCGAATGGCAAAATGAGGTATCATTGGAATCCTTGGGCCAAGCCGAGTTCAACACACCCTATGACGTCAATTTTTGACCTCTCTGTTTAAATCACAGCAAGTGTGATCATATGTCAGTCAATCTTTTATTTTTGATGTGAAACTGATGACAGCAAGTTCCATCCAGTTCATTCTAATGTGTGCGTGCAAGGGTGGGACGGGGTGGGATGGGCAGGGGCGGTTGCGGCGGTGGACTGGCTGGGGGAGGGGGCGCCGACACTCAGCCCTGGTTCAGCCCCACAAAATCAGCTATGTTTTGATGTGAAACTTGACCTTGTAACTCAGCCAATCTTGGGTTGTATGGCATGGA
This sequence comes from Alosa pseudoharengus, assembly GCF_046254945.1. Lineage (NCBI taxonomy): Eukaryota > Metazoa > Chordata > Actinopteri > Clupeiformes > Clupeidae > Alosa > Alosa pseudoharengus. The sequence continues at coordinate 20,956,260 of NW_027468685.1, read as the reverse complement.
ACTTGCTGTGACTGCTTAAGCCTACATGTCTGATGCAACGGCATTGACTTACATGGCAAATCTGGCCTGCTGAACTGCCTGCTTGGCCCCCTCATTGCTGCTTGCAGCTATATTTATTATTACTCCTCTGCCATTGAAGTCTATGGCAGCCCATAGAACCGTCTGGTGAAAAGTTGTGAAATTTGGCACACTAATTAGGCTGAGTCCCAGGATTAATGTCACCAAGTTTCATGTCGGCACCTTAAGCGCTCTAGCGCCACCAACAGGCCAAAGTTGGATGTGCGTTCATGCACGTAACTTTTGACCCGTATGGCCGATTGTCAAAAATGAGGTATCGTTGGAATCCTTGGACCAAGCCGAGTTCAACGCACCCTATGACGTCATTTTCCGCCATGATGTATTTTCCGCCATTTTGAATTTCATCAAAAACACTAAAAAGTTTTCACAGGTCACAAATTTTGTCCGATCGTCACCAAACCTGACACACATGATCTTCAGACCAAGCCTAACAAAAGTTGTGGTGTTTTGTCTTCGGAACTTAAACCGTTCACCCGTAATATCCAATCAAAATTTGCGGCGAAGCCGCCAAACAGGAAGTAAGCTTATATCTCAGCAACCCATTCATCTATCATAACCAATCTAAGTACATGGACTCAGGACCCAATCAGGGGGACGCACAAAAAATCTGGTGACCTTTGACCTCTAGGGGGCGCTGTAATTTAGGAACATGCCTTTTGGCCTGTAGCTGCTGTTGTGCTTAAAATTAAAATGCACTAATGATGTCTGGTAATACTGTTGGAGTTCCTTAGGCCGACCCACGCCAACTTGTGATGTCATCGTAATTGATTCGGCCGCCATATTGGATTTAATCAAAAACACGTACAAGTTTTCGCAGGTCACAAATTTCAGCGGATCCTGACCAAAATTGTCAGAGACCATCTTCAGACCATGCCTGATGAGTGCATTGATTTCTGGAACAATTGAAAGAAGTATTGGCCTGTACCGGCCAATCGAAATTTGCGGCGAAGCCGCCAAACAGGAAGTGATTTCATATCTCAGCAATGCTTTCATGTATCAAAACCAAACTTAGTACATGTACCTCCGACCCCATCCGGAGGACGCTCAAGAAATTTGGTGACATTTGACCTCTAGGGGGCTCCGTAAATGACAAAAATGCATTTTGGCCAGTAGTTGCTGATGCGCATTATTTTGCAATGGAAGTCAATGGCAGCCCATAGAACCGTCTGGTAAAAAGTTATACAATTTTGCACACTAATTGGGGACAGTCCAATAATTCATTTCACCAAGTTTCATGCCGGCACCTCAAGCGCTCTAGCGCCACCAACAGGCCAAAGTTGGACTTGTGTTCACGGACGTAACTTTTGACCTGTTGACCCGAATGGCAAAATGAGGTATCATTGGAATCCTTGGGCCAAGCCGAGTTCAACACACCCTATGACGTCAATTTTTGCTATGATGGATTTTCCGCCATATTGGATTTCATCAAAAAACCTTAAATGTCTTCACAGGTCACAAATTTTGTCCAATTGATACCAAACTTCACAGATATCATCTACAGACCATGCCTCATTAATGCATTGCTTTTTGTCTTCGGAACTATAACCATTCGCGCGTAACAGCCAATCGAATTGTGCTGCGAAGCCGCCAAACAGGAAGTGAGCTCATATCTCAGCAACCCATTAATCTATCATAACCAAACTTAGTATATGGACTCAGTACCCAATCAGTGGGATGCTCAAGAAATCTGGTGACCTTTGACCTGTAGGGAGTGCTGCAATTAGCAATATTGCATTTTGATCTGTAGTTGCTTGTGTTTTATCGATCTTTTATTTTTTGATGTGAAACTGGTGACAACATTTTCCATCCAGTTCATTCTAATGCGTGCGTGCGTGCAAGAGCGGGGCGGGGCAGAACGGGGTGGGACGGGCAGGGGTGATTAGGTGGGGGGGGCTGGCTGGCAATACTCAGCCCTGTTTCAGCCCTACAAAATCAGCTATGTTTTGATGTGACACTTGTTGAGTGTGTTGATCGCGGGTGTCTGCTGAGTTCTATATTGTCGCCGTGGCTACTCCGGCCTATTCTGCTTGGCCCCCTCATTGCTGCTTGCAGCTATATTTAAACATGGGACTGTCCCCAATCAGTGTGCCAAATTTCACAACTTTTTACCAGACGGTTCTATGGGCTGCCATAGACTCCCATGGCGGAAGAAAGATGTTAAATAATAATAATAGGAAATCATAGAAACACAATGGTTGCCTCGCAGCTTCGCTGCTTGGCCCCCAATAATCCTTACAAAAACAATAGGGCCTTGCGCCCTTCGGTGCTCGGGCCCTAAATATAGAAAAATAATAATAATAATCCTTACAAAAACAATAGGGCCTTGCGCCCTTCGGTGCTCGGGCCCTAATTATCAGCTAGTCATCTAGTAGAATTGATAAAAAATTGGACTGATGACGTTGATAAAATCCTATCAATTCCCACCCCTAGTTCTAGGATGGTCACGTTCATATGACCATTCTTATAGACATTACAGTGTTTTTTTCAGTTCCTTTATTTCTGGGGTGTCAAACTCATTTTTAGCACGGCCACATGTGAATCATTCAAACTGATTTCAAGCAGGCCACAGAGCTGCAATTGTTGTTCAAGCATTTAAGTCTAAGTAAGTAAGTATAAGTATATATACTTTTGATCCCGTGAGGGAAATTTGGTCTCTGCATTTATCCCAATCCGTGAATAAGTGAAACACACTGCACACAGTGAACACACAGTCAGGTGAAGCACACACACTAATCCCGGCGCAGTGAGCTGCCTGCAACAACAGCGGCGCTCGGGGAGCAGTGAGGGGTTAGGTGCCTTGCTCAAGGGAACTTCAGCCGTGGCCTACCGGGGCAACCCTCCGGTTACAAGTCCGAAGTGCTTACCAGTAGGCCACGGCTGCCCCTATTTGGGATCAGGCAGCATGAAATAATGTGAAGGGGTGGTTTCAGCCCTGGACCATATGTTTGACACCCCTGCTTTATGTTATAAGGTCATGTTCATGTGGACCTTACGCTAGGACAGTCACCTTCATATGCCCTTATAAAGACAAGAATGATAGTGAGTGCATCAGGGGTTTACTGTTTCTTTCTGATTGGTTGCACAATACACAGAGATCTTGCACAAAGGATAAATCCTGGGGAATGGACAGAGAAAACTGGGTACCATTTTGAGGTAAGTGATATTCATTTGTATCAAGCTTTACAGCCTGCATTTATTTGCAATAGTAAACTTCAATTGCAATCAATGCTGATGGTGGTATTATTTTGTTAGAAGTTTCCTCGTCAAACCAGTGGGAATGACTGTGGAGTCTTCATGATAATGGTAAGGCGTATTTAAATGTTTTCATGTCTTGCTGTCTTTCGGGTGTTCACCCACATCTTTTACTTGTTTGTTGTTTTTTGTGCAGTTGGCCTTGTACGTTGCACTTGATGCTCCCTTCGATTACACCATCGTAAGGAATGATTATTTATATTCGGTGTGATGGAATTTATAATAACTACATATAAATATGTCATAAGTCTACCTATTTTATGTTTAGGTGGATATGCCAGCCCTTAGGAGGTGGTGGTGTATCATGCTGATGGAAAACTTCACACTGGACAAGTACTTATTTAACATTAGGGCATTTACAGATTCTCACATGATTCAACCTTTTAATAGCAGGATTCATACTTCAAGTCATTGCATTTCTGATAATTTTTGCATTTTCCACTCTTACCTCCCTCCACTACCTCATTTAGCCACGGCAAGCTTTTTTCACACTGGACCAATGAAGCAATGGATCTCCTAAAAGGTCATCGACAGCCTGTGATGCGTCTGAGGAAGCGCAAGTTTGAGGAGATGGAGGTAATAGGTTTGCCTTTCATAGAATGCCTGGTCATAAGTATAAAAGCAAAATCACTGTTATGGAGAAGCAATATTTAGTATGAAAGGTGGTGGTGTGGCCACCCTTTAAATGTTATAGTAAATGCAAAATGGTCACAAATGAATGACAATGAAAAAATGACATGTGAAGGCTTTCTCATAACTATCCTCCTGTTAGTGAGATTGTTCTTGTCTGGTTTCTATCAGTAATATTTATTTTAATTAATTGTTTTTTATCATGCAGAATATTGAAGACATACCGGAAGCGAGAAATTGGGTAACGCAGAATATCGAACACACACAGGAAGCGAGAAATTGGGTAACTCAGAATATTGAAGACATGCAAGAAGCGAGAAATTGGGTAACGCAGCTGAAGAAACAGAACCTCTTCAAAGGTGAAGTCCATGTGCCACGCTTCCTTGCCATGGAAGACAGCGAGGCTGTACAGGCGCTCGAGAATTTTATTGTTAATGGTGACACCTTCAATACTGATGAAAAGCATGAAGTTATGGATCCTTTCATCTTTAACTTTGAGTATGTTGAGGACGTGGAATTGTTTTTTGAAAAAATTGGAAGTATGAATATTAAAGTCAATTATGGCTTGCTTAACCGTGTTTAACCGGCCATTGTGGCTTGTTTTGGCTCTGTGTGTATTGTTTTTTTTTTTAATTGGAAGTACGAATATTAAAAGTCAATTGTGGCTTGCTTAACCGTGTTTAACCGGCCATTGTGGCTTGTTGTGGGTTGTTTTGGCTATGTGTTTAATTTCTATGAAATGTCTTCAATAAAATTCTTTGAATTAATCTGCTGTCTTTTTGTTGTCACAAAGTGGATATGTAGCCTTATGTAGGCCTAATGGTCCCTGAAAATGCACTTAAAAGTCTGATGGGAATTATCCCAAGGATGAAAAGTCTTAGGGCACATAGGCAGCCTGTACAACACCTGGAATAATCTTTTCCCAAAATAGCATTAGAGATATCATTTCCTGACGTTCCATGTCTGGAATAGACTTCATTAAAATGCTGATGGTATTCTTGAAATTCCATGAACCCGTGGGAACCCTGCTTTACTTTGAGGTCGGCTACGACAGCGGGTCTAGCAGCTTCGATGCAGCCTAGGTCTACTTCTAGTTATCTTCGTGCATGGTTATTTTCATGAATGGACATTTCACCCTCCGTTTTCAAAAATAATTTTGTGCACAAACTCACGGTTTTCAGAGAAGTTTCCCCGTGTATATATGCCGTCAAGAGCATGCCAAACCTGTCGGTGGCAGTGTAAGGAAAAGCTCAATCCCACGTTAGCCAATCAGAATCCCGAATTTAGCAACAAATCACTTCCTATTTCTCTTTGTTTGCAAGTGCAAACAGGCCAAAAGCGTTTGCACAAACAAACGTAAAAATGAGTATCACCTTAATAGCACCATAGGGATGAACGGGACCGGTAGCAACATTTTGTTATGGATCCTTTGAGAAACAGCCCGCATGTTTAGTTTTTTTTTTTTTTAAACACTAAAAACTACAAACTTCCGGTATAACCATTCCCTCAAGTAAAGGAACGAAAGGCAACTTTGATACGTTTGTAACCTACTTCATTTGTGATGGAGGATATAAGAGGTAAACTGCACAAATTCTGACATTTAAGCAATAGTAGGCCTATTTGTTTTTTGTGTGTTTGTGTTGTGAAACACCAATTCGCGTTCAAGTAGGCAGAGTCGGTTGATGACGTCACGCAGTGGGCGTGTCTGGTAGTCGTTGACGTGCAACGTAGTGGGCGTGTCTTGTAGTGGGCGTGTCTGGTAGTGGGCGTGTCTTGTAGTATTGCAGGACGCAGACAGATACTATTGCCTGTGCCACCTAATTACACTCGGCACGCGATTGGCTTGCGTTGCCAGACACCAAGTGGCACTTCCTACTCAACACCATACTCTACCCGCTACATGGTGATAGCAGAAAACTATTATAAAAATATTTTATATTTTATTTACCGAAGTATTATTGTTTGTTTAATCCAACGTGAAACTGCAATCGGTTCTGAATGCAGACCAGGCGTTGTCTTCCCCCTACTGGCGTGGGGGTGTAACGGTTGGACTTTTATATTGAGCCAAGTGAAATGTGAAATGTAGAAGTGAAAATTGTTTTATTGATAGATTCGTGTTTTAAGCATTTTCACTTCATACGGTTACAAAACTGAAATCAAGCACAAAAGTATTGTTTATAGCAAAATTGATATCAGCCTAAAAATAAATATATTATCTTACTCCTTATCTTAATTTGATTACATAAGGCCAATTATTTTTAGTGAATATCAAGTGACTGCAAACCTTGTATATGCTAGGCCTACTTCAAAAACTTAAACGGAGCTGGTTAAAATAAACATGTCAAAACAGCACTCAGAACAACCAAAAACAACCAAACGGGAACGTTGTGTGAAGGTACTGTGCAACCACAGGAGAACGTTTTGGTTGGTTGGTTCCCTTAACGTTTAGGAACGTTAAGGAACCCTTAGGTAACGTTCCCTAACCGTTAGTTTTTGGTTTGGTTCGAACTACCCTTTAGAGAACCATACACTAACGTTCCCGAACGTTCCCTTAACGTTTTGTGTTAGTGGGGAGGTGTGTTGCTAAAGCTACCATAATGAAATGAAGGTGCCATTGTTTGGATACTTCACACACACGTGCTTTTTAATTTCACAGACTACAACTACCAAGCTGGAATCAAAGCACATCGATTCCCCTCTCACACACCCTGCACGCACTTAAAACGAAATAAACAGGCGTCTTAGTCTCACGCATGTATAAGCAAAACTGTATCAGTAACGTTGGTAAATCTTCCATTGCACAGAATGATTTTTGTAGCACGTGCAACAAATGACAGTCGAAAGATACAATTACAGTGCTGCTATCAATTTGCTTGGTATATCCGCATTTCTAGTTTTCTACAAATGCAATCAATCAAATTGGCCTCCATCACTCAACCAACGCTAACGGTAACATTACCTAGGTCCTTATTGATATTATAAGATTAACGTAGCCTACCTGCAGTAAAAACCAAGCATGTCCGATAAACATCCTCAGATTTATGTCGGCTTCAAGAAGAAATGGGAATTACATTTCATGTGTATAGCGCGGGAATGATGCCAAAAACCTCCCTTCCTACCATCCGGTGGATCGATCCATCAAACGTCATGTCAAACGCCTATACCAGCACGTTCATTGCTTTATCATTTATTTAACAACAAATGTGTAGTTACCTCTCCGGAGGTTTTGTTTTTGGTGCATTTTGTCTGTTTGTCTAAAATCTAAGACAGTAGAAAATTATGTTTAAAGACTTAATTAAATTAAAAACATAATTTTCTACTGTCTTAGATTTTAGTTTCACATTGCAAGTAGGCCTAACGCTTAACATGACCAATAGGGCTACAAATTGTGGTTAACTAGTGTCGATAGCATATTGCGAGTAGGCCTATAGTTGTAAACCATAGGAACTTTAATCGTAGCCTATAGCCAAATTGAAATAAATGTGAATTTATGATAAGCCTGTCAGTTCGACTGGCGACCCACAGTTGGATAAGCAGGTCCCCCCGAACAGTCTGCATTGCTACACTGAGGGCTTCTCTATCTGCTGATGTTTTGCTCAAAGGTCCAGGCGGTCCACATATAGCCTTCATGCCATTTCAGCTGAAAACACTTTTTATTTGTTAGCCTACTTATAAACGTATCTTTATTAGTGTCAACATTACAGTATTTAGGCTATGTTAATCTCAAGCCACTCTAAGAAATGGCCGTAGGTCTACTTTTACAGTAGCCTGGCGGGCCATCCTATATCATTGACATGTTAGTCTGGCATCGAATCATTCACCTCGCTTAATCCAAGGGGCAGGCAGAGAATTGTCTTTCAAACTGCCTAGGCATGCAATAGGCCAGCGCTACGACCATATCCGTATCCGGTCGGCAAAACGGCAAATACATCCTTCTTCAAAAGGAATGACTTAAGTGCATTGTGTTGATCTACTTTCAAAGAAAAGCACAAGTCCAACTCCTCCAAAGTTGACGCCAACGCCGATTCAAACAACCGCTCTTCGTTTGCCATAGCCACCTTCCTTGTTGTTCACTGTCGCAGGATGTCGTTATCCTGTTAAGCCCGCCTTAAGACTCTCTAACGAAATAGAGCGCTGTGATTGGCCGTCATCCACGGTGTTAAGCCAATAGAAATTCCTATGGTTCGATACTAGACGTACAAGCTGAGCAAATTAATTTGCCGCCGCTAGGGTGCGTCTAGATTTCTAGGCTACTTTTACAGTACAGCACAGCAAAATCTATTCAAATTGCAGTCCGAGGGATATTGTCCATAAAACGTTGTTAAACTTACATACATACATAATCACATATTTGGAGATTTGAAGTGGGCTCATATGCTTCCATAACGTATTGATGTAAGAAAGAGAAAATGTGGTAAGGCCAGCCTATGTCATTTCTCATATCTCGCAGATCATTGGTTATAGGCCTAGTCCTGTTTTGCGATGGTTATTACGCATAATAGTTTAAGCAACAATAGCAATAGCTTTTCACTAATAACGACACAAATAGACTAATGAATGTTCATTGAATGAAGTTTCAACATTGTACAGTGTTCCTACATGTATTCATGTTCCAACACAAGCCTACATGTATCCATCATGTTCCAACAGAATAAGTACATGTTGCAACAATTCTGGGCACATTACGTGTAAGTTCATGTAGGTATATGTAGGCTGCTTATAAAAAGGCAATTATTCTGATACATGTAAGTAAGGCGGGTGGTATGACGTTCGGTTGGTCGATGGGTTGGTTGATCAGATGGACGGTCGGAAGGTTTTAGGCACGATTCCCGCGCCATACATGTGAACATCGTCCTATCCTTATTAGACGTTCTCTGCGGTAAATTACAGTCCTTGTAGGAAGCGTCCATTGTTTTTTTCAACCCACTTTTAACTTCCAACAAAATTACGTCTCACTGCAACGATGCGCCATCTAGTGGACAAACGACTACTTATCGCCAATACTGGAAATGCAGCCATGATGATGGTGATGAATATTTATTATGGCTTTCTTTTAATCCTACTGAATTTGTAATTATGTATCGGCTGTTCTAATACCGATAGTATGTGGGTGCCTGTGTGTGTGTGCATGTGTATATGTGTGCACCGCCATCTACAGGCCAATGAGTGTACAGTCACTAAATGTACACATAACCTAATTTTTTTTAGACCCCCCCATGGATGAAATTCTACGAAACTTGTCATACCCCCAGAGAATGCCAGGTCAATCATACACATAAAATATGGTGCAGTTCTGAACATCTTAACTGAAGATAGGGGCGATTAAAGCAGAATAATATTGCATTTTCATTTTTTACCGGGGGGGTGCAAATCACAAATGAGTGATTATGGGCCAGGTTGATGTGGGCCCTTGAGACCAACATACCATAAAAGATTCTTCATCCTCAGTGCCACAGTTCAGGTAGTTATTTAGGAAAAACGGCTTTTTTTGCGGTTCGGGGGGCCCAGCACGGGGGTGGAGTGGCCCCCGGGGACGAAACGAAATTTTTCCGTAAAAGTCTAGTGGGGCTACATACCCACCAAATTTCATGTGCCCCAGTGGTTCGGTGTCCCGGGTATCGTTGACCAAAAATTCAGGAAGTAGATGACGGGAAAAAAAAAAAAAAAAAAACTTTGACAATCCCTATATGACCGCTTCGCTAGCTTCGCTAGCGGCGGTCATAATAACTACATTTAGGCTATCGTAGACCTCTTTGGCTATACGGAATAAGGTTTCCATTTCAGTACAGCACATGTTCCATGAATAAATTAAAGCGGATGCCTTATCTCACAATAAGCGGATGGAAATCCCGACACCCTTTCATACATGAAACCAGAGAATGTCTGTCTCCCATTCATTTTGCACTCATGGCGATCGCCCCCAGTGGAACTTTGGTGGAACTGCAACCAAAATTCGGTACAATGGGACTTAATACGGAGTGGCCAGGCTCTCCGTAGACGGGCTCTGATGAAACTTAATAGTGAACCATCAAATACCCCACAGATTTCAGTGGTCATCAGTCCCGATATTTAGCAATATAATCAAACAGTACAAGCCATGCACCAAATAAAGGTGCTGTGATTTGCGCGGCCTAAATAAAAGACCCCAGATATAATTTGAGGATTCACGATAGTCTGTCTCCTAAACATTCCTCTTCGCCACCTACAGATGTTTGACAGACATATTTCGAAACGCCATGTTATTTCCCATAGACATTCGACGCCCGGAAGTTGGGTGGACACGGCTGTTTCGGAGGCGGGACTTATTCCGGAGAGGTCTATTAAATCTCTCAAACACGCATCTCGGATGTTATTGGTTGAAACACTTTATCGCGAAGCGGTCATATAGGGATTGTCAAAGTTTTTTTTTTTTTTTTTCCCCGTCATCTACTTCCTGAATTTTTGGTCTACGATACCCGGGACACCGAACCACCGGGACACATAAAATTTGGTGGGTATGTAGCCCCACTAGACTTTTACGGAAAAAATTCGTTTCGTCCCCGGGGTCCACTCCCCCCCCCGTGCTGGGCCCCCCGAACCGCAAAAAAAGCAGTTTTTCCTAAATAACTACCTGAACCGTGGCACCGAGGATGAAGACATTTTTATGGTATGTTGGTCTCAAGGGCCCACATCAATCTGGCCCATAATCACTCATTTGTGATTTGCACCCCCCCCGGTAAAAAATGAAAATGCAATATTATTCTGCTTTAATCGCCCCTATCTTCAGTTAAGATGTTCAGAACTGCACCAAATTTTATTTGTATGATTGACCTGGCATTCTCTGGGGGTATGCCAAGTTTCGTAGAATTTCATCCATTTAGTGACTGTACACTCATTGGCCTGTAGATGGCGGTGCACACATATACACATGCACACACACACAGGCACCCACATACTATCAGTATTAGAACGGCCGATACATAATTACAAATTCAGTAGGATTAAAAGAAAGCCAAAATATATATTCATCATCATGGCTGCATTTCCAGTATTGGCGATAAGTAGTCGTTTGTCCACTAGATGGCGCATCGTTGCAGTGAGACGTAATTTTGTTGGAAGTTAAACGTGGGTTGGAATAACAATGGACACTTCCTACAAGGACTATAGTTTACCGCAGAGAACGTCTAATAAGGATAGGATGATGTTCACATGAAATGTAATTCCCATTTCTTCTTGAAGCCGAAATAAATCTGAGGATGTTTATCGGACATGCTTGGTTTTTACTGCAGGTACGTTAATCTTATAATATCAATAAGGACCTAGGTAATGTTACAGTTAGCGTTGGTTGAGTGATGGAGGCCAATTTGATTGATTGCATTTGTAGAAAACTATAAATGCGGTTATACCAAGCAAATTGATAGCAGCACTGTAATTGTATCTTTCGACTGTCATTTGTTGCATGTGCTACAAAAATCATTCTGTGCAATGGAAGATTTACCAACGTTACACCGGTCTGATAAAGTTTTGCCTATACATGCGTGAGACTGAGACGCCTGTTTATTTTGTGTATAAGTGCGTGCAGGGTGTGAGAGGGGAATCGATGTGCTTTGATTCCAGCTTGGTAGTTGTAGTCTGTGAAATTAAAAAGCACGTGTGTGTGAAGTATCCAAACAATGACACCTTCATTTCATTATGGCTGCTTTAGCAACACACCTTAAGCTACTGTGTAGTGGGTCCCATTTAGAAGTGGCTACTTCATTCGCGCTTTCCTTGACTCATGGAGCGTGACTCATGGGGCGTGAATTTTATTACAACTTTTCGCCACGATATGGCAGTTTAAGTCCGCTTGATACTGTAAGGCGTAAGCCATTGGTTTCCAAAGGAGATTTTATTTGTGTCGCCAGCATAGCCTATTGACAATTTATGTTGTAAATAGGCCTACCTTATAAGCCTACCTGTAGCTTAGGGAAGCTAATAGCTTTCTATTAGGATCTAGTTTGTTAGTTACAGTTTTGTCATAACTCCCTGATGCATTTTTGCATTTAGAATAGCCAGAGCGTGAACAATATCGGGTGCCTATGGACTAGGCTTGGTGAACCCAGCCTGATCTGCCCGCTATTTATTTTTTGATTTCTTAAAAGATTGAGGTTGGTCTGGTGAAAGCCAGACTAGCCATGGACCTCAGTTACACAATGCAAGGGAACATGAATCAGCCTATATTTGCACGAACAATAACGGACAACAGTTCTTCAACTTTGGCCCGTTAAAATGTGTATGAACAGTCTAGTGACGCATTTCATCAAGGCCCATTTGGACATGTCAGTTATTTCCACTAGATGTAAAACAGCATTTCTTTTCAGGCTACTGTTACTTAATTTGTGCATTAACAATAACGTTTCAGACTACTGTTACTTAATTTGTGCATTGACAATAAAGTATTACATGAACTAAAGATGACTAAAATCTTATGTAGAAGAAGAAACATTCACAAAAAGTCCATCCATCCAAAAATGACCTTTGTTTTTGATAGCTGTTGAAAACGGCATGGAACTGACAGAGATGTTTTTGTTTATAAATAAATAAATAAATAAATAAATAACATTATGCTGATACCTTTTGCTTTTCCCAAATACAATGTAGCCTACAGGTGTAAGTGACCTTTCATCAATCCAGTTGCAATGGATGAACTGTGATGAACTGCCCTACTTGTGATTGTTTAGAGATGTTTAGAGAAGGTTTTATAACAATGCTACATCTTCTTTGGCTATTCTACAATCTATTCACCTTTTCAGCACCAGTAGGCTACTCTCTGTGCAGCCGCACACACACACTCAGGCATGCCAAACAAGCATACACAAAAGTTTCAAGAGTGGGGGATGGAGTAAAATATGGAGACAAATTGAAGTGTGATTTATTTTCGCGGAACGGATGTACAGGACTGAGCGGCGGTCATAGTTTGTACCGCTATGCGGTACATCTAGTTTTGCTCTCGAGTGGGTTGCCAACCCTTGTTGGTACTTGGTAGCAATATTTTTTGTGTACTGATCTCGGAGCCTATAGGGTGCCTACAGAGACACATTTTTTTGACGGCCTGCTTATGAGGCAGACAGCTAGGGGATCGTTAGGAAAGATTATGCATGTGATCATTTATGTTTGGGCTTTTTTGGGCCTGAAATCGCTGATACAACCTTTAAGGCATTAAGAATAGATATGCATATGCACTGCATTAGAATTGTTGACTGTACTTTTTACACTACATGTAACAGATAAGACAGGTCTTCCAATTTGGTAGATTTTATTTTTTGTAAAACATTTCCATTAATGACAGCAATATCTACAATATCAATTTTTAACACAATTCTACATTTGTTTGTTTGTGAATCAAGTCTATATGTAGTCAATCTGTTTATTGACTCATTCAATTGCTGACTGAAAAAAAAAAAGAAAATAAAGGTGAAAAAAATGGATCTTTGTTTCACCCAGAGAATGTCTAATAAGGGGGTTTCACCCTAGAATCAAGAATTGCCCACTTCCCATCACTAGTTAAATATGTTCAAATGGTGAAACAAATATATTAAAAAACACATTGTACAAAGCAATACAAAGAAACAGCAACTGCACACCAACACAATACAATGTAAGAAACCACAATGCCTATTATATTCAAATCAATACTCTTCACGGTAGGGCTGTAACGATACACCCTCACGATTCGGTTTGTATCACGATTTTTGACCCACGGTTCGATACGAATCTCGATTTTTCTTTTTTTTTGTTTTCATTTTATTAAATAACATTTTAATAGCCTCCCTTAGAACACCAGAGGATTACAATATAATATATCTATTATTTTATATCCTGGTATAAAAATATTTTTCTGAATGACTGATATTTATGACAGCACACTTTATGCAGATTAGCCTATAGCCTAGGCCTACTATTTTTTATTAGAACTCTACCTCTTTAATTCAGCTGTCTGGTTGAAGCCTGGAAATATTGTAAACAAAGTAGCATATAGCTTAGCCTATCATAGTCTACTGATTGGACTGTTCAGTTTCCCCATGTGTGTTTAAGTTTCAAGTTAATACTTGTTCTCCTTGGGACAGGCCCTTTTGGGAAACATTGGTATTGAGATGATCAGTCAACTTCAATGCAAGAGTTTTAAACAAATATGTGCAGCATGCTAATGATGCTAAGCGGATTTAATAGTAATTTAGCTAGTCGTCTATGCGTCCTTGCTTTCACGATTGTGAATGTTTTATTTAAGTCGCGCGTGTTCATTGAGCAGGAGAGGGAGGGAGAGTGAGGGAGGGAGCGCGAGAGAGAGCGGGGCAAGGAGAGGGGGTTTACTTCTATACTGTTTGGTAAAGTTGCACACATAGTCTACAATGAAAGCAAGGAGAGGTATGAAATTATTATTTATTTATTTATTTGTTTTTGGACAACGTAGGCTACCGATAAGTAAAGCGGGAGTTGTGGGTTGCTTTTGCGGCCGCATAAGCTGCAAAGCACTGCGTGAAACACTAGAAAGGGTGTGTCGCGATTCTGCCTTTTCACACGCGACACAGTATCGTGGATATGAATGTCGCGATTTCGGTTTCGAATCGTAAATTGTTACAGCCCTACTTCACGGCAATAGAACAGATTTGACTGCCACTAGAATTTATTTTGTTTGTACAGCAGAGTTATTGCTAAAAACTGGATTAATGGACTCGGGAGGAGGAAACCTCTGCTGCGCGTCGGGGAGTTTTAATTCCCCGTCCATTAATTCCGTATAACAGGACACGTCGGCGGCCGTTATCCCTTACATAAAATCTAACATTATACCCAGATCATGAATATAAACATTGTAGGATGATGCATATAGAGAGTAATCTGTTTGTTGATTTGCATATCCTTCGTCATTGCTCCTCACTTTTCACATTCAGCAGTTACCACACTCAAGTCCTACAGAGAAATTACACAAAAGGATATCAGATAAATAAATGTGATCGCCATAAAAATTATTGACCACATGTCATAACTGATTACACTAAGGATACACAAACACAATTCTTGTAGGTGCTAAACAGAAGAGCAACATAAGAGCATAAGAACATAAGAGAATTATCTAAACTAGTAGTGTGAACCATACCGTGCACCGTTGGAGTTATCAGATTCTGAATCGGACTCTGTGAGACATTGGAAGCACATATGACACAAAACCATGAATCACAACACAAACTAAAACACACATACTTTACAACTGCAACCTTTAAAGCTTGTATGTTCTTTTCTAATTTATTTTGATGATAATAAAGAAAAAGCCTTCTCTTTAAATAAATGCAGTATTACTGTATTACAAAGATACAAACATGTAAACAACAAGAGATTGATGACCAGTATTTTATCAAAATATCAAATACAAGTTACAGTATCTAAGAAGTTTTAACATCTCAAGTTGTCAAAGTTACTTATTGTATCAGTTTTATTGCTGTAGGAGGTACTCACGCTCTGCCTTCTTGTAGTCTGAAAGATACAAGAGAATGTTAAATCATGCCACTGCTGATCGAGAAATGATGGGAGTATATTTGTAAATAAAATAGTTAGAAAATAGAAAACAGTTTAACTTCAAAAACACTGCAAGTACACGAAAGAGATTACTCTCACCTTTCTTCTTCTTCATTACAATGGCGACAATCACACCAGTCACGACAGCAACAGCCACAACACAGCCAATGATGATACCAAGGATATTGCCTACAGGAAAAAGGCTTATGTAAATCACCTCTGCAACAGCACAGCACTAAATGCACACATATGACCCTGTACATCCTACAATAAGCCTGGGAATGAATAGCTCACAGGCCTATAAAATGCAACTACTGAATGATCAATCATTCCCCCTCTCTGTACAGACCAATACTGTGTCCAGTATGAAGACCTTGAAAGAGTACAGCATTGATTTGACAGAATTACAAGATGCATCACAGGGCCTACAAATCTGAATAAATATTGAATAAATCATACTCTGTAATACTCATGAATGTGTTCTGACAGAGGCAGATCAATGTTTCCATGAATTATGTTCCTCCCTATCATGAAAACATTTCCCCAAGTTCTGTTCGATAAACTAGGGTTGCAACTGAAAGTTGCATTTGAATGATCTTGTGTTTCTAGAAGCATAGGTAAGGTAAGGTATGGTAAATTTATGTATATAGCGCATTTTCCAGCACAGAGGCTACTCAAAGCGCTTCATATAGACACTAATAAGTCCATGGGCAATGGTGATGAACTCAATGACAGAAAGCATAAATGAAATTGAAAAACAATTGAATAGAGAACACAGAATGAGAAAGTATCATGTTGGTAAAGGATAACCTCATGGCTGGGATTTGGCTGTAGGCACTGTAGGTAGGATGGGTTTGGTTCATCAAATGGCTTATACCAAATTCACAAACCCCAAAACAACAGGGCAATGTTCAGTAACTGCTGAATTTTGTGGTGTTGGTTCTTACCATCTTCCACAATCAGGGTCTTAACAATGGGAGTTGGCCCGCTCTTGTGGTCCACCTCACAGGTATACTGCCCCTTCTTCCTCTCTTCCAGTGACACGGTAAGCACAGCTCTCTTCTGGAAGGTTCCGTCCTCATTGGGCAGCGTCTCTCCCACATCCACATCCTCCTGCATCTCCTCTCCATCTCTCTTCCAGGTGATCACCACTCCCTCAGGGTAGAAGCCTGTAGCATGGCATGTCACTCCAGAGTCCTTTTGGAGGAGAGTGACTTCTGGGCGGACTGAAAGGACAAGGTAGTAATAAGAGATGTTAGAAAAAATTAGAAAGAAAAGAAACAATACAGCAGTAAAAATACAAATGGTGGCGATGCAGGAAAAAGAAGACAGATGGTGATATGTTTGTCAACATGGAATAACTATTTGAAAATAAAGTGTGTACATTAATAAAGTAAACATATTTGATTAGATTTTGAAGAGATGGCATCTCTTGGTGAAGGAAATGAGTAATGTGTTTCAATAAAGTGTTTGGAATCCTGCCCACTGTACAGCAACTGCAGTTGTCAGTGTCAGGCGCGTAGGAAGCGTGGGGGATGTGGGTGTTATAACGTACACACTTTTGCTGGAACACGATTCTATCCCCCACACTTTTTGTCAGATTAAAATGAAAGTAAAATATGGAAATAAACGCTCCCATAAAGAGTTGGAACCGTATCTACCATAACGCACACACAGAGAGACACAAATAGGTCTGTTGATTTGATTGAACGGTCATCCAGCCAATCACATCAAGTTAGCCAGTGAAGAACCAGAGCCGCTCTGATCAAATTCAAAGTGTGCGTCTTTCAAGGCTGTGCTGCTGCTTGGGTCTGCATTATAACGTCTGCAGTGAGCAGATTTCAGGTAGAATTGAAATGATAATTGTTACTGCATTATGCTAATTTAGTAAACCAAATTTCACTGTCTGACTGACAGTTTTTGTCACAATGTAGAAATGCAGTGAAAGCGGGGGTGCGCGCACCAAGGCACTTGTTTCTGCAGAAAGACCTTTGGCTACTGTTCTCAGCATTATGCTTTCTCTGTCTATGATCTGCAGCTTTTCTCAAACTATGGGCCTCCTCAACAATTAACCTACTGGTCCACGTAGCCGCGAAATTAAGTTATGCCCGGTGCTTCACACGTCTGATCATTTGCAGCAAGATTGAATGGTATGGAACCGCGGACTGAAAAAAATAATAAACTAGGCTAAAAGTTTCCCCAATCAGGCATACTTATTAATTTGGTGTCATCAACTATATAGACATAGCCCGGTCAGCACACATACGTCTCCAAGTCGCTTGGAAAAGATCTGAACAGCTTAATTACATCGCGTTCCATTTAGAACATCTTATTTTGATCTTACAAACGGCGGCGTCAAGACACATTTGAGTTCTACATCTGAGAACTCCGCAGCCGCACATGTAGACTGTCTTAACGGCGGCAAGTTCAAACAGTTCTCACGCACATCCGACATTGCACTGGTTAAAATATACTTTCTTTTCAGTTCATAAAATTAATACACAACACATTTATTTTCATTCAACAGTTCTAAGTTTATTTAACGTCACACATTTTACATAGTTACGTTTTACACATCAGTTACAGTTCTGAGTGCACGCAGTCTGTTTCTGTTTGTTGTTTCGTTACTTACATGTATTTAGTTCTGTGTTTATTTAATTTACCGGCGTGAATGCAGTGACTTTCTCTGGTTGGCGTGGGGTGACTTCTTCCTTCCAGGTAAAGGAATTTGTGGCGATTGGATGCCAGAATAAGAGTCCTCTGGAAGGCACCACCATTGCAGATGTCATGGGGGGGGAAGGAGATGATTTTGTTATTGATGATTAACTTTGACTTATTGATTGATATTGGTTATGATTATTCTTATGTAAGAAATAATATTTATTTACCTTGCTGTTATGTTAAGGTGGCCTTTGTCTTTGTCTTCTTGTAAATGTTGTTAGTCCTAGTCTTCCCTTGTGTGTCTTGAATGGTTTGATCAGCCAGTATATATGTTTCCCCAGTGTGTCATTGTGGGAGGTCAGTTATTTATGTTCAGTTCTGTCTGAGTCAGCATTATCTTTTGATTTGATTTGAGTTGAGTTCTGTTTTGTAGCTTTAGGCGTAGAACTATCTCTTTCGAATTAGTTGAAGATTTTGTTATGATTTCTAGTTCTGATTTCTGATCTTGTTATATGTTTTGTTAGAATAAACATTTATTTTGAAACTTTATCCCTGCATCCTCGTTGCCCTGCTGCCTGGTCCCTCACAATGCAACACAATTTATTTATATTCCCTTTGCATATGTTTGGGTAGACTTCAAACGTTTTTGAATTTGAGCTTACAGTTCTGTCACTATTCTGTGTCCTTTACATTTATTAGTGATACCTCGAAATTAGGCTGCTGTCTGGTAGGCGATTTATTGTAGCCTGCTAACCCATATGCACAAAACATAATTTCTGAAATGATTTCTTGATTTATAACATGAGATATGTCTCCATGTAGGGTAGTGTCAAATAGTGAAGTGATAGCAGGTAGATCATGTAGGCCTACATGTCACATGAGCCACACATATGAGGGGCGCTGCTTCTTCTGTCCCTCCCAAACTGCATTAATGGTGTGTTTAGCAATCAGAATTTCACATTTTTTTCGGGGGAGAAACTCCTGGACACCAATATAGTCTGCTCCCCTCTCAGAAAATACTTCCTGTAGGAAGTAGGGAGTCCCTGTAGGGAGTTATTTATAATTTGCCCAGATTGTTTCATTTTCCCACAACCCCCACACTTTTAAAAAGCTTGATACGCCTCTGGTCAGTGTTGTGTGTTGCTGTACCTTTCCTCTCCAGAGTGCTGCTCCCATACTGCAAATACTTCTTCAGCCCCTCAATGCAGGTCTGGGAGTAGTAGTTCTTCTGATGCTCATTCAAAGCTCTGTCATTGTCCAACTTATACTTTGTAATGACACTCTGTGGTGTTGTGGCAATCCATCTCAGGTTCTTCAGATCCATAGAGATAAAGTCCTCTCCATCATAACCAAACTGATCAATTCCAACTGTAGCTCCGCTCTTATCATCCCACTGACAGCTGCACAACCTCTGTAAAGTGTGCACACCTTAGGGTGGGATAGCAGGAAAGATTTTAGAACACTCAGAATCACACATCTGCTTCAGCACTACCATCATTTGTAACAGTTTTACATTAATCCAACTCTTATATATACCTATATATTACCACCATCAGCTTGTATCTGCTTCCATGTGTGCATGACCTGTATGCATTGCAATCTCAGACACAAAACTCTGAAAACTCTGTCTCTTCTCACTGGGTAAAGTCGGTGATGCTGTTTCAGTGCTTCAGTAAGTGGCTGTGTGTGGTGCTTCTCTCATTGAGAATTAATTTCACTGCTTTAGTGTGTGTGTGTGTGTGTGTGTGGAAGTTAACAGTGATGTGGTGGAGGGAAGTAGGGTTTTGTTCAGGGATTACAGTTGTGAGGGGTTGGTGGTGAAAGTGTTGTGAATCAGAATAATTTCTGTAAATGTACTTCTTATGGTCATTTGTGATTTTTGTATCCATGTGTAGCTCTTGTGTCTTTGTTCAGAGTATCCTTTGTTTATCCTTGAATTCAATGAAAGGCTGTCTAGAGGCCTTTTGCCTATCACCAGGTGTGAAACGTCAATGTTTGTAGAAACAGTATGTGGCCAGGCCTCTGAAGAACTTCCCAGGAAAGGGGGTAGTTTTAGGGCTAGTCCACACGTACGAAACCGATCTTTTTTTCCTCCGTCTTCCCTGAAACCGCATCAAGAATATTTGCGTCCAAACGGATCCATCTCAACACGACTCAACACAATACTCTATACCCCAGGCCTATAGGTGGCACTGTTTCTTTACAGAAATTGACCAAAATTTGCGCTTTACAAACAGACAGAATAAAAAACTGTCAACTGTAGTCAACTGTAAAACTAATAAACTTTATTTTACGGTTTGTGAAGGGTGCAGTCCTATATTTGGCTACTAACTACCATTACTTTCTTTGGTTGTAGGATAGTCCGTGATTCACATTAGATTCACCGCAATTAGGCTACTAAACGCAAGGCTTACCCAAGTTCTAGGCTATTCTGTCACCACATTTATACTATTGCTATAAAACCCTCGTTAGTAACAGTCAATACTTTTGCCTGCATCAAATCGCGCATTCGCATTTAGTGTGCTACCATCGGCTTAACGTGAGTTCTAAGCGTCTTTGTATGCATATATCTGATTTCACTCGACTGTGAATGCATGTATATATGTTGTAAGACATGTAAAATAAATGACTGACACTGGCACTACGCACAAATTAATGTAGCCTAAATTTACACCGCACTTTCCTAATAACTTAAGTTCTCTCGCGTCACTGACAGTAGCTAGAATGCATAAAAAAACACCGGGAAAAACAGTGTTCAGTCCACCAAGTCATAAGCTATCGGCGCTGCGCAGCACCAGTTGTGATATTTATCTTACGGAGTGTAATCGTAGGTAATGTCATGTATGAAAACTAGTATTGTTAGGCAATACTATAAGTGCAAGTCCAGGGCAGCTGAGGTGTGGCAATGACATCATCGATACGATGTGCGGTTTCGCTGTCTAAACGAATTCAAACGGGCTACGGTTTCAGATTTCTCCACTCTGGGACCAGGTTTCAGAAAGGTGCGGTTTCGGGCAGTGCGTTTACAGGATTCGTTTGGACGCTCGGCCAAGACGAAGCAAAACCTCTGCGTTTAACCTAAAAAGCGTCTCCGTGTGGACGGGCCCTTAATTAGACAATAGAAGCTGACCAGACTTGATGGCACCAAGAGGCCACATCCCCTCCCACCACACCTTTACATTGCATGTTCATAGTAGGTCACTCCTTCTCTTTGTGTGTAACTCACTCAAGGCTAAGGCCTATGGTAGGCTCCCGCGTCTGTGTCCCACGCACGCAGCACTGGTGAGCGCGTGACGAGAATTGCGTAATTTTTACGGCATGCGTCGCATTTTTGAGTCGACCAAAAGTTAAGACCGCGCGTCATGTTGACGAGTAGACTGCGCATGTGTGAAACGGAACTGCTGTAAACATGCCCCTCCAGTAGGTGGAACACATAGAATCTGAACACCCAAAACGCAGCAAACCAGAAGAAGACTTGTTTGGTTACGGTTACCATAGCGATGATACAAAAGTCTAGCATGTCAGAGAAGGCTACGATAGGCTACATGATCTTGTAATGTGCCCATTCTCCCGACCAAGACGCAGGCAATCATTCGGGGTTCTGTTCTGATTCGTTCGTGTTGTGTCTGCTGCAACAATTAGCTTCCACTGTAATCAATGGAAGTAGCAACACCGTACGTGTACATTGGGGAAAAAAAAAGACCATTCTTGTCAAATGGATTTGGATTCGAACGGAACGATTCAGTTACGGGCCTGGTGTAGCTTCCCACTTACCTATATTTGCCCTGATGCACTCTTTGACTCAGATGCACACACTACCTTTGGATCTCATAAATGTATCTAACTACATAGGCCTACTAAAAAATACATTTTACCGCAACTTACCGTGACTGAAAGAGCTGTAAACAGTGCAGTCTATTTTTTTTCGAGGCTGCATACAAATCTGCTCCAGTGGAATTTTTATTTTGCGATGAGAAAGGGTAGTCTGTAAATAAATATGCCTTCATGTTTGTTGGTCGTAGGCTAGTCTATTGTCAAAGGAATGTTTAACGTTATGGAGGTTCATCATTAACGTTAAGTTTCTCTGCAGTGTCATACGTCATTGCATGTCCTAGTAACGTTGCTGTCAAAATGTTAGGCTGAATGTTTTGCTGGCTAATGTTGAAGTTTACGATCTAACGGTCTAACATTTAACGTCATGTAGCTCCTTGCATTTGTATGGTTTTGCGCATTTTATATAGCCTGGGTGCCATTCCGAACTTAGTCCCGCCCACAACATTTGAGGTCGGGAAGTTCGGTCTGGCATTGCTCCATTGTGGAGCAAGTATGCTCGCCCTAGATCGGGCGGACCAATCAAATCGGGCTTTACGATGATGGACAGGTGAGCAACAGCGCCTGGTCTATCACGTCATCTGAGCACGCTTAGATTAGGCTTATGTTTGAAACAAAAACGCTGTGGCTAGAAGGATACATGGCTTCTATTCATTGATTTTATTTAGATTTTTAAAGAATTAAAATATAAAAAGAGTATTATAAAAATTCTTATATTTTGACATGTATCTCACCACAGCAAGCTCACAGCATGCATTTCATGTGTGTGTAGGGCAGACTGTCCTGAATGTGGCAATATAATTGCCATGTTGGAGGGATACTCTGGGGCTGAGCAATTTACAGAAATATGTGGTGTGTGATTTACGGAAATAAATGGCATTTTTTATTTAGTGATGAAAAATGACCTTTCTGCGCTCCATATCTGTGACACGAACTGATCTGACCTGACTTGACCCAAGTTTGCATGTTAGCCTGCGTGTGCCTATGGTGTATGCACTCATAATGATTCTCAACTTTTTACTGCATTGCCATGAACAACGTAAAGGCAAAAAAGGTGTTTCTTTGTTGAACAAATTGGAATGCAATGTGAGCCTTGAATTGGATGCCATGCAGGAATTTGCTAGGATCTCAAAACTGGATTATGAACATGCTTTGCCACAGAGAAACACATGATAGCGTTGGATTATAAACATGCTTTGCCACAAAAACAGACACAAACTTGGGGTAAGTCCAGCTATATGAAGTTATTATTTTGCTGTCACTTCTTCTGTTTTATAACCCAGAAGGATGTACTTGGTATCAAATGATAGCTCTGTGTCTCCTCTTTCATCTGACATGCGTGGCCATCCGATCACGGGTCCGCGAGTAATTCAAACGAGAGTAATGGGTGTGCAGCGTTGGTTTGTGTACATGACGTTATTATTTTGCAGTCACTTCGTCTGTTTTTATAAGCCAAAAGGATCAATATACATGGTACCAATGGATAGCCCTGTGTCTCCTCTTTCATCTGATATGCTTGCCATATCTATGCGATCACGGGTTCGCGAGTAATTCAAACGAGAGTAATGGGTGCGCAGGTGAACACAGAGAAGTATAGACTGTAAATATGATGCAATTTGATTTAATTTCATGATTTTTTTCATTTTCATACTTGATCGTACATACAATTGTGTAGTCTCGTTGGAAGGCCCCACTTCGGCTCTGTCATGCAATAAAGGTTTCATCTCGCTGCGATGAACAGTTCCGGAGCAATGTAACAGAGAATAAAGGGTGTGTTTTTTGACGCACTTTGCATCAATTGTGTCCTAAGGGTTAATGTTGATATGCAATCGTCTTGTCTTGTGTACAATGTTGCCCAAACCATCTGCTTATTAACAACTTCTTCGGTGGGAAGCTCCTACTAGACTCAATGTAGCCTACTGCCCTCCGTTGGTGGGCAGAGTAAGTTAAATCGTAGTGCACAGGCGCTAACATTACTGCCCAGGTGCGTATTCAGGACAACAGAAGTTGGAGTCCACGGCAAAAATGATGCACGTCTTGGACACGCAGGACCGTACCACAGGCTTAAGACTTGTTTTTGTATAGTGGTGAAACTCATGATGGGGTGACAAAAACATGTACCTCTCCCTGGAGGAGCACTGGCCCCTCATTGAAAAGAATAAAAGCCTGTATCCTGATTTTCCATCGTCCTGACTGAGTCATTGGTAGTAAAAATATGCTATCAGTGGATGTTATAAAAAATGAGTGGTGTTGAGACACTACAGTGATGAAATGCATGTGATAAATCCACCACACTGGCACCAACATGGCTTTGCCAACACATTCCAAGTGGAACTGTCACTTTTTCCTGCACACTGTCACCATAATCTTCAACCGACAAGCATTTGATTAATAATGAATGTTTGAGCGGCGTCAACAAAAATTAATCTGAATTCTAATGGACTGGATGGCAGCGAAAGGGTTTGTTACTGGTGTGCAGGGGTTGAATTGAAAACAATGGAATCTAAATATGAGGCATGCAACGACGAAATGAGTCCAGTGTCGCAGAAAAATTGGGGCAGCCGCCCACTGGTTAGCACTCTGGACTTGTAACCGGAGGGTTGCCGGTTCGAGCCCCGACCAGTGGGCCGCGGCTGAAGTGCCCTTGAGCAAGGCACCTAACCCCTCACTGCTCCCCGAGCACCGCCATTGTAGCAGGCAGCTCACTGCGCTGGGATTAGTGTGTGCTTCACCTCACTGTGTGTTCACTGTGTGCTGTTTGTGTTTCACTAATTCACGATTGGGTTAAATGCAGAGACCAAATTTCCCTCACGGGATCAAAAAAGTATATATACAAATATATACAAATATATAAATCCATTTTGAGATATAGCGATTTGAATGAAGAGAGGGCCGAATAATGACAAAATTATGCATTTTCTAATTTCACACATTCCTTTACCTCCTATAACTCATAGATGTAATTTCCTGTAAAATGACCTAGAAATATGATTTTGAAGGCCAAATGTGTAGGCTGCACATTAAAGTTTGGATTAAAAAGTAGATGTTTTTCTTCCTCGTTAAGATGCTTACTGTGTGAGAACAGGAAAGTTTCCGTTTTCTTCTGATAACTTTGTGTTTTGGCTTTTGGCCTCTTTAAAAAGTGTGTGATGCTGTGCAGGGCAGGTGAGGAGCCCTTAGTTACAGCTGGGCCTTCAGGGGCCTCACATGCTGAGGCTCCATCTCTCCCTCTGCTCTCCATGTGCTGGGGGGTGTTGAATTGGGATGACAGTGGTGAGGGTTAGTGGTGTGATTTTAGTGACATGTTGAGAAGTAACAGTGATGTGTTGTAGTGTGTTTGGCTGCTAATGGTGGTAAGCTGGGGAGAGCTGAGTTGTGTGGTGGAGGCAATGGTGTGTGTGTGTGGATGGGGGCATTAGTGGACTGTTGGTGAAAAACAGTGGTGGGCTGAAAATAGATCTTCATATCAGGCTAGTGATAATGTACCATGCAGCAGTGTGTTACTGTGTAGTCCATTTTAATCTATTTTCGTTCTTCATATTCTAGTGAGCACCTGGGCTTCCCTACCCCGTTTATATAACCCCTATGATTATCAATCTTTTATTATTATCATAAATATAGTTGGTCTAATATATTGAGTAACTGACACAATCTGATAAAGCTGATGTTGTTTTTAGGTTAATAAGCATTACTAATAATCGTTTGATCATATCGCGATCGCAAATGCTATTTATCGTTCAGCCCTGACACTCACACACATTAACACACGCACGCACGCGCACTTACACACACAAACATAGCCACATGTACACACACACATAAAGACACACTCACACACAGGCACGCACATTCTCGCATGCACAAAAGTTGGGTGTTGGTTATATTTAATCACTAAAAGTAAGACAAAAATGTATTGCTGTTGTCTCCCAGTTGTAATGACGTTGTTCTTCTCACTCTTTCAAAAGTTAGTCTGCACTGGGTAACATCCCACTGGGCAACTGCCGGTACAAAGGCAATTTGACTGACACAAGGGGTAGTATCATACGACTTCCACTACAGCAACACTGGGCTGCCTGCAGATGTGCCTGTCTGTTAATTGGCATTGTTTCAACAGGCTAACAACAAACAAAAGCATTAGCAGTGGTGTGAACTATGCTCTTTAATACTGTTATTAGCCAAATCACTTACCTCCTGTCTGGTTAAATCGCTGCTTGGCTATATCAATATTAGCCCTGAAGTTCTGTTCTTCACCAATGCTGATCTGAGTTTCCTCATCCCAGAAGGAGGCGCCAAAGGCTTCTTTCATCCAGTCCTGACGCGGTGTCTCTCTTTGAATTTCACTGTCATAATATGAAGCTGGTTGTCCATCAACTAGCAGCACCGTGACAAATGCTGGGAAATTTGGGATCCCTGAAGTGGCAGTGTAGACATATCTTATAGAGTGAATTCCTGCAAAGACAAATTATTCAAATATTACACAGTGATACTTGTTGTACATTATCAGTACATGAGTTCCAAATATTAGGCCTACTGTAAAACTCCAAATAATAGCCCAGGCTTTTATTTTCCCAAATCGCCAAACTGCACCGGCTAGTATTAGAGCTTAGATCGGGCCCAAAAAATCAAGCCCGACCCTACCCGAGCCTGTGCACGTTGTGCCCAAGCCCGACCCGGCCCGACACATTACCTGTAATTATGAGCCCGAGCCCGATTTAAACCAGACATGTTTTAAATACGTGGGCCATTATAACTGACGTTCTCAACTACAATTCCGAGTTGTTTGAGCTACAGAAATCTGTTTAGAATTATCTTAATGAATAATGCAACGGAGGAAGAAGTATGTAAACTATGTTGTTTGTTTATTCAGAATGAAATGGATCGCAAATGAATCCGAATGAAGAAACGTAAGGCACTTACAATGTTAAGTTATGTCCCTGCAGCAAAACTCAACGCATTTCTCTGTGAGGGCTTGCCTTGCTCTCAGGGGTATGCTTGGAGAAGTGACAATAGAGGACACTGAATGCATACCTCTGACTTTACTCCAAACTTGCTCAAAGTTAGTTCTCCTGTTTTTATTTTTTTCTTTACATCTTCAAGCTCCACGTTGCACTTAAGCTACACAATACAGCACAGTTATGGAGTCAGAACAACGACATAAAGATTGTGTGCCCAATATGATTTGCACAAGTGTAGAACCGTTTTGTAACTGTGGAATTAATTTGTCTATGTGCAAAAAAAATGCGTACCTGCAGAAATATTTTGTGCACTTGTGAAAAACATTTGTCCACAGGGATTTAGTTTGAATGTGTGTGGAACAGCTTTATAGCTACAGGCATGGGAGAAGTGCGACATCTATCTTTCGTGTGCAAACTGGATCTACGAAGCTACAAAACTTTTTTGTGTTTTGTCGTCGTTTCTAAAGAGCCAATCAGCGAATTTTGGCACTGTCTTGACAGTTTCTGCAGAGCCAATCAACACATTGCATCGCCTACTGACTAGCCAATCAGGGGACGTCCTGCGTCACATCTCTCGACCAGGGTCGGCAGAAAAGATTCTTTGCAGAAGTAGGAAACTCATGGGATCTTGATGAACAGCTCCTCAATGGTGTTGAGGAGTTCACCTGCCGCCTGTATGGATTTAGTTGCAGAGTGAAAGCGTTGATGAAGCAAGAGAAATTAAAATAAAGAAGATGTGTGGGTCAAACCTTCAGGTTTGTCAGGGTCTCTCAATTGACCTATCAACTTACCCACCATGCAAGAGGGTCCTCAAACAGCACATCAAACGTACGAACTTTCAAGTACGCATCTGGAAGAGGGCCCATGAGCATTACCCAGAGATCCCAAGTCCACTTGACCATGGGTTTCACATAAACACAGATACTGGGAAGCTTGAACCATTATGGTTTGAGGGTGATGTAATCCCAAAAACTCTCATTGATGTCTTGGCAGAGGAGGACACGGATGAACATGACATGACTGATGAAATCCATACAAATGTGGATGAAGATGAGGAAGAGGATGATGATAATGATGATTATTAAATGATGATTGAAAGTTCTTATTCACATTCTACACTACTGCTGTACAATACAAACCATTCCTTACATACATTTCTCATTTGATACATTCCTTTTGTGTGATAGTACCATGTGTTGCATCCTGTTCACAGTCCACCAATAGGTGGTAACATTAGTTATTTTTGATGCTATTCACTTCATCCATTTGGGTGATCCATGTAAATTTACAGGGTTCTAGGACCATTTTTGCAGTTGCAGTACCTTAATATTTACAGCTATATAATTTCGCCTGCAGATTTTCCTTAAATTATGTTTTTTTGGGCCCTGAGACCAAACGGGGCCGAGTTGGGAGTTGTCCCTATCAACTCGTTATGGCCCAGGGTATAGGCTAACAGGAAATCATAGTGAAAAAAACATAGCAAAAAACATCCTGAGATAAGATAAATGACAGAATCCTACACGTGAGATAACTTCGTTTTTAAGACAATTGATTGGTCAGTGAGCGGTAGATTAAACGATTTGAGCAATAACTTAGCACATAACCTCCTCCCGACCAGGTTTGGTTGACAGCATAAGATACCATGGTGACATAGCGACACTAAAACAGATCCACTTTCGTGTCACAGCATACCCTGGCTTTGAGCGCAATATACCTCGCTAACCCACTAATCGAGATTCGTAGTACACCCCACTGGTCGGGAGGAGGTTATGTGCTAAATCAGTGTTTCCCAAAGTCTGGGTCGCGACCCACGGGTAGGTCGCAGGAGATTTTATTTGGGTCGCCAGCACAATTTATGTTGTGTTATAGGCCTAACTGATACCATTTGTCATTTGATACCAGGAAAGCTAACAGTTTTCTATTAGGATGTAGATTGTTAACTACCAGTCACGGTTTTGTCATAAAAGCTCATGAAACTGGCGCATGAAACTGGGGGACGAACGCATCCCAGAGGGGGTGCCAGCATGGATATCTACCTCTAAAAATGAAACCGTTCTGTGGGGCGCCTGCCATGTACCTCGCAGTTGCAAACTGCAAGGGACATGAATCCGCCTATTTGCACGAACATTAATAGATACCAGCTCCTCAACTTTACCGATTAAAATCTAGTGACCGTGCTGTCAACTAAAGCAGACATCCATAGACCGGACATAAGGCCATTTAATTTGCATACAGTTTCGATTGCAGATGCAATCTTTAAAGTTAATAGCAACCTCCTCACATTCTTATTTCTGATTTAAAATGCACAACAGTGCATTATAGTCTACAATTTAAATGGGCATTTTAAACACTATTCCTCTCGTTTTCTACCTCGCTAACTTCAAAGTAAAGGCGCATTCTTCCGGCTATTGCGCAAACGCCTCTTGTTCTGATATAACGACTATACAATAGCCTATAATATAATACAACAATACAATATAACGACTTGAGTTATTTGCTGTTTACATTGGAATTGTCGTCCACAGTGTTATGGACCCATTTGTCTGCAACGCAACGTAGCCTACAACATTTTATTTTAGAAATACAGGAACAGCTTATGCTGACGAATGACGACTGCGCAACATGCGAGAATTTCCCCTACTCTCGGATGCGCATTAAAACGTATCTTTTCAGTAGTCATTTCCAACTTTTCACGCTGATGGTGCTCAAAATGCAACACAACCGTGTTCAAAGCAGGGATCCTATAGCAATGTATGGTTGGGGAGGCATAGAAAAGTTGGAGAACCTGTGGCCTAAAACAATATTGGTGGTTGCAGGGTAGATTTGAAGTGAAATGGGTCGCGATGGTCTGTCATTTTTAAAAAGTGGGTCGCCAGAAAAAAAGTTTGGGAAACACTGTGCTAAATTATAGCTCAAATCGTGTAATCTACCGCCCACTGACCAATCAATTGTCTTAAAAACGAAGTTATCTCACGTGTAGGATTCTGTCATAGGTGGAGCTCCGCCTCTACTAACATTTTGGATCTCGAATGCGCTTTAATAGTGCTGTGCGTGCAAATATCCCACTATGTACGTGCATACCATACAACTGATGACAATTGATTTATTTGATGTAATAGGTTAGACACAAAAAATGACCGCAGTGTAGATTAAGCTATCGCTCATGAATGCGGAAGTAATTGTGTTTTTATAGAGGCGGTCTTGTGCGTCTCCACGTTACACGATTGGCCAAAGTCATCCCAACACCGAGAATGCGCACAGATCTGAGCTGAAAGCCTAGTTTGACAAATATATCACATAACTGCAATCGTAGTATCACTTAACGTATACCCCTGAGTCAAGGCTTTGTCAAGCCTTGATATGTCTACATAGCCTAGATATGTCTAACGTGTTTCGTAGTATACCTCACAGCACTATAACTCGAGCATGGTAAACAAAATCGGATATTTCAGGTTATGCTCCCGTTAAGAACCAAACCAGACTTTGTTCAAATCTACACACCTATCGGCTACTGAAAAATGTAAGGTTCATTTAGCAAATGTTATTTTGAAGTGTTAAAAAACATCGTTGTTTTAGAATTTCCGAACAAAAGTGGTGATAATTGGCGGTGTTACGATAATTATTGCCTAATTAACTTATTACTTACAGTCGTGTTTTAAATCTTTTGTTGTTTGTTCGGTTAAATGCTATTTAGTCTAAGGCTAAGCTATTATCGATACCTGTGTTGGTATATTTGTATGTAATGTTAGGCTTTATAACTTTAGGCCTGCTTTAAATTGCTAATGAATTATGCTGATGTAGGTTTTTTCATAGCTTAGTCTAAGTCGCTGTGAACCAAATTAGCTAGCACTAAGCTAAGATATGCTAAACATAAAATCGGTGTCTGAACGGCATGGACAACTTGGACAACAACAAACAAACCTACATTAGCCCTATAACATATAAAAGAACAAACTAACCTCCAGATGTTTGGTGGAAGCAACACAGGCCTAGTAGAAGCACCACGACCTTCATTTTTCTTCTTTAGGTGTAGATCATCTAACTGATAAAGGGTTACAGCCTGTATTTTTTGACTCCCTTGTTATCAGTAAGGCAACTGATCACTTTTCAATGGCGCACAGAATGAATAGTGGAGGAAAAGAGATTTAAACCCAATGATATTTAAGAACAGCATAGCGTCATCTGTTCCATGGCAGAAAATGCTGCATATGGTTGGTTTCAGAAACTGAAAGTAATCTGCAGCAAGGGAATGAGGGCTTGAGCCAACTCCCATTCCCAGATCAAAATGTGTAGTTTAGAGTAAAACCAGTGTCCATTTCTCTGGTAAAACTATTTAAAAACTATTACTATTTTTTTTTTTATATAATAATAATTATTTTCATTAGCCTATTTTCTGGAAGATGTCTACCCTGTTTCTCAACATAGCTATTGTGATGTGAAAAAAAAGCACCTTGCTGAAATTAAATGACGTTTTGACCAACACCACCAAAGAAATTGGCTTATATAGCCTACTTGTAGAAATCTGGGGTATTTCTGTATGTATTCTGATGTGTTCATTTATGTTAGGCTACTTCTAGTCGGGTCATAATGTGAGGTTCTGTGACCATCCTCTGGCAACAATGTTTTGATGATTGATTTGACCTCTATTTACCCTTTAGAAAAGATTTAGCCCCCATGTCCCTCCCAAAAATCCCGGCATTTTTTGCTAGAGAGCCAAATTCAAAATGGCGCCCGGCGCCATCTCAAAAAAATAACTTTTGATCTGGATGACCTAGACTCATGGATGAAGGCACTTTTTCATACAAGTCAACCATGAGGATTCCAAATCTGACATCATTTTGATATTACAACTTTGTTTTGACTGCAAAATTCAAGATGGCTGCCATCTAGTACAGTGGTTCTCAACCTTTTTAGGCCGTGACCCCCCAAAACAATCATATTTGGACTGGGGACCCCCCAATTTGTGTGACTCCATTCCACATATACATATATTGAGAAAATTTTGAATTTGGCTCTAGCAAAAAATGCCGGGATTTTTGGGAGGGACATGGGGGCTAAATCTTTTCTAAAGGGTCCATAGAGGTCAAATCAATCATCAAAACATTGTTGCCAGAGGATGGTCACAGAACCTCACATTATGACCCGACTATTCTGTGTGTAGGAGACACGTGGAGAGGTGCATGCCATTGGTTCACTCCCTTGTTCTGATCAATAGCTGAATAGACCAGATGTGGACACAGTTGAGGCCCTTTAGGCCTGTGTCACAAACACATAGGATTTACCATCAAATAGGTCATACTGCCATATTGCACATGTTGCTCAGGGCCTTAGTGATAACATGGGCAGAGACTGGAAATTACAACACTTTCATGTAGGGCCAGCATAGAGGGCCCTCCATAATGGCACCCTTTTCCAATGGAAGCACTCATAGGGAACGTCAAGTATAGACCATTTTAAGGGGCACCTTATAGGGTGTTGCAATACGTTTACAACACTAGAAGGGCACTCATTAAGACATGTTTTTCAAACATATTGTTCGAAGTGGCACTCTAGAGGAGGAAAGGAATTCCCCTTTTCGTCTAATTTTAACATGCTGAGTACCCAGTTTGTTTTAAACTGACAAAAAGGGTCATGGTCCTTTCCCTTTATGTTACATTTTGCAATATCAAGTGTTTGGGGTGCACATCTTCAATTTCAGATTCCATGTTCTGCAAACCTGTGGGGGATGGTCGTCTGCACCTCCCTAGCCCCCACCCCCTGTGCCACGCCAGTGCATATAGCACACAATACATCAGCCTATATAGCCTAATTTCTCCGAACTCATAAATGCCAATGGTATGCAAACTGCATTACTGCTGAGGAATTACTTCAGATCTTGATGAACGTAATGATACAATATGGAGGAAATCATTTTGTGATTCAGCTCCTAGTAAGTCCCTGCAAGAGATGCATTGTGCATTGTAATCTGTAGTCATACAGCTCCACCTATAGGTGACAGAGGAATACAACAACCTATTTATCAAACATAAAATTCTATCAGATGAGTTTAAAAAAGCTCTAACAGAAGTCCTCCATTCAAATTACACTAAAAACTAATACAATACCCATATGCAAATTTCATTTAATCAATTCCTGGAATCTTCCACATAATTTAAGAGTGCGATTGTTAATCCACTGTATGTGTATTAAAGTAACGCAAAAGTCAAGCTTCATAAAGTAAAAGTCCTGCATTTTTGTTCCAACCATTCACTTAATCAGCTGATTCTATTGCACAACTCAGTCAGGTAGACCAGCTAATTAGTGAAATAACCTATGTTAAGTGCACAGGTAGAACCAATACATGGCAGAACTTTTACTTTCTGAAGCCAGACTTACATCTCTGCCTATAGCACAATGTAGGAATTACCCTTTTTGTCTAATTTTAACATACTGAGTACCCAGTTTGTTTAAAACTGACAAAAAGGGTCATGCTCCTTACCGCAACATTTATGTTACATAGTGCAATATCAAGTGCTTGGGGTGCATATCTGCAATGTCAGACTCCATGTTATGCATTGTAACTCAGTGTAGCATCAGTATTATGAAGCTAATATTTTAAGATAGGCTACTGCATTAAAGCTGTGCATTTGCCTGATGTGCTAAATGTTGTACTTCACTTGGGGAAAAATTGTAACATAAAATGTTGGCACAAAAGTCATTTTTGTTATTGACTGTAATCCAGCTGAAGATGGTGATGCCCTATAGATATGTGTACTTAAGGGATTAATGGGAGCACTAATCCATATTATTTATAACAACTCATGGCAACGGGGGCTTTGCCCAAAAGGGGCGCCCACAGTGTATAGGCGACTGCTGACCATGTTTTATGTAGCAGGGTTATTGTTATTTGAAGAATTCGATAAGACTTATCGTGAACGATAAGACTTGAGTGAACCCAAGCAAGCACATTTGAATTTGCTCTGCAGGTCCGTCTGCCACCCTTACCATTGAAGCTGATTTCCAAAACAACAAACAAAACCATAACAATTTTAGTTTAATTTCACTGCTTGAAGTACACAAGGGACACCTTCAATTGACAGAAAAAAGTTTGCTGAAAATAGAACCGTGTTAGTTTACCGGTATATTTAAAGACATAAGTGGAAAAAAGACATGATCATTGCAGTTTTAATGTGATAATAATTTTTAATGAAGAATTAACCTGCCACTTTTTTAGAATTGAGAGAAAGCTGAAAGATACACGTAGCCTATACAATATATGATACAGTTTCCTACAGAATGATTCTTATTAAAATAAAATGCACACATATTGACACCCCTGCTTTTAATACCTTCTTAAGCCTCCCTTTGACAATAAAATAGCTCATAATATTCTCCAATGAGACTACAAACCAAGGGATTTAGGACCATTTGTCTATACAAAATCTCAGATTGTCCAGATTCCTTGTGCATTCTCATCTTTGACTCACCCCACTGTTCTTATGGACTTTAGATCAGGGGACTGAGATGGCATTGGCAGAAGCTTGGTTTTGTGTTCTGTAAACCATTTTTGTTTTGTTCTGGACTTTTTTTTAGTTCATTGACCTGATGAATTATCCAATGAAAACTTTTAGTGTCTTGGCAGAAATTTACATTAAAAATGTTCAGGTTTTTCTTGGGGTGATACCATGAACCTTAATAAGGTTCCAAAAGCCTTTGGGAATAAGAACAGTGCCAATATCACAGCCTCTCCACCATAATTCTCATTATGGCATGTGGTTCTTTTCAATATAGTCATTTTTCTATGCCAAACCCACCTAAAGTGTTTCTTGCCAAAGAGCACAATTGTCCTTTCATCTGACAATAGACCACAATTCCAGACAAAGTCGCTGTAGGCTACCATTCCGTAACTCCTGCCAATTGTAATTAAATGAATGGAAAGGCTTTTATTCTGGCATGCTCTCTAAATCTATTAGCAGTGAGGTCACTTTTGAAGATTTTTGGGGGGACTTGGTGAATGGTTGAATATAAATAGGAAAATGGTTCTGTTACATTTTGTTGGCCTATATAAGATTTTCTAGAGGTGCCAATAAATTGTGTTAAAAACATTATTCCTTTATGAGATTTTCCTTTTTCTTACAATACATTTACTTCCCTTCAAGGTTGAATTTTTCCTCATTGGTTTCATTGTGAGATTACAATAAATCACCAAAATTATTTTGTATAACTTTTTTTAGTCAACTTTACCAAAGGTAAACAACAAAACAAAACAGCCACACACCAATTAGCATGAATAATATCTTCCCCTTTCTTCTTTACAATTATCCTACACGGTTCCGGCGCCGATCACGGTTCCGGCGCCGACGAGAGTGGCAGCCCGTCAAGTAGCTCTCCATGTCTTGAACTGTCTGTCCACTAGCCACTTTACCATTGTCTTCTGCCTAACTGTTTGCGTGCTTTATATGCACAACCTCCATGCCACAGCCGAAATGTGACCACACTTATACCTTTCTTAATATAGTTATTTATATATAGATATATAGACTTTATTCTTGCACTGTTGCACTGTTTGACTTACTCATTTGCACCATCACCATGACACTCATTCACAAAGAGCACCTTACCTTACCTTATGCACAGAGGACCACAGGCTCAGTCCCTGCTTCAGTCATTGCAAGCGCACCTGATTGATTAATCACCCACTATGTGGATACTGTTTTTTAGAATTGATTTATATTAAGTTTTATTTAGTATAATTTGTATTTTTTGTATATTTAGTATATTCTTTATCTTCTACAGTCCTTATTGCTTATTGTGTTTTTTATATTATATACTTTTAATTACTTTTTCTGCTGTTAGTGAATGTGTGTGTGTATGTTGTCTGTATGCAACTGTGACCTTGAATTTCCCCTAGGGATCAATAAAGTATCTATCTATTTATCTATCTATGCAGTTCAAATAAGTGATCTTGAGGATAGAGATTTTTATGACATTAACCAATTCCATTAAGCAGCTGTCACACATGCTGGCTCAGGCATATGAAACATAAGGGAGGTCCACGCAAGACTAACAATAAAGTACATTTATTAATTAATTATAGAGAAGTCAGTATGTGGAAGCTAAAAACTAAAGTGTAGTACATAGTGTCTAGGGGTATGAGTACAAGTGTTCGACCACATAACAAAACATAACATAAGCACTATAACGACGGCCGAGAGGAGAGGGAGTCCGTCTGCATCCTGAGAGCGGGCCCTTTTAATGTCTGGCTCATCAGGACCAACCACAGCACACCTGTGCACACCGGCACGGCTACAGCCCCCTGCTAGAAGATGGAAATATTTACAGAAAAGGGGCGGGGTTGGTGCAGGTCTGAGCACTTTTTTTGAGCCTTTATTTGAGCCTTTATTTGTAGTTTCATCGGAGGAAGTAATGAAATAGTCTTTGGCTGCAATAATAATAATGATAATAATAAAAACAATGTAATTAACAAAGTTTTGATCACAATATTATTTTCGGAGTGTCTATACACCCCTGGTACGAACAGCCTTGGCCACACAGCTGAGCTATTCACACCTGCTGTGACATAACAACAAAAAGACGTTGCTCACGAGCACAAAAAACATGGCGGACATTCGTTTTTTCGTCAGCAGAAAGTGAAGAATTCTGAAAGGTTTCGGCACTAATATCTGTTCAGATTAAGTTTTAGATTGAAAAGTTGTGTTTTATTTTCATACTCTTGGTTCAGTGAACACATACAACCGTCAGTTTGTTAGTTAACAGAAATTTCGTGAATATGACGTTCAGGCCTATAAACTATAAGTTTACCCGCAAACACCATTTACTTGTGGTAGAGGACAGTGCAGTGGTCACAGACATGGGATAGCATGCGGGAGACTGGGGTTCAATTTCTGTGTGATGCGTTTTGGCAGAGTGAATGTGCATGTGTACCAACGTCTCTGGAGAGAAGGCGCGCAATTTGAACAAGAAATCGGTTCTCAAACGGAAGTTTTGATTGCAATAATTAGCTAGTTCATGCACCAGGGTGTAAATAGCATACAGTACTATATACACCAGGGTACGAATAGCATCCACTTCTAACTATACATTAATGCAAACAGCATGCCTTATTCAGAGTGTCTATTAAACAGCTGAGCTATTCACACCCTGTTACGTAACAACAAAAAAACGTGTTGCTTGTTTTTTTTATTATTATTACATTGTGTGATCAATATGCCAGAATAAATCACAGGGGTGCAAATAGCATACAATGATACCAGACGGGGTACTAATAGGACACATTGCTGTATGCACCGGGGTACGAATAGCATACATTGATATTTGTACCAGACGGGGTACTAATAGGACACATTGCTGTGTGCACTGGGGTACGAATAGAATTCACTTCTAATTGCACCAGGGTACAAATAGCATACACTGCTAATTGTACCAGGGGTGCAAATAGCCTTACCCTATTATTTTTTGTGGTACATAATCACAAAACAGCAGACCTGGACAAATACAAATGTATATGCCCTTATACAGGAACAAACCCTGAAACACAGAGGAGAAACATTGGGATTTCTGTAAAATAAATCACAGAAACCAAGCAATGCATCCAATCAACAGAAAACTCACAATCACCACCACAAAAATTGGACCAATGAGAGTAGATTCTGTACAAAAGATTGTGTAAGAAAATATAATCGTAAGAAATGTGTTAACTTGCTTGTAATCAAATAGACTCAGAGAATGGCTGGATGAACTGTAGAAAGGTAAAAATCAATTGTTTAAGTCAAGGGGAGGTGGAAAATGAGTGTAATTCCCCAAATGGTGGAATATCCCTTTAAAATATAAAGTATGTTCTTTTGGACAAAACGCAACAGAATTTAAATATAAACCTAAACAAACACGCTGACTGCACCTTTAAAGGAGAAGTTCGGTGTTATATTGACCTAAAGTGTGTTGAAACATGATACCGAGTGTGAACTTACGTCATAGCTCATCTCGACTTGTCCCCATGCACTCCAAAATCTGGCGCTAGTTAGCCGATGCTACCAACAGTTATTCAATGGGGGTGCCTCGGGCATCGGCCTAGCCATGCAAATAAATCACTGTTTTATTAGTAGTAGCAGCAACTGGAATCCATGCATTTCCACAGAATTATTTTTGGAATCTGATCCCTTATCATACCTGTTCATTCGTACTCGTTGCTCGACTTATCGTGACTAAATTCAAGATGGCGGCGAACGGTAAACTTCCTGAAGGTACTGTCTGTATAAATCGTCTTGT
The DNA here is from genome assembly GCF_046254945.1 of Alosa pseudoharengus. Taxonomy (NCBI): domain Eukaryota; kingdom Metazoa; phylum Chordata; class Actinopteri; order Clupeiformes; family Clupeidae; genus Alosa; species Alosa pseudoharengus. The sequence goes on along the minus strand of NW_027468685.1, from coordinate 20,918,059 downwards.
AAATAAACTACCAGTGCTTTTTCAAAGTTCTCAATAGGCCCTTTCACACTGGCAAAATCGCCGCGATTGTATGTACCAGAATCGCGGAACGACTGTCCCTTTCACATAGACCGAGGCGGAACGGCGGGACAAAGTGTCTCGCCAAATTTACTACCAAGCCCCCTAGACATTTTGCCGAGTTTTTTCGTTCCGCCACCAGTGTGAATGGGTCAAGGCGGAAAGGGGAATCTGGGCGGGCCTTTTTAATGCTATGTCCAGCTCACCACAGGAGATTGCAAATAAATCTAACTGATCAAAAGCAGCAATAGCAGAGACAGCACATTATGTCAATCTATAAATTCACAAAGTCTCCAGTCATTCAATGCTTGCTAGAGTTGACTGTAGCTTGGAATGCAATCAGTTGCCATAATAGGCTATCCTAAAATCCAGCGATAAAACAAAGCATGAACTCATGAGCGTCTGTCTGCCCTATATGTATATCCTCTGATTGTAATGCTTACAGATATCTAGGCGATATTTGTAACATTTATTTTGTATTGGTCTGCTATAAAATCATGTAGACTTATTGAACAATTAGAACGCAAAGTTGGAGACATGCATAAAGACATTGCTGCAAATTTAAAACCGGATTACTCTGGAATGGCTAACTGTGCAGGGGAATGCTTTACACCTTTATGTTCGGTAAGGTCTGCTGTTTATTCTGATATATGGTTTGTCATGTGTTGAGGGAAAGTTCGCGAAGTATTCCACCAAGATGAATCGGTAGGGAGACGGGCGCAAAAAATATGATTAAATTAAAGTTACTTTTCTCGCGAACCGTTTGCCACACAACAACCACTAACATCGTTTCAAGGCTGAGAAAAAGCTCTTTCTTGTGATACATGTGATGTCTGTGATGAATAGGCTACTTCGCAAGTAGTTTAGCAAATTTGGGTGGGACAGAAATACCTTTACAGAGCAGCAGTTCTGGCCATATCGGCTCTGGCTCACATGATGTACTGCTTTAAATGCATTATCGCTTCACTACCCAACACGCGAACAAGAAAGAAAAGAAAAATGAAACCAATGTGCTTATGTCGCGATTTCCGATAGGCCCAGGCCTAGAGAAAAGACAGATAATGGTAACCTAACAATTAGGATTTGCTTTGTCTACACTGCTGTTTGGTTGTCCCAAACTTTGAGACGATCCATACTCGCATTAACTGAATCGTATCAACCCGAACTGCGATGTTGAGTGACAGGATGCAATGCCCAATAATCTCACTGCCTTCGGCATAACTGCTAACAGTGCGCCTATAGGCCTACTTTTAAACACCTGAAAAATATTAAGCTGCTGTTTTCTTTTCATGACGAGCACTAGGCCTACGCTTGAATGATTTATGACTGAATGGAACGTTGCGTTTTTAAAGAACTGCTTATCACGTTGTGTGACAAAGTTTACACTAATCATCATCTTCTAATGTATCCTTATGTTGAGATGTCCATTCTCTTTGCCCTAGGCTATCATTTGTGCGCGAAGCATGTTTCAATTAAGACAGTACACAAGCTATTTTTATTGTTGTAATATTGAATGATTTCATGAATAAATTGTACGCACAGTACATTGTACGGCCAACGCAAGGGGCAACTCTTCTCTTCAATTTCCCTTCCAAATTACGTTTTATTGTCGACATCTATCGCAAGAATTTAACATTCTAACAGCAACAGCAAAGCAAATGCAAGCTGACCAAAGTGCAGTCGGTTCTCCCGCCATGGTTTTTGAAATCACACACCTGCTGTATCTAAAGGCCTACGACTATCACTCTACACACCCCCTGTTGCACGTTACAATTTAATTTACTATAGCTGATCCTGCCTCCTGGCTCCCCAAAATCCCACATCATGTGAACAGATCAGCAGGCAGGCAAATTTTCACCTCGCTTTCAGACACAAAAAGACAGCAAAAAGACGTCCCCTCTTCCCGCAAATTTAGCGTGATCTCTGTGTGAAAAGGCCTAATGTCTCGTTTTAAATGTCAGGGCCCTTGTAAGTCTACCAATGAAGTGTGGAGCTACTTTGAGTCTCGTAAATGGTGTAAAACAGTGATTTATTTGCATGGCTAGGCCGATGCCCGAGGTACCCCCATTGAATAACTGTTGGTAGCATCGGCAAACTAGCGCCAGGGGCAGGAGACAAGCCGAGATGAGCTATGAGACGTAAGTTCACACTCGCGTTTCAACACACTTTAGGTCAATATCACACCGAACTTCTCCTTTAAGGCTACACCCTTCCCTCACAGGATCAAAAAAGTATACACCCCTGTATAAGATGCAGATCACCTGGATTTATGGGCCTGGAAATAGATCCACTCTTGTGGGTCACCTCACAGGTGTACTGGTGCTCCTTCAGGTCCTCATGTGACACTGTGAGAACAGCTCTTTTCTGGAAAGTTCCATCCTCATTGGGCAATGTCTCCCCCACATCCACATGCACCTGCATCTCTTCTCCATCTCTCTTCCAGGTGATCATCACTCCCTCAGGGTAGAAGCCTGTGGCATGGCATACCACTGCAGAGTCCTTTTGGAGGAGACTGACCTCAGGGGGGACTTGTGGAACAGGGAAAGTCATTAAAAACATTATAAAGGGCTAAAGCAAGAAGAGTCATTTAAATGTGTTAATGGAAACTGAAATGCATGAGCAAAAATGTAATTCCATTCTTTCAGAGGTAATGAAGGAATATTTCACAATGTTATGCATGGCCATATTTCTTCTTGGGCCTTTCAATTTCATTAAAGGCATGGTAAAGCAGAGATGTCTCTTCATCAACCTACACAGGCTGTTTGTTCCTCGGTTATAATCAAACCAGACCCTTGTACAATTCTCTATTCATTTGTTGTATTTTTTGAGCATTGATGAGGGGCGGGAGGTGGGTGGCTACAATATGGGAGGGTGTTCACACTTTCTTTTTTTTTTAACACATTTCATGACACAGATCAACTCCAAACACTTGACTATTTATCATCATTGATGGGCCCTGGATTATTAAAGCAAATGGCATGTCGAGCCATTAAATAAACAAAATGTGTTATTTGTTTAGTGTAAGGAGTGAGTTATTAATTGTTGATTAAGAGTAATTAACTGTAAGAGTAAGATTCTACTGGCTGGGCAGCAACTACTTTCCGTGTTGTGTGCTGTACCTGTCCTCATTATTGTGATTCTCCTGTACTGAACATACTTCTTCAGCCAGTCAGTACAATTCCGGGTGAAGTAGTTTCTTAGATACTCGAGTTCAACTCTTTCAGCGTCCCACTTGTTTTTGGTGACAACACTCTGTGGCACAGCTGCAATCCATCTAAGATTCTCTATATCCAGCAGGATGAAGTCCTCGCCATCATAACCATACCCATCTGATGCGTCTGTTGCTCCACTCTCATCATCCCACTGACAGCCCACCATCCTCTGGAATGTGTGCACTCCTGCAGTGTTAAACAGCAGACAGAAAACATAGACTTCAACTGATGATATTTTCTTGTCTGCAAAGAGGGGGATGAGACAGCATTCTACAAAGCTGGGCTTTGTTTTTTGCTATCCAGCCTGCTGGGTTGGTAGTTGAGGACAGTGCCTCTCCTCTCCTTCACCAGATGTGGCATAAACTGTGGCGTTATTTTCATCAGATTGTTCAGTTATATGTACAACATTATATATATTATATTTGTAACCAGTCAGTTGTTGGTATGCTAGTTTTAGTTTGTTTAGAAGTTTTTTTTCTGTTCAGCAGTTCATATCCAACGCAAAAATATGTTTTTATGTGTCTGTCTTTATAAACACTAATGTACAACAGCTGGCATGAATTACTTTGATGCTTTCTTAACCTGTTTGAGGCATGGACAATCTTCATTTATTTAATGTAGGGAATGTCTCTGTATTGTCTCTGGGTGTATTTTTAAAATCTGTCTGGATAAAAGAAAAAAGAAAAAGAAATAAATAAATGTTAAAGGGAAATTCCTGCGATTCTTCACATAGATCTCTGTTTCTCGAGGTCACCGAGTACTGTCAGGGTACAAAAAGACACAATCAGTTTTACCTAACTCTTCACTACAGCCAGCAGCTAAGGCAACCAGGCAACCACAACGCTACACTCTGGGGGCATTAACATTGGGGCTCACACCCAGATAGCAATTTCCTTTGGGCCGGATCCGCATAAAAGCCTTTAGATCCGCCTGTAGCGGACATACGGTATCTGACTGTGGGCCCGGTCTACTCCTGATACAGGTTTCAGCTCTGCTAGCAATGCTGTTTTATCACCGGTTTACAGATTTGTCCCAGGTCCAATTTCCGCAACTCAACTGGAAGTCAGGAGATGCGTTTAAAATACAAAACACTGATTTGGCCCAAACCTGTGATACGGATATGAGCCGAAGGACCATTTTTTCACAGCAGACCCAGGTAGTAATGATATTAATTAAGGTGCTGATTCTGCTAAATTGACTGTCCTTTCCCTACTTCATTGTCAACTGGCTGCTAAAGAAAAAAAAAGGTATTTTGGAATGGCATAAATTTAGAAACCATGGGGGTGCACTATGTTCCCATGGCCACTTCATTTCTACAGTAAGGCTGGAAAAGAATATATAGTTGGCTCAATATTGATCATATGTTCGTTTCATTATTTTTATTATTACCTAGCAGTGGTAAAAGTAGTCAATTGTTGTTTGTGTCAGATCTAACAGTGCTATGAAACAACCCCATGTTCTTGCCACGCATGCAGAAGTCCAAGCAGTAATGTTAATCAAGGATCTTTGGTTTGCTTATCAATCTTTTGACATGATTTGCCAGCCTGGGGTTGGACTAGGACAGCCCAACTTTTCAAGGTAGTATCTGCTTTTTATCTCTGTTGGTTTATTCAGAGACAACAACAAGCAACCGAGCGATTGATAACTTTACTATTATTTTCCAGCAACAACAACTAGCTTAACTTAAGCAAAACAGCCATCACAATAACTATTTTGGAAAAAACAGTGATAACGCTAACATGATCACTGATGATAAAAAACGAGTGTAATTGTGACTTAGCCTATTTGCAAAAAGGAATAAATGGCTAATGTTTATTTTGTGTTGTTTCAGATTAACCATGGAGATGAGGAAGACAGCCTGAATATCGATGGGAACAGTGGAATTAACACGACTTAAACTTTGTCTGGGATTGCACTTCTACAGCCAGGTTGTTGAATAAAAAAAATAATAAGACACTTATGTGTAACGTTTTTTTTTACCCCCCTTGTGTTTGTAGCCTAGCTTATGTTTATCAGTTGAGCTGTTGGGAAAACGTTACGAACTTTAACCTGGGTGAACCTATAACGAACCTGTTAGCAAATGTGTAGCAAACAGATTTTTCAGGATAATTAGCCCTAATTACCAATCACATTTCACATGTCAAATAAAGCCGGCTGATGTCTGATAAACGGGTCCGTACCACACACAATACGCGGACCCGTATTGCATATGATAAACAGATCTGGAACACGTCAGTAACACAGACTACCATACGGAACTGGGCCAGTCTTAGCCCTTATTGGTACCAGATCCGTCAAACGGATCCAGACCAATTTTGGACCGATGTGCGTTTGGACGCCGGATCAGGTCCATTATGCAGATCCGTGCCGGACGTTGTGGTAGGTGTGGCCCAGTTCCGTCCCAGTGTATGTTTGCTATCTGGGCAAACAGGCCCCCCAGAGTGTACCTTCAGAAATTTCGTATGATTTCCATTTCATGTTGACAGCTGCTGGAATGGACAGTTGGAAGAGGAACGATTTTTTAAACTCTCAAATTATGATAGACCTAGAGCAAGTCATTCACGTCTGGTGGAGGAGAGGAGGTAACCTGACTCCGCCAGATAGATTTGCTCCGCATATCCATCTGGGAACTTTTCATTGAAGAACTTTTGGGAAGGGGCGGACATACTGGTTAGCTGATTGGATAAACCATCTGTCTATCACCACCTTTGTTATCGACGGGCCAAATCAACCAATTAGATGAACAAAGTATTCTTCTAATGCCGTTTAACATACAATTAAGTTAGGTAACGTGACAAACGTTAAGCTGTTTTAACTTACCATTTATGAACCTAATCAACGACAATTCCCATCAAGTTTTCACGGTAGGCCCTACACTTCTGAAGATAGTATATTCCTCCATTATGAACTGGAGGATGTCTGTGTCGTTCATTCCTCCCAGCTGCATGGCTGAGACTCATAGCTTCACAGTTTACCCAGGAATACTTTCTAATTTGAATAAAACTTGCTCGATAGCTATGCTCATCTCTGTGGATGCCGTCATGTTGTTCGTTGCGTCACACCTCAACCCGCCTCAAAGCCAACGCTGATTGGACGTTCGTTTGGTGAACTGCTCCAAATTTTCTTTAACGGAAAGTATCCAGACTGATCTGCGAGTGAAACCCTGAAGCTCGCGAGATCAGGATGGTCTCACGAGGCTAGAGAGGAGGGGGCACTGTCCTCAACTACCAATCCAGCATGAGTGAAACTAACCCAACAAAATGACCCAACAGCCTCAACCCAGCATTTGGTTTGAAAAAATAACCCAGTGTAAATGAGAGCAACTCAAAGAATTACAACCAAAGATCATTGAATAGCCTACTAACCACTCCTCTTCAAATCCTCTCTGTCACAACTAACTGAAAAGGTTCTATGGATAGTCTAGTGACTGATTCATAAGAGATGTAATGTTTAAGGTGTAATATCAAAATATCTGCAAAAGATGTTTAATGAGAACAAAGCTTAAGCAGTGCTGAGGCTTGGACATACAGAAGAATTATTAAGAGGACATTTCCCTGTGGACACATGTGATTTTGGGGTTAGACAGAATCTTACCTTCTGATTGGTTAAAATGAACCATGGCCACTCTGACGCTCTGCTTGAATGCATCCTTATGACCTCTCAGAGTCTTTGTTTGCCTGTTGTAATACTCCTGTCCCAGCCATCCATCTTTGTCGGTTCTCAAAGTTGTTGGTTTTACTGCAGGAGCCCATAATCTCATCATTGATGGTATTGAGGGCCACAAACTCTGGAAACTCACTTAGGCCTGTGCTGCATGTGTAAAAGGCTTTCCAGCTGTGAACCACTGCAACCAAAAATGACATATTCCCTTAATTGACTGTCACAACATTGTATTAAGCTCAAAATTTGCCTCTGTCTGCCTCTCTCATTATCTTCCAAATTCTAATCTGCACTGGTGTATTTCCAGTTAACATATTTGCTGTTTACATCCCACTCTCACATGAAATGTGTATTATGAGTACAAGTGCATTACATCTTCTTAACTGTGTGACGCCCCGGCTTTGCCGTGCCGTGAGGTGTTAACGCCTTTTCCTCCCTTTGCCTTTATGGTGCCTCTGAGCACTAGGCATATAGTTCCTGTTTGTCATGTCTGTCTTTCGACCTGCAGGAGGAGCTAGAGTGTTCCAGTGGTCTCTTGTTAATGAGGGGCGTGGCTCTGTGTCAATGGACTCCGAATGAGGCCACAGGACACAGGCTTTATTCCGGTCTCTCTGTCCTGTTCTGGCTTGACGCTGCTGAGAGCTGGCTGCGGCTGTTCAGATTACCTTTTCTTTATGCACTACACATAGCCTACACATTGCTGATGTGCATGACATTTTATGTTATGTTTTGCTGCTCCTCACTTACTGACTTATGTACATATTTGTAAATAAATTTATGATTATTATTTAAACGTTATCCGACGGTGTCAGTCTCCCTATGTCCATTCCCTTTGAGCCAAGGTGTTTGTGACAAATGGTGCTTCTTAACTGGTGGGTCAGGACCCAATAGTGGGTCGCAGAATTAGGTGGGTCGCGGAGCTTGTGGTTAAAAAAAGTTGCCCATTTAAATGCTACCCTATCAGATCTAATATCAAACCTTTATTTTGACAGACTTTATTAGTATATCAGTCGTTGCCATGGACATAGACAATGTTTATGTGACAGGTCATGTTAGACATCATTTTAGAGGTAAATAGGCTATGGCAAAACACAAGTGCGACCCTGAATATTTGAAGTAGGCTTTTCACTTATGTTGAGGACAAAATGGGACAGAAACCCTAGTGTGGGGTGTGCAGTAAATTGCTGATACACGAGAGCATGAAACCATCAAAACTAAAACGGCACATGGAAACAAAGCACCTTAGGCCTACTGTCAAACACAAACCTGTCGAGTAGCCTACTTTGAAAGACGACGCCAGGAGTACATTTACGCCACTGCTAGGCCTACCATCAGCATGTTCCAAACAAATACAGGCACTTTGCGTGTCTCACCATGTAGCTCACCGTATCAGTTGGCTTGAATGCTAAAAAATATGGGTCACGACTTAATGAACATGGGAAATTGTGGGTCCCAAGGCCAGACCAGTTAAGAACCAAAAAATGGTTTGGTTTGGAACTACATGCAGCTCAACATGTTCAGAATTCACCACTATGTGAGGACATCTGATTCCACTCAAGGTTACACTCAAAGTTAAGGGACATAACCCATAACTGAAGGAAAACATCAGCTACTTGGTCAGGCAGCTCATCTCATCAAGATGTGTCCATGGTTCGACTGACATAAATAAAAACTGTTAAGGAATGTTATTGTTTTCCCAACAATAACCGCTTTACACAATGAACACAATAGTCCATAAAAGACAAAGGACCTAATTAAATGCTGTCTGAAGTCTATCTAAGCTCGCTTAATATCTAGCAAAAACCTATTTGCAAACTTAATATATCCTAAGCGCAAACAGCGGTGGGTCAGCTAAAAGCTGGCTACATTACGCCACATGATGCCACGAGAGCGTTAGTTATTGACTGACTATGCACTTTGCCCAGCATTTAAATTAGGCCCCAAAATGTATGAAAACGTACACACTCGTGGCCCTTTGACATATCTACCAGGTAGTATGAACAATGTTGCAGTCTTGAAAACTGGAAAATTGAGTGATAATTTAGCTGTGCTAACATGAGCTTCCATTGTAATGATACATCTTCTGATGTTAAGCTAGGGAACATCATCAGTGATGTTCCTGATCTCATTGGGTGTTTTGGGTCTTTCGAAACATCAGACACCCTCCTTCAGGTGACCAAGCTGAGGTTGATCAAGCTTCAGCTTGTGCCCTAGCAGCATTTGTCCACGGATCCGCTTTTTTGATCCAGAGCCACCTCAAAGCCTTCTCTGCAGCCTCTGTGCTGTTGCAGATAGCCCTTCTTCTTCTCTCACCCTTGATGCCAAGTGCAGTGTAGGCCCTGTAGAGGGACTTCCCTGCAAAGCCTCTGCACCCCACCTCCACAGGTAAGCACCTTGCCTTCTAGCCTTGGTTGTGGCAGTCGCTGACGAGGCCTTCATATTTCGCCCTCTTCTGCTCAAAAGCTTCCTCCATTCGGTCTTCCCATGGCACAGTGAGCTCCAACATGACCAGGTTCTTTGTTGCCTCAGATACCAAGACAATGTCAGGTTTCAGGGTGGTATTGACAACATGCTGGGGGAACTTAAGCTGTCTGCACAAGTCCACTTTCAGCTGCCAATCCTGTGCGGTGTTCAGAAGCCCTGATGTTACCCTGGAAGATCTTTCTGGTTTCTCTCCGGCCCTGATGAAGCTGATGGTTAGCTTGGAGGGCTTTGACCTCTGGCAGCTGCTGATGGTAACCTGGAAACCTGGAAAAAAAATGTTTTAAGCACCTGGTCATGCCGCCAACGATACCGGCCTTCCCCCAAAGCTCTTGGGTAGCAGCTCAAGATGTGCTCAAGAGTTCCCTTTCTCTGGCACAGGGCACTTCCTGGTGTAACGACCAGACCCCAGGTGTGCAGGTTGGACGGGCTGGGGAGGACGGTGTAGACTGCCTGAACCAGGAACTTGATGCGGTGTGGCTCTGCCTGCAAGAGGTCAGCCCCCAAGTGATCTTCCTCTCCACAGCTTGTTCCCATCTAGTCCAGGAACCCTGATGTGCCGTTCCCACTGCTTTGTTGGACCTTTTCTCCTCAACCGCCGCCCTCACCTCACCTTGACCTCTACCCCTGCCCTGGAGACTTTAGGGTCCCTAGACTCACGGAACTGCAGCACCTCTCTTGCGCGCAAGACCTTGAACTCTAAAGGTATCTGAAAGGTGTTGGTCGATTTCCCCCTTGGAAGAGACTAGCCGTCCACCTTTCTTCTGCTCAAGGAGCTGCTTGGTTAACTCGAATGGGTTCCTAATGAAGGCTGCCCTCCTCCTAGCCCTCTCCCTTCGCCGCCTCCTGTGTTGCTCGGCTCCTTCTTCCTTAAGATGCAGCGCAGCTCTGCCTGTGGCCCACGCTCCTCTTCACCAGCTGCCTTGTATTGCTTCTTTAGGGTTTTCAGCTCTATTTGAATGTTATGGATTTTGACAGCCCACCGCCATGCTCACTATGATGGCCGTCATAGTTTGCAGCCTCCTCTCCGCATCACCTTTGGCCGTTGCTTCCAGCACCTTTTCCACATCCTCATCAAACATCTGCCACTCGGCTGTTTTACATGCTTGAGGCCACCTGATCCTCCTCTCGGGCTGCATGACTGACTGTGGCCAGGGGCGTCGCCAGCCGATTTTGCCGGGGCTTCAGCCCTGAATGTTTTGAGTGTAATCCCGAATGTATTTTACAAAGTTGACTAACAAATATGAAACCATTATTCGGATCGTGCTTTGAAACTGTGAGATGAGATGGACCTATGTATCAAATATAAAAGCAGGACATGCACGGGTTTCCTCTCACTCCTTCATGCAGCAGATTTAACTTGAACGTTACCTTACCATAAAACATAATTTGGAACGTAGGCTACTTAGAGCGCGCGCACGCAAGAGCGAGGAGAAAGAGAGAGAGACAGTCAGTCAGTTCCAGGGTTGGGCATGTCATTGTTTGCATTTCCTATTTAGTATGAGAAAGTTATAAGGAAATCATAAAGGCAACAAGGACAAGGAGGTGGTGGAGTTATGCTGCCGTCATTTAGGGTTCAGGTTTGTTATCAGCCTGCCCAGCACTCACTCGCCTACAGTTTGGAGCTGGCCAAACAGTGCTGGCCTATCTAAGCACTTTGTCTTTGTAGAATCGAATTAGTGAGTCTTCAATGATTCCTTCTCCTTCAGCTAAGCATAACATGAACCATATGATGCATCTTGCTATTTAAAACGCCACTTTACTAGGTGGCTATAGGCTATATAGTTCGTTTTTTATAGCAAACAGAAATGTCAAAATAGCAACATGTCATTACATCCTTTAATTGTCAAAATATTAGTGTCCATGATTTGCAATCAAGGTGGCACAAATGAGGCTATAGAATACTGACCTGACCTGATCCTGACCAGAAGACAACAAGGTCATTGGGGAAAGGATATGGTATCAGGCCCAGTAGCATATGCCTATGGTGTGGATTCATATATGAAAAGTGAGCAGGAAGGGCAGGCAAAATGGGAATTATGAGAACCGTTTAGACTCTATGGGCTAAGCCCCGCTATTTTCAACTGCTGGTGACGCACCTGGCTGCGGCTAGGGGTGCTAGCCCATACCGCCCCGGTTGCCGTCTTCCCGAGCTGCCATCTGTCTCTCCAGAAGTCACCAACCTCTTCTTGGTTGTCAACCAGCCTGCTCCTTGTAGTCACTGATTTCTTCAGACTGACAGTTGTAATGATACATCTTCTGATGCTAAGCTAGGGCAATCTTGAATGTTCTTTCTGAATGAGCATATGTGCAGTAGGACTATGAAGGATTGATGTTAGAGTTCTGCACCAAGAGTTCAACAAATCTTCTAAATACAAGAAGTTTTAATTTGATACCAAACACGACATACTTATCTCTAAAATGAAATATTTGTAGATTTAATGTAAAAAGGGGGGCTTGGATTATGACGCTATTTGAGTAATGCCCAGGAGTGCCAGAGCAATTCCCGTCAAATTATGAAACAGCACCTCCTGAAAGATCATTTTCTGGTCAAAAAAATTACATTTGTCCAAATGATTCACGTGGGTATATAGAAGTGCATCTGCACCTATTGTCTAATCGTATTGTGTAATCGAGCAGGCAGATAAAGAACAGACCTGCTTATTTCAGTCGAATGGGTGCGGGAAAAGTGTGCCAAGGGATTAAATGGTAAAGAAATCAATCAGTCAACATAAAAGTTCCATGTTGGAAGTTTAAAGGACCTGTTCCAACTGAGTAGGCTAATTCTGCTCAGAACAAGTGTATGTTTCAAGAGTTAGGCATATAGTGTACATGTAGCCTAAGATGTCCTACAAGGTAACTCTGTACACTGTACCATAAAAGCCAGACCAAAGTATTTCAATGATTCCCCACCTGGAAAGTCCCTGTGCTGTTGCCTTACTAGTTTTAGTTTCACAATTCCATCTCTGGGCTTTGTTGCTTTGCTGTTGGATGGATACAACAATTAATTTTTTGGAACACAAACTTATTAATATTGTCCGAATACAAGTCCCATAAATGTAAAAGCCGAATCTCCTAATAGTAATTGTTCCCTTTTGAGTAAGCTCTTTTCATTGCCCATTGTCACACCAACCAGAACGTAAACAGATGATAATGGGGTGGCATAATCCAGTCAGTTTACATTCCACACACTGTCTGGTTACTGTAAAAGGCACAATAAACATGAAAATCACATGACACTGGAAATCACAGTGCACTGAGAAGCTTGTGAATATTCCCAAGAAAAAGGTTGCTGTCGGACAGAAATAAATCAGATTGTAGGCTGTTTGGAGATTACTGATTACTGACCAGTGAGTTGAAATGAAGAAATCGTATATTGATGTTAAATTATGAGAAATAAGATAAGAGATTTTATTCGGCTGTGTAATCATTACGTGATTAATACATAATCCTTATTATGAAACTGACTGCTTTATATAGGTGATGGCGGGTGATTTCATACCAAGGACAATAGGAATAATTATTGGCTTTTGATCCTTTTTCTTTATTCTTCGGGACCAGAGCAACCACGGACTGTTTAAACCACTGAGGTCAGGCAGACGTCTCTGTTCCCACATGGCTGAAACAGAAAGACTAAGGAGTTTCTTTCCTCAAGCCATCCGCATCCAGAACACACATAACACTCTTTAAACTACATTAATCCTTTAAACTACATTTATCCTTATCAATAGTTGGTGATCATTCGGGACACCTCTAAGTCGAGCAGCTAAATGGCATGTCTCTACATGTTTTAGGCCTACAACAGCATCTCTATCCTTTCCTTCACTTTCATTCATTATGGTCTAAGATGCCCATTTTTAACCCTACCATTATTGACCTTTTTAAAAAGAACAATTTAACAGTAGGCCTAGAGCACCATTTGACGGCTTGAACAATTATCTTGAACAAACGCTACAGAATATTACCCTGCTACTGTTCTGTAAATCTCAAGGGGCATCATTGATTGACTATAGGCCTATATTAGGCATAGCCTACATAGCCTAAATGAGGGAGGAGGAGGGATGTAAGACAAACAAATAGGAAGGGCACAAAAGTTTCTCTGAGTTCAAGAAAACTACAATAGCTTAAAGGCACAATCCGTCAGGATTTCGTTTTATTTAATTCACACTCCACACGCCAATCCAGTTGGGGGCAGCATGTAGAAAAACAATGATTTGCTAGTGGTAGAAACGACGAAACGCGCTCTCCTCCTCCTCCTCCCTCCCCCGTCTCCGTTTTGGCTACTGTCTATCCCTATGTGTCTATCAGAGAATGTCTCTGTGTCGCCGCCTAGAAAAAAAAAGGAAATCCGGAAAATGTCTTCTTCAAACGGCTCACCCTTACCCGATCACTACATATAACAGTTTTTATTAACGTTTTGCTTTTCACACTGGTATTGTTGGTAATGAGACATTTGAGAAATAAATACAAATTTGCTAGCGGCATTTGGCAAGCGAGTCTTAGCAAAGGCTAGGCCTAGCCTGCGTGTAGTAGCGATTGTATGTATGGATAAAACTGAAAATAGTAATAAGGTATTTTTTTTGGGTGGAGACTGACGACGAAGATTACATCCCCCCTGCATCGAGTCAGACAAGAGTGGGCAAACGTAAGGGCCAGGCAAAGAAGAAAAGGCCTGGGTGTCTAGTGTCAGTCCCAGAGAACAGTACAGGGACGGCTCGAGCTGTCAGAGCAGCCAGAGAGCGCGCTGACCAGCAGAGGCGTTTGGAGAACAGTCACCGTGAGAGTCTGGCAGCAACACAGGTGTTCTTGCTACGTAGCCAGTAACTAAAATGCTCCATGTAGTCAGTGGTTACAGACAATCGTTCTGTTTACTATTAGAGGTCATTATTATTACCATTTATTACACGGCTCTTTATAATGCTGTAAATGCTCCATTCACTCCGATGGGACTTCCCAACGTCCTACGGTCTGATAATTTTTAATACCGGACCGTTGCTAAGTATAACCAGAGAATGTCAAGGAAAGTGAAACTCGGCAGGCCACAGCCAGCGCTGCATCACTGTCGGGAGATATGCCACGATAATGACTGCCTTACAGAACGTTATTCCTTACACAATCATCCTCTACAACCAAGAATAAAACTTCCCATTCTAAGAGCACAGTGGCTACATTTCATGTAACATAAAGAATACCTGAATTATGACTAAAATGGTATGTTCATCTTTTCCTTTGCACCTTTAGGCTATGAGTTCATATTTAAAACTATGGGCACAAATGTCAAGAGCCAAAGCTACCACTTGAAATTACATATTAGTTTAAACAACTCTTTAACAACAAATAGATTCTAAGAAGTCAGGAACAGGAGAGATAAGCATGATGTTAGTATACCAATCTTGATCAAAAAACACTTTCAGGCACAACCAATGTTTCACCAATCCTGATTCTTGGTATTTATTAAAAAACTACAAGACAGGAATAAACTTTACATCTACCAAGTGTAACAACATGAATAGAAATGTAACTTTTGGACTATATGAGGCAGGAGGGAAGCAGCTGGGCACATGGATAGTCCTTAGTAGTCTTCAACAGCAATAAGTTGGGCTAACGAGTCAGGCGTCATGTTGTTGAGCCACAGGAAATGAAGAGATGATCTGCAGCAGGAAATTCAACCTGTTGACCCACCAATGTGAATGAAAGAACATGAACAAATCAGAGCAGGACAGGACCTCTTAATCTGGGGTTTGGGACCCCATTGTGATTGTGAAAACTGCTGGAATTAGTTCTTAAACATAAAGCTACTGTGTCACTAGTCACTGTTTCTACTGTTTTTTAAAGCCTACTTACAAAGATAACTAGATTCCTCTAAATATTACAAACAGCTTATGAAACAGCAACACTGGCATCTGTCTGGGGAGCAGGGTTTGCTTGACCAACTTTTTAGGAACCTCTGCAGCAGGAAACAAATTACTACCTGGGCATTAGCTAAGCATTTTGCCACATTACTGAAATTAGATGATATTACATTTTCCTACCTGTTGGGCAACAGCAATGTAATCGTTACACCTTCATAGGGGAAGACTGGACTGGAATTCTGATCCTGTGAAAACAGATACAAACACACACATGGGCATATTGTGACATGTTTGAAGAGCTTCAAAGGAAAATGGTGATGCTATTTTGCAACAGGCCCGACACAATCTAAGCAACTTATAACGTTACCGGAGATAGAGGATAGTATTCTAACGTAGCTGAAAGTTATCCTAATCGTGTAGAGCTAGGATTAGTTGTAATTTTAGTATCTTATGCTGCCAACATCATTAGTTAGCGAGACCACAAGCCAGTGAACATTCACCAATATCAAAATGTATTTATTGCATATTGGAACATTACACTCTATGTATTGTGTAGGACACAAAACTTGGTCACGTACAAATAATAGTATTTGGCAAACTGCTTAGCATATGCAGCAAGGACGCTATCGCTAGGTTGGTAACGTTAGCAATGGCGGTCGAACGAAGTCAATTTACCGCGATCTACAGCTGACAAACATTACCTAGTGGCTTGAGAGCTAATTCTACAATATCTCCTTTGCTTAATCAAAATTATGAAATATGTTTAACAGATGTTTACTTACCAGTCAAGAAGAAATGTCGCAAGTTCAGAATCGAACTGCATCTCCTTGCTATCCAAGCAGCACTCCCTAGATAAACGTGTATTTGCTTGCTTCCCATCTGATATTCTTTTCGGCTCAGATCGAGTTTTTTTTAGCTGGAGGCGATGGAGGTCTCTTCCTAGAACTTTCGGCCATTCTCGCAGTACACTTCACTGTAGAACTTGAACTCTGTGGGGGAGGGGAGGAGCAGGAGGGGGTGGGAGCATGGTGGGAGCAGAGCGTGCGTAATTGCGTTGTCTCTTTCTCGACTGCTCTGGGCTGCACTGAAGACGGTTTGGCCGGTATGTTACTCCCTGTCGCCACCTCAGACATAAACTGGTATTGCAAGACTGGACGACCCGGGGCTAGTCGGTTAGCACGCTAATTCTGGAGGAGATCTCTACAATGCTATGCATATTCTTCGATTAGAAAATGTCAATAGTGTTATTTCTTCACATTCTATTGATATATAGTTGATTTTTGAATGCATTACACTTCAAAAGTTCACAAAAAAAGACACATTGTGCCTTTAGTGTTATTTAAAGTATTTCAAATGACGTTTGATTTGGCCATAATCATTCACGTGGGTCGTGATGACTTTTCGCTTTTCCGAGAAATCATGAAACCTACAAAACCATGCTGTGTGAATTTAATGTTTTACCCCATAGACTACACTCATAGGGAGAGAAAGTGAAAACCAGCGCCCCAAGTGGTTGCGTTCCTATCGAAGAGCAGCTCCAATGTTAAAGATGAACTGAACTGGAATTTTAAGTAAAGGTGATATAACAGATGTATTTTATTTCTTCTCATTGGTACAATGATTAAAATGGCTGAATTTATTAAAAGGGATAAAATTGTACGTTGAAAGTGGTGTTGTTGTTACACGGGCGCCGCCATGTTGGATTTCAACAATCGGCTACGTCACTGGCATGGTAAGCTACTCTGCACTAGCACTAGCAGCCATAGCAGATAATGAGTCTGAGGCTAGCTGACATGGCTGAGGAAACTAACATTAGGCCTAGCTGAGTTACATATTGGCCATAAGCCATTTATCATAGGCTAGCCTACATCACAAAATCTCATACAAAATGAAACCAAACTAGTGAAACAAAGGCAAACACTTTAACAGGGGAAATTAATTGGGCATGAATCATACTGAACGCTATTTTGTCAATGAGCAGAAACACACACGACATTCAAACTATTGATAAGATGTGCACTATGGAAACTGGTCTGTAACTTAAATGCCATTGACTTGCCATATCCTGACTTAAAAAACCCTTTTCTTGCTTACTTTATCGCAAACTCGGTGGGGCAGCTTGTGGTCTTTTTCAATTCATAGAAGGGCGAGCCCACAGTCTATGTGCAATGGAGCCTAAGTTTCAACTTCGGCTTCGTTCACCCAATGCAGTCACTGGTCGCAATTACAAAGTCCGGGAAGGTTCGTTCAATCGTTTAAAGTTTTAAGTGCAGTAGCCTATCTGTCTCCTTTGGAATAATATCTCGAAGTAGCCTCAGATGAGGTCCAGTGTAAGATAGGCTACCATACGATCGATCCATCCAACCTAGGAAAGGGCTAGCAGGTAAACACCTTGGAAACACTCTTATGTCAAACTCCACAAGCTAGCACTCCGACCATAGAGAGTATAAACCATGACTCCGACGATATCACAGATCGATAATAATGCGTTTACTAGCTGGTAACTAAACCACAGCGGGTCTGTAAACAGAATCCAATGTCCCTTTGTACTCACCCTGAAGCCAGTTGTTCACCGTCTCAGGGCAGATTCTTGATGCGAGGGAGTTTAACTCGCAGTGCTGCTATCCAAGAGACTCGTGCAATATCAACATCCACAAGGTAAAAATCTGCAAACTCTCCACTAACGTTAGCCTTAGCAAACTCGTGTATCCTCCGTGTATCTGGGGTCAACTTGGGGTAACGAAGTTTTTAACAGTTTCAAGGGAGGGAGAGAGAGCCCGTGAGTTGCTGTTACGAGTGCCAGTAGTCCATACTGCGTTAGCCTACATTGCCGTGACAATGCGTGTTATATAGCTTATTTGTATGCACCGTAGCCTTCGCATAGGCCTAATGTAGTGGTGGTGAGTGAGTATGCAGTTGTGTGGAGGATGTACAGTAGGCAATGTGTGTGTGTGAGGGATGGAGGGAGACAGAGACAGCGTGCGTGTTGCTGTCTCAAGCGCCCCTCCTGCAGTTTTCTACATGACCTGTAGGCTAGGTCTACAGTAGCCTATGTTGTGCCGCCAAAAATGTATCTATGTTGTACATTGCACAAAATGTATACCCCCGAAATAAACACATACATAAATAAACATATTTTTCCCGTAACTTTGGCTTCCTTGAACATTTTCCCTACGTTTCGCCACTGCTTTGCAACAGATAGATTCCAGTGTCCATGCTCCGGCAGCGCCCACACTGTAATTTTCACCAAAATGATTCTACTGAAGGTTGAGCTGGAGCCTGAAACCCATCTAGTGGTAGTCAAGACTTTTACTGTCTATGGTCAAGACACTAGAGGCCTGTCCCTCACAGGCTCAAATTTGTAACCCATGCCATTAAAATGACTAATTTTCGTGTATACATAATATGCTGCAGCTGTTGCCTATAGAACTTCTCAGGTCCTACCATGCCAGTGACGTCACTGAAACTGGCAGCGTTCTAATACTAACCAACGCAATTTTGGTGTTGCTTAAAAAAGGCTACGTATTGATTTTTTTAATTATTTTTTTTAGTGTCATTTATTTTTAATTGTCATAATCAACACATTATCAATGTTGATTCTTTCAGTTCAGTTCATCTTTAAGTCCCATAGACCTATTTTTTAAAAAATACTGTGAAGCCAAATCAGCGATCTTATCCACCAAAAATATTTTTCAGTGTCTATACAGTAATAATCTTCTAACTGTGAAAATGTCAGACCCTATGCTCCTTTTGTTTCATAAACGAACTACAAAAAAAGCCACGTGACTTTACTCTTCGACGTTACTCACGTAGCATGGTTTGTTTATTAGCCTGGTTAGCATTGCCACTTAACACCAAAGCTCCGCTCTAGAATCTTTGATTAACACTTACTGCCAGCTCTTCATGTGAGTAGAAGCACAACACCAGTTATCCAGACATAAAGGTTATCACCACGCGGTTTACATCACCTTCCGTTATTACAAAAATGTGTAAGCCAGTTAAGCAAATTTCCATATTGATCAGTTAGAGATTAAGCGCCCAAACCTGTGACGTCACATGCAACTGTAGTTTGTTATCACCATGTTACGACAAAAACTCAAAACAATTCAACTGATCCTAAAAATAAGGTATGACCACTTGAAGCAATAGAGGTGTAACCTGGCCCTAGCCAGATGAATGTCGTTCCGCTAGCTCCGCCTAGCTTCACTCACATCCTTCTTCTTCTTCTTCTTTCCTTTAATGGCAGATTACATCGTTTAATTGATGTATACCGCCACCTACTGTACAGGAGTGTGTAGAGTGATGCTATAGGAGGTTTTGGCTACTCAATCAAAAAGGTGTAAAAAATAAATCTAGAAATAATAAATAATAACAAAACAGAAACCAACAAATAAACAACCAATCAAAACAAAACCAAAAAATTAAATTATTTTCATTAGCTCAGTGTTTTTCAGAAAAACAAATAAGGCTCTAATTCTATCTACTTGCATTCCTTCTTCCCCAAGAATATCCTCTATGTTCTCATCCAATTCTTGCCATGTTTGTCTCTGTTCTCTGTATCTTCCACATCTAAACAAAACATGCCCCACATCTTCCAGTGTTTGGCACTCTATGCATAATCCATCACCTTTTCCAATCAGTTTTAGTGTTGCATTCAGTCCTGTGTGTCCCATTCTTAATCTTGTGACACTATTTCTTCTTTTCTATTCGGCATATTCATTCTTTTTCCTCCAATGTTTTTCTGATTGTTGTAATAGTGTCTAGCCTTAGGTTCAGCGTCCCATTCCTGTTGCCATCTCTTCATTATTTCAGATTTAATTTTAGTTTTTGCTTCTCCTTTCCCTATTGGAACATTAATTTCTATTTCTTTATTTTTTAGTGCCTTTTTGGCTAATCCATCTGCCTTTTCATTTCCTCTAATTCCAATATGTGCTGGAACCCAGCAAAACTGAACCATTAATCCTAGGCTTCTAATATTTAACAATATATTTCTGACTTCCATCATTAGGTCTTCTCTGACTGAATCCCCACTTTCAAAGCTCTGTAGTACAGCCATTGAATCAGAGCATATTAAAGATGTTAATGGTTTTATCTCCTCTATCCACCTTAGAGCTGTTATTATGCCAGTCATTTCTATTGTGTACACTGAGAGGTAATTATTTAATCTGTAATTCAGTCCTTTTTTAAATTCAGGAATGTAAATTCCTATTCCACAATGACCATTTTGGTCTTTTGATCCATCAGTAAAAATTTTAATAAAACCATAAAATGAAGAGGATAGATATCTTTCACTATAATTTGCAAAACTCTGATCATCAGGGTATTCCATCTTTTCTTTCAATATTTCTGTATTAACTTCTGGAATTGGTAGCATCCAGGGAGGGACTTCACTCAGAGCTATTGCAGGACTATATTCTAAATCTTTAATGTCATACTGCTCTGCTAATTTATTTATGTTCCATCCAAACCCTTTAGCCTTCGTTTGATACTCCCAACAATCATTCAGTACTGATGCTGCTGGATTATTACTATCTCCCATCAGTCGTACCCTATGTTAAAGCCAGCTTAGTGTATCTTAAAGCAAGTGGAGCTTCCTCTGTCTCTACCAGAATAGCACTTGTTGGAGTTGTTTTAATAGCACCTAAGGCCATTCTTAATGCTCTAAACTGAATTCTGTCCAACTTAGTTAGCTTAGTTTTACATGCTGTGCTATATACTACACTTCCATAATCTATAATTGACCTTATTAATGCTATATAAATATTCATTAAAGATTGCTTATCTGCTCCCCAGTTGTGTCCAGTAATCATCCTCATCAAGTTCAGGACTTTTTTGCATTTAGTTTCAACATAATGCACATGATATTTCCATGTAAGTTTTTCATCCATCCAAACTCCTAAGTATTTAAATTTCACAACTCTTTTCAAAATTTGATCATACATAAATAATTGGTGGTCCTCAGCCATTTTCTTTCTTGTAAAGTACATAACATTTGATTTTTCAATAGAAAATTTGAATCCCCAATCCACTCCCCATTCCTCTAATATTTGAATTTTCTTTTGCATAATTGTTGTTATATATGGAATATTTCTGCCTCTTTTCCATATTACCGCATCATCTGCATACAGTAATCCATCACTTCCTTTTCCTAGTTTGATAAATATATCATTAATCATTAAATTAAATAAGATGGGACTGATTACACTTCCTTGAGGGATTCCATTCTCCACTGTAAATTCATCTGAATTTTCTGAGCCTACTCTGACTCTAAAAGTACGTTGGGAAAGGAAGTCCAGTATGAAATTATACATCTTCCCTCCAATTCCCATTCTATCCAGTTTGATCAATAGCCCTTCTCTCCACATAGTATCATATGCCTTTTCTATGTCTAAAAACACGGCCACCATTACCTCCTTCATAATCAGTGTTTTCTCCACTTCATTACACAGCTTCACCAAAGCATCTGCCGTAGATCTACCCTTTCTAAATCCAGTTTGATAATCTTTAAGAATACTTTTCTTTTCCAGAAAATAATTTAATCTTGCCACTATCAGTTTCTCCATTAGCTTTCCTAAATGTGACGTCAGTGCTATAGGCCTGTAGTTCCCTGGATTGCTTGGCTCTTTTCCTGGCTTAGGGAAAGGAAGAATAATTGCCTTTTTCCATATCTTTGGTAATTTGCCCTTATTCCATATGTTATTGAACAATTCTAATACCTTAATCAATAATCCATCAGGTAGTTTCCTAAACATAGCATAACATAAATTATCAGGTCCTGGTGAGGAGTATCCAGTAGTATTTAAGGCCATTTTAAGTTCTGACATAGTAAATTCTGCATCTAGTATATTTGACTCTTGTTTAGTATTTAATATATTTTTATTTTCCTTCAAAATGTCCTCTTTTCTCTTTTTGAACATTTCATCTAGGTGATTTCCTTTATGAATGTCAGCAAACTTTTCCCCCAACATATTTGCTTTATCAGCATCTGAAATAGCTTTATTTCTTCCATCATTTAACACTGGCATTTGCGATGGTTTAAACTTACCTGTCATTTTCTTCACCATCATCCACATCTTATCCAAAGTAGTTTCTCTTCCAATTGTTGAACAAAATTGTCTCCATGCTTCTTTCTTGGTTACTTTAATTACCTTCCTTGTTAGAGCTTTTTTCCTTTGATAATCTACAAGATTATCCATTGTTAAAGTGTTACGTAGTTTCTTAAATGCTTTATTTCGATCTGCTACTGCATCTGTACATTCATCATTCCACCATGGTATATTTATTCTTTTGTTTTGGCTTTTACTAATTGGAATACTCTGACTTGCTGCACTTAAAATAATGTTACTTACAGAATCATTCATTCTATCTATCGACTCTTCCAGGTCTAAAGATGAATTATTTATTTGATCATTACAACATTCCACATACTTAACCCAGTTGGCTTTCTGAAAGCACCATTTGTGGTTTATATAATTTTGTTGTATATATACATTTGTTTCTATCTTACATAGAATTGGAAAGTGATCACTACCAATACTTGTATTTTGATCCACTTCCCATTCACATCTATTAGCTATTTTCCTATCCACTAAAGTTAAGTCAATACATGATGTCTCATTTTTATATATATTTATACGTGTACCAGTGCCATTGTTTAAACACACCAGCATTCTATCATTAATCATTTCTTCTATAATTTCTCCATTCGCATCTGTTATTTTGCTTCCCCATAATGTATTATGGGCATTGAAATCCCCACACCATATTTCTCTATGACCTCTTCCCTTATAAATACTCTTCATTAAGTCATTTGATAGTTCTTTACATGGATTATAATAGTTGATAATTATCAAATTACCTCTATCCTCTTTATTAACTATTTCAGTTATAATACATTCATATCCTTCAGATACCTTTATTGGGCTGTATGATATTCCTTCTTTAACAAATGTCAAACACCCCCCTCCTCTATCTATCTCTCTATCATATCTTATACTATTGTATCCTTTTAAAACAAAGTCTAGTTGTGGCTTTAACCATGTTTCTTGGATGCATATAATATCAGGTTTAATTGGAAAATCATTAACATAACTTTTGAATTCCTGTCCATTTGCAATTAAACTTCGTGCATTCCACTGAAGAATAGAAAAAACCATAATCCATTTAACTAGTATGTATTCCATCATGATTATTATTTAACATTTCATGTACTTCATCAGCCTTTGCTATGATCCCCAAGTAATTATTAGCTGCTTCCACTACTGATTTTATTCTATCACTTTTCTTAGCATGCTGTATAGTGACATTGACTATTGAACAAATGAATGCAACAAAATTGTTCTTGTTTACCAACATTGTATCTTCTGATATTTTAGCCTTATATTCATTAATTTCTGAGATAGCCGTGTATATGATTTCCTGCTGAATTCTTTCCCTGTCATGACCTCTGTTATTCTCTTTACCTCTGTCTGAAGCTTCAGCAGAGTCCCTTCTTCTGCTCTGTTCTGGTGTATGGGCAGGCCTCTGATTGATTCTATCATTATTATTCACTTTCTTAAGTGCTTCTGCATATGATACTTGATGTGTAATCTTATATTTCTGGATTTCTCTTGCCTCTTTTTGCTTTTCACATCCCCCATAAGCTGCACTATGCTGGCCTCCACAATTACAGCATTTTAATTCAGTTATTTCCCCACAGTTACCATATTCATGTTCCCCTCCACATTTAGCACATCTGATCTTACCTCTGCATTGTGCTGCTACATGTCCAAACCTTTGACATTTAAAGCATCTTAATGGGGGTGGGATGTATTCCCTCACTGGATAACTCATATATCCCATTTGAACTTTAGTAGGCATTTCCACCTTAAAGTATAGCAAAATCGACAAACTTTCAACTTTCTCTTTTCCTTTAGTCAGCCTTTTTGCATCCATAAGCTCACCTCCTTTTAGACTATTTTTGATTTCGTCAATGGAAACAGATATCGGTATTCCTGTAATCACTCCTCTTGATTTTGATGTTGCACCTGGTATGTGTGATGTGATCTTGACCCCATTTAGTTTTTCTTTGCTTAGTACTTGTTTACGCTGTTCTTCAGATGCTGCAAATATAAGCAATCTACCATTTCCCATGAACCTGGCATGATTGATTTTGCCTATCTCTTTCTCAATTGCTTTCGTTACATGTATTGGGTGTAAATCAGGACCTCCGTGTTGATCAAACACTACTACAACTTTAAATGTTTCACTTAATTGTTTATTAGCACTCTTCTTAACTCTGCTTTCTTCAATCTTACTCCGTTTAACAGTGTCTAACGACTCCACGCTACTACTGGAATCCGATCTCAGTCTTACCTGCTTTCTCCTAACTTCTTCCCAGAACATCACATTATCTTTATCCATAGTCAATGGATCTAAATCTTTGAGATCCTTCAAATAACCATCTGATTTTGCTGCCATCAGTCACTCTACATTCACTGTACAGTAAAGCTTTTTATTTACCAACTCCGAATGATACGAACGTGTCTTTCACCAACAGCAACCCGGAACCGGAAAACCTCAGAATCCCGCCTCCAGTGTTGCCAGATGCCAGCAAGGTTTTCCAGCCCAAAGCCTCGTCAAAAACCGCGAGAATGCACAAAAAACCGCCCAAATTTGCTTTTGCTTGTTTCTCATTTAAACACATTGAAATCATTAACAAGCTTTAAAATTACCCATTTTTGGACTTAGCCTATCCAATTTCAGAAACAATATTCAATCAAATGAACGCAAAAGTAGGCTACAAGGACCTCAGTCAGACTATTCTTCTATAAGCTTATGTTACGAAAAATAATGCAATAAACGTAGACTATCAATGAGTCTGTTTGTGTCAATAGACGCTTGGAACAAAAGCATTCAGTAGGCTAGCCTAACATAAAAACATTGAGTGGATATATGAACATACAAAATAGCCTAACGCACAACATTTCAATTATTTATAATAGCAACATGACATGCATATTCATGTATAACATTAGATGAAATCGCATTGATTGTAGAACAGGGGTGTCGACTCTTTGCAGAGGCAGTGCGTTCATAACTGGTGGGCCAACTCTAGGCTACACAAAAAATATTTTCATAGGCCTACGCCAAATGTAGGCTAAAGGCTTGAGTTAAACTTGAGTCTGACACCTGTGATTTAGAACAATTAATTAATACATAGGCGCTATCTATTCCTTGAGACAGGCAGTTAGGCCTAGAGTTTTCATGAAAATCGCGCTGAACATAGGCTATTTAGGACAGTGTCAGTGCGCTCTTTGCAGAAGCAGTGCGTTCATGCATGGCAACTCTATACACGCAAAAAAATATTTTCATACGCCAGATATAGGCTAAAGGCAAACTTGAGTTTGACACCTGTAATTTAGAACAATTAGTAGGCCTACCTGACAGGCAGTTAAACCTAGAGTTTTCATGAAAGTCGAGTTGAACGAACAGGGGTGTCAGTGCGCTGCAGAAGCAGAACGTTCATGCATGGCGGGCCATCTCTACACAAAAAACATAGGCCTATGGCCTAGGCCCTTCGTGAAAATTGCTTTGAGCAATTGTTATTAGGCCTAAAAATAATTAAAAAGTTCTAGTAGGCTTTGTCAAACTTCCTCAACAACTGTCGGGCTGGACGGAACGTGGGCCGTAGTCCTATGTCAAGCCATTCGCGCAAGACCTGTGCGCACATCCATCAACCCTGAAAGAAGGGGAAAGTCCATCCTGTCTCGTAGGTAATCTTTCAGCAGTGTGCACCCTCATAAAGAGATTGACTGTAATGAGAAAATGATCTTTGCCCACTTTGGCATATTGATATTGTCAGTCAAATTTGAAAACCCCGCGAGCTGTGTGTTTGAAGGGCGGTCTGCGCCGCAGTAGGGAAGAACCAGACTGAAACACTTTTTAATTAAACGTAATTTACAAAGACATCGTAAAACACTGAAAGCTAATATTTTGTCACAAGCAACCTACATCTGTCCTCTGTCAAATACAGTTGCATTTTCAGGTCTGAACAAAACCATTCAGTAGTTATTTAAGGAGAAATCGAACGTGCGTTTTGTTTCATTCGTCCCTCCTGGCCGGGATAAATGAAACGACATGGGGGACGAAAGAAACATACAGCTTAAACTTCCCACAACTTCAATATTTGACAACATCATGAATGGTACTTAATATGTGTTATTTTAGATAAATTACTGCTGGGCTTTACTGTCTGCTATGAATATCTAACAACTTATTGCTGTCATTGTGAAGCGCATATCTCGCGGTTATGGAAATACCATGCACTATGCCATTTATAGCTAGAATGCATGTTTCGATACAGGTGACGTGAGCTGAGAGTGTCTGTTGTGAGTTTAGGGGGCACGTCAGCCAGAGGGTGTGTGAGTGAGTGAGTGAGAGACTGCTGCCTGCTGAGGGTCGCTGGAAGAAGGGTCTGAAGTGCCTATGTGTTTCGGCTACAAAAACCCGCCGAACTGATCCGAAACCAGCCCAATTTTTATACACCCGCCCAAACCCATTCTTGCCCGCAAAATAGATTGCAAAACCGCCCAATTGGGCGGGAAACCGCCCAATCTGGCAACCCTGCCCGCCTCCGACTTCACTCACATCCATCTGGAACCTCTTCCATGAGGTATGTCTGGTACCGAAGAACACGGCTCCGAGAACATGTTAAGAATAGAGCTCGTTCATTGGTTCACAGTTTGCGCCTGCGTATTGCTGTCCCCGTACGCGTGTTTACACAGGATAACGTTAAGATGGCGAATACAGGTAACAGTACGAGCATTTGCTATGATTCTATGTCCATGTATTAATTTATTTCGAATCGTATGCACCAACACTATTGCTGGCATTGCCAAAACAAAACAAAACAACAACTTAAGTTATAGCGACTCCAAAAGTCTAATATAATAACAAACGTTAGTAGGCTACGACGACGGTAGTCTATATTAGGGTCAATGACGTGACGTCTATATTTTCTATCCAAGAACATTTTTCTTTTTTAAGTTTATAAAAGATTTAAATGCCTGAAGACACACCATATAGGCTAGGCTATTATGTGGGGGCACTCCCATATTCGTAACCACTTTAACTTTTGAAAAATCGTTAGGTATTTGTCATTTTTCTCTTATGTAGGCTAAGTGGCAAATCCAGAGATTTTTTTCCTGTTTTGAAGGGAGGGCACAGATTCAAAACTTAAAGTTCTACGGATTCCATTGAATGTTTGTTTTACTGTTTTATTTAGGCTATTTTACCATACTCTGAAAACTTCCCCATTTCTGTATCACTTTATCTCTCTCTCTATATATAGCTGTAAGATAGGGATATATTGTAACCTATTCTCTTTTCTATTTTAAACCACTAAAATGATTAAACTAAATTTGTTTTACAACTGATAATGGTAGAATTCATGGCAATGAACATAAAAAGTATAATTATACATAACAAAGAAAGAACCCAGGATTTATGGGCAATTGTCCCTATTTGACTAAAACTCCCATTTTAAGAGAGAATAAGAATGTTTTTACAGTTTTGGAGGGCTTTGTTATCCCCCTTTGTTCTGTCTGAGGTGTTCATAAGGAATCAAAATCTGACAAAGATATTTTGCTTTCTGGACATGGCAATTGCATAAAATTTCATGGGCATCTTCCTTGCCATCCAAACATGTGCCTATTCAAAATCCTTATTTGGCTACTTTTTAATTTTTCACTTTTTTAAAATAAAGTTCACTAAATAAAGTGATCTACAGAGGAGGGAACTAGATGATACTTATATGATTTGTTAACCATATCAGCAGGTGTTGAAAAACAACCTCTTCACAAATATTTTAATGTTTTTCTGCCGTGGAATATCTTAAAATAAAAAATAGGGATTTCCTGTAACTTCATGAAATATTGCATATATGCAGGATATAGTTTAATGTATTTTTAAACAGATTCTACTCAGTTCTCTGCAATGCAATATGAGCTATTTGGATATGTGATGGATTTTGTGATAATTGCTTGCACTGTGCTAATTTGCTTTAATTACGCAATAAATAGGGATTCCTTGTAACCTAACCTAGGGTTAAGATTTTGAAAGGTACATGGGTCTGGACAAAATCAGACATTAGGTTTATATTAGGGGAGTCTGAGATGAGTTAACATGTAAAGAGTGTTTGTTCAAAGACAACATTTTTGGAGCAATTGACCAATTAAGTGTTCTCCGAGGAATGGTCAGAGAGAAGTTTAAGGTCTTTTGTATGAGTGAGGTGTAAAAACAAAGCTCTTCATGGACATTAAGGTGAAATATAACTTATTATAGAGATCCCACCTTTGGAGCAGTTGTCAGGGGCCTCAAGGCGGTGGCGTTCGTCTTGGTCCCATCCCTCTAGCCCCTAGCGTTACCGCGCCAGAAGAGAGAAACCTTGTACGTTTCGAACCGTTTATCTCCTTCCGGGAATAATCCACCGACTCCAAACCGAGCCTGGCTTGTTTTTGATGTCCCGTTGTTCAACATATTCTGATTTCATACTTATCGGACCAACATAAGTGAGTTTTTTGGCAAAAAATTTAAAAATGGCTAAACGTTAGCAATTCCACTGCTTTGTTATTTTGCATAGCAACCACCATATGTACCATAGCAACACCCAAGCAACCACCTTAATTACCCTAGCAACACCCTAGCAACCATCTTAATTACCCTAGCAACCACTTGAATAATGTCAAGCTAGCGACCACCATAGCAACCAACATGCTTACCCTAACAACCACCATAGCAACCATGTTATTTTGCATAGCAACCACCATATCTACCCTAGCAACACCATAGCAACCATTCAAATTACCCTAGCAACAACCTAGCAACCACCATAATATGACCATAGCAACCACCATAGCAACCACGGTATTTAGCATAGTAAACGCCATATGTACCCTAGCAACGCTTTATATTTACTGACCTGACCAACATATGTGTGTTTTTTGGCTAAAAATTGAAAAATGGCTAAATTTTAAATAGTCAAAAAAGTATTTTTTTCAGACACAATGCTTTGCGTTACAGCTAGAGAGATGAAACTTTGCACGCTCCATGAGGGTCATGTGCAGAAGGTCTGACTTGAATTTCAGCCTGGTAGCTCCATGCTACCACCCACAACTCCACCTCTGAAGTGGGAGTGGTCAACTTTTTTTATGTTTTTCCTTCACAGTTTTATTTGTGGGTGTCTCAGAGATCCCACCTTTGGAACAGTTGTCAGGGGCCTCAAGGCGGTGCCGTTCGTCTTGGTCCCATCCCTCTAGCCCCTAGCGTTACCGCGCCAGAAGAGAGAAACCTTGTACGTTTCGAACCGTTTATCTCCTTCCGGGAATAATCCACCGACTCCAAACTGAGCCTGGCTTGTTTGTGATGTCCCGTTGTTCAACATATTCTGATTTCATACTTATCGGACCAACATAAGTGAGTTTTTTTTCTAAAAATGTAAAAATGGCTAAATGTTAAATCGCCAAAAAAGTAGTTTTTGCAGACACAATGCTTTGCGTTACAGCTAGAGAGATGAAACTTTGCACGCTCCATGAGGGTCATGTGCAGAAGGTCTGACTTGAATTTCAGCCTCGTAGCTCCATGCTACCACCCACAACTCCACCTCTGAAGTGGGAGTGGTCAACTTTTTTTATGTTTTTCCTTCACAGTTTTTTTTGTGAGTGTCTCAGAGATCCCACCTTTGGAACAGTTGTCAGGGGCCTCAAGGCGGTGCCGTTCGTCTTGGTCCCATCCCTCTAGCCCCTAGCGTTACCGCGCCAGAAGAGAGAAACCTTGTACGTTTCGAACCGTTTATCTCCTTCCGGGAATAATCCACCGACTCCAAACTGAGCCTGGCTTGTTTGTGATGTCCCGTTGTTCAACATATTCTGATTTCATACTGATCGTATCAACATAAGTGTGTTTTTTGGCTAAAAATGTAAAAATGGCTAAACGTTAGCAAACAACCACCATAGCAACCATGTTATTTTCCATAGCAACCACCATATCTACCCTAGCAACACCATAGCAACCATCTTAATTACCCTAGCAACAACCTAGCAACCACCATAATATGACCATAGCAACCACCATATGTACCCTAGCAACACCCAAGCAACCACCTTAATTACCCTAGCAACACCCTAGCAACCATTTTAATTACCCTAGCAACCCCTCGAATAATGTCAAGCTAGCGACCACCATAGCAACCAACATGCTTACCCTAACAACCACCATAGCAACCGTGTTATTTTGCATAGCAACCACCATATCTACCCTAGCAACACCACCAGCATATATTTTCTAACAGTTTTACCTTTACATCCTGCAGAAGTTCAAGAGGGATCTCTCATATGCAGTGCTGCTCCTTTGCCTCGTCAAGGTGAGACATGTCTAACCTACGGTATATTCCACCCTTATGTTTGCTTAATCTCATTCTGGCATATGGTTTTATTAAGCACTAAAAACTACCTGTGCTCGTCACGTCACTCTGAACAGTGATGTCATCCTGGCATATGGTTTTATTA
Organism: Alosa pseudoharengus; assembly: GCF_046254945.1. Classification (NCBI taxonomy): domain Eukaryota; kingdom Metazoa; phylum Chordata; class Actinopteri; order Clupeiformes; family Clupeidae; genus Alosa; species Alosa pseudoharengus. Next base: position 20,887,252 of record NW_027468685.1, on the reverse strand, counting down.
ATCACACAAAAGGGAGGAATATAACTTATTATAGCTTAAATCACATCTCCACACTACAGGCGTTCAAAAAATATATCATTTAGGCTATCTACGGTAGGTATGGTTATGGTAGGTATGGTTATGGATATGGTTTGCATGGCTGAAACTGCTTTGCCTTTGAGTTGGAGCTCGAAACGTATCACATGTGTACCTCGTTCGCCAATATGCGAAATAGAGCCATGTATAGATTTATGTCCTCCAAAGTTTGCAGGAAAGTGGGACATGTCCTATTGTATGTTAAATCACACCTACAACTGATCGTATGATATGCAAAAGTCTGCAGGAAAGTAGGTCAGGCTTTAAGAATATATACAGTGGGACATGTCTCAATTCATGTTAAATGTTCATCATTTTCTTCATAATTAAAGGTTTGAAGAGACAGAGGACGGTGGTGCAAAAGAGAAGGAGGGCCAGCCGGGCCTCGTGGAGTTCAATCAGTGGCAGGGTATTTTTTAGCTTGACAGTGTAGCTGTAATGTTAAAGTTGGTGACTTTGGAGAGCTAGACGGTAAAGATGTGCACCCGCTAATATTGGGTACAGTGAAGAAAGAAAGGGAGGGAGGCTGCTTTTAAAAGAGAGGGAAAGTATAATCTTTTTTATATTGTTTTCAGATGAAGAATTGGTGCAGTGGTGAGGCTGGAGCACCCCTGGCTTTTGCCGTATGGGTTGACTTCAGCAGTGAGTCACCCACCTTCAATTTCACAGGTATATGTAATATTTATTCAACAACATTTCAATGATTAGATCAGTGGCGATTGCTGCTCTTTGGAACAGGGGAAGCTCTGTTAAAAATGGTCAATTATTAAATTAATATTATTAAGGTGCTATATTGTTCTTTGAGGGCAAAAATTATCCCAAAACCCAGAATAGTTGGAATATAGTAGGATAGAAGCTAATGTAATAGTGTTATTTGATGCGATTTCCCGAGATATTTTAGAGGAGGCTGCGCTTCCCCTGTAGTCTTAGAGCAATCGCCTCTAGATTAGATCTATCGAAGATGACATTCAATGGAAGAACAATTCTTTTAGTATGGTCACAATCTGGCCCTGAGTTTTGATAAAAATTCTATTGAAATGGCAACACAAACCTAATTGATAATTGATAATTGGTTACGGTTAATTTAGGGCCAAAGTATCTTGAGGCCTTTTGGACCAATAACAGAAAGGCTGAGCTGCTGAACATGTACACTAGTAGGGGTGTGTCAAGTGGTATGTATAAATGAAAGTGGTGTTAAGGTTTGTTTTTGTGTCAATCCTTTCTTGAAGTTCAGAAAAGGAACCTTAACATTTGTTTTTAATGACACTGAGCGTACTGTCTTACAGATGCTTTGGGGGGTGAGAGGCCATACGTTGACCCTGATATTAGTGGCACACATTGCCGGATGGCAATTGGCCGTCTGATAAAAGAACATGGTATGACTGGCATTCTATGTTTTCAATTTCCTTATTTAAAGATCAAAATGATGCAGACTACTGAATCTGATTACACTTTAACACCCTTCTATCTCAGCACTGAGTCAGGGTTTGTCTCGGCCTGAATATTTGCCACAACACAGGCCGCCTTGGTGGCCTGAGGAGTTGCCCTTTGCCTCAGTCAGTGACGGTACGTTAGTATTGAATGACCAGCTATTACTGTTTCAACTGCATGCACACAGCATGATTTGACTTTAACTTTGTTCCTCACTATGTTCATTTTGATACACTTTGACGCATTTTTTAAAGGAAAAGGTGAAGGGTGTAAAGCTTTCACAGCTGAAAAGCTGAGGCAGGTGGTACGCTCATACAATTTATATTACAATCTCCAGGTATATATACAATTGTATGAACCTGTCTAAAACATTTTGCATACCAGTGTGTTTTACAGACTAAAACAGATTTGTACATACATATCTAACAATAATGCGCTTTTCCTTTAATCTGTTGAGCTGCAGCAGTCTGTTGAGGCACCACCATCACCCCAATCACCAGCAGCAGCAGAAACACCTGCTGCACCTCTCACCCCCCTCACCCGCTCCAACCCCCACAACAACCCACCCCACCCCATGAGGTAAGGACGCTGGGGCACAGCCCTTCTCACCCCCCACCCCTCTCCCCCGTGAGGCAAGGACGCTGGGGCACAGCGCCTCTCACCCCCCACCCCTCTCCCCCGTGAGGTAAGGACGCTGGGGCACAGCGCCTCTCACCCCCCACCCCTCACCCCCCCACCCCAGCAGCAGCACCAGCGGCAGCACCAGCAGCAGCATCAGCAGCATCAGGAGCGGCAGCAGCAGCATCAGCAGCAGAAACACCTGCTGCACCTCTCACCCCCCTCACCCCCTCCAACCCCCACCCCACCCCACCCTATGAGGTTAGGACGCTGGGGCACAGCGCCTCTCATCCCCCCCACCCTTCTCCCCCGTGAGGCAAGGACGCTGGGCACAGCGCCTCTCATCCCTCACCAGGAAATTAATGTTCTGTGTTGCCTTCTTATGTATAATAAAGTGTATTTTTCCCACCTGCCATCTTTCCTTTGACTTTACACAAAAATATCTATTATATGCTGTAAAAAAATATATAATAATAAGCAGCAGTAGCACCACCACCAGCAGCTGCACTACCAATAGTTAGAATGCATTCATTCATTTACTCATTAGTCATTTTAGTTTGTATTACTACATTCATTATTATTGTTGTAATCTCACATGTACTATGGCTACCATAATTAAAATTAGATAGATACATAGATAATGTGTCTTAATAGGCCTACAGTGAAAATACATTATATGTACAACTGTTCCAGCAAGGAGGAAGATGGGGTATGGATATTGGGCATGCATATCCACTCCTAGGCCTATATCTCCTACACTCCCCCTGTAGCCTAGTAGCCAGCATTACATTTAAATCTCTCACTTTGGCCTATGGGACACTGACTGGATCTGCTCCTTGTTATTTCAATTCAATGATCAAGATGTACTTCCCCAACCGCCCACTGCTGTCTTCGGAGTTCTGTCGACTAGGCCTACTCATGAACACTAAATTCAAGACTTCCTCAGTGGTTCCATGTGGATGCAATAAGTTGCACAGTGCTCTCTGTTCCTGTGATAGTTTACAGTGTTTCTAAAAGGCGTCTGAAGGCACATTTGTTCAACATGCACTTAGTCCATTAAGCAGTAAAGCACTAGGCTATAGGCTAACTTGTTATTATATCATTGATTGAATGGGCATTTGTTTATTAGCCTATTGCTATTGTCCTAATTACAGTCTGGCCAACATCTTCATTTGATACCTGTTCAATTAAAGTGTTATATTGTTATCTATTTATGTTGCTTTGAACGGCAAAGATTAGGATAACAAGCCTAGCTCCTTATTCTTCAGCCAAGCACGTAGGCCTACGGGCCGTTGCCTAGCAACAAGGGTCAGAAGTACACGTTTTTCGATATTTTGTGTATTTATACTTATTTTCATTTAATGCCAATGTCGTGAGTCATGTACCAACTTGCTTTAACTATTTCTATACATATTATACCCAGCAAAAGTCGTCTGTTCCAGTGTTTTGCATCCTAACAATATTTTGTTTATGTTTTAATACAAAACCGTTTTAATAAACTACAAATTCGGCGCCATTGTTATAAAGCAGCGTTGAAATGAACCTACACGTCATGGGGCATGTAGTCTAATTACAGAAATAGCTATAATTTCAAAATTACAAAAATATTTTTATACATAACATGAGAAACATGCTTGAATTATTAAGATGTATCACCTGCTTGGCTATGAAGTCAAAAGCTTGCAACATTTGTAATATTTTAAAATAAATGTAATTTTCCCATTTTTGCACATGAGGTACACAAATGACAGAAACATTATTTATAACACATATCTTAAGTAATAAGCATACCAAATTTCAGACAAATCTGACCAGTGGTTCCACAATTCTGGCAACTCAAAATATTACATTTTTACACCTTTGAGGGGCGCTACTGAGGTAACCGGGGTACCTGGGGCATTAAAAACTATTGGAGATGCTTCCTTGCATCCGGATGAACAACATATGCTATTTTATTTCACCCTCTGAATATTTTCATTTTTCCTCAACTGGGCAAAATATGACCATGCGTAGCGTACATTTGGATGAGCATGACATGATGAGAACGTAAAGCAATAGTTTCAACTTTGGCAAAAAACAATTCACATGGACTTAAAGGCAGAGGGAGCTTCTGAGGGTTTGGGATGGCATCATCAACCCAACTTGGTGTGCATCCAAAACTGTCAGAAAATGCAGCCGAATGGCTGTGTGGATGGTACTTTACAGGGCTGTCGCGTAGGTCAAAACTGACCAGCAGGGTGATGTCATGCAAATCATGTTTATTTCATATCAAAACACTTGCATATATCAGATAAAAGCACAATATAGATGTTATGAGGTGCTTGGTTTGATCCATGAACTTTTGTGCATTCAAAACTGTCAGAAAATGCAGCCGAATGGCTGTGTGGATGGTACTTTACAGGGCTGTCGCGTAGGTCAAAACTGACCAGCAGGGTGGTGTCATGCAAATCATGTTTATTTCATATCAAAACACTTGCATATATCAGATAAAAGCACAATATAGATGTTATGAGGTGCTTGGTTTGATCCATGAACTTTTGTGCATCCAAAACTGTCAGAAAATGCAGCCGAATGGCTGTGTGGATGGTACTTTACAGGGCTGTCGCGTAGGTCAAAACTGACCAGCAGGGTGGTGTCATGCAAATCATGTTTATTTCATATCAAAACACTTGCATATATCAGATAAAAGCACAATATAGATGTTATGAGGTGCTTGGTTTGATCCATGAACTTTTGTGCATCCAAAACTGTTAGAAAATGCAGCCGATTGGCTGTGTGGATGGTATTTTGCAGGGCTGTCGCGTAGGTCAAAACTGACCAGCAGGGTGATAAATATATATATATACATGTATGAGCAGTTTGACAATGGAATTCTAACTATTGGTATTGCAGCTGCTGGTGGTGGTGCTACTGCTGCTTATTATTATGTTTCTTTTACAGCATATAATAGATATTTTTGTGTAAAGTCAAAGAAAAGATGGCAGGTGGGAAAAATTCACTTTATTATACACAAGAAGGCAACACAGAACATTAATTTCCTGGTGCTGTCGCTCCTGATGCTGGTGCTGCCGCTCCTGATGATGCTGCCGCTCCTGATGCTGCTGATGCTGCCGCTCCTGATGTTGCTGATGCTGCCGCTACCGCTCCTGATGCTGCTGATGCTGCTGCTGGGGTGGGGTGAGAGGCGCTGTGCCCAGCGTCCTTGCCTCATGGGGGAGGGGGGTGGGAGGAGAGGGGTGGGGGGTGAGAGGCGCTGTGCCCCAGCGTCCTTGCCTCACGAGGGAGAAGGGTGGGGGGGTGCTGGTGCTGCTGCTGGTGCTGCCGCTCCTGATGCTGCTGATGCTGCTGCTGGGGTGGGGGGGTGAGGGGTGGGGGGTGAGAGGCGCTGTGCCCCAGCGTCCTTACCTCACGGGGGAGAGGGGTGGGGGGTGAGAGGCGCTGTGCCCCAGCGTCCTTGCCTCACGGGGGAGAAGGGTGGGGGGGAGAGGGGTGGGGGGTGAGAGGCGCTGTGCCCCAGCGTCCTTGCCTCACGGGGGAGAAGGGTGGGGGGGAGAAGGGTGGGGGGGGGTGAGAGGCGCTGTGCCCCAGCGTCCTTACCTCATGGGGGGGGGGGGGTTGAGAGGCGCTGTGCCCCAGCGTCCTTACTTCACAGTTTGTTGAGCCCGTACCCTAGAGTGGTACCAAACATACAGCCGTAAATGCTGCAGGAAGTGCTCCCTTGTCATGTACGGCAAATGGTGCTTCAGCCGTTTCAACCGTGCATTAAATTGCTCAGCCTGCTGGGTGTTTATGCCTGACAGCTGAGGATAGCTGTCAGCATTATAGCCAACACTGCAACCTGCACACACACAAACAATTGAAGAAAATACAGTATCGTTGTCTTGCATTGACAAGAACAACAAGTGAACAACAAGTGTAATGCGTTGCAGAACATTGCTCACCTTTGTGATTCCTCCAGTGCAACCGGTCTATGAGGAACCAGCTCCTCTGGAAGAAAGCTGGATCCCTGTTAAGTCTGAAGCTGTGCAGCTTGCATGCATTATCATAAATGATAACATCCGGTGCTGAAACCCATATAAGGAATGTAGACAGAAATCAATAGATGTTGCAGAAAATTTGTCGAAATTGGTACTACCAAAAACATGAAGGAAGTTTTTACCGGTCAGCCATCTGGTCTTCAATGCGGTAAATGGCAAGTCAACGGACTCCGGAGACTCCATTACCGCATAGCCATAGCAGACACCTAGTGTAAATATGACATGAATTTATAGAGCAAAATATAACTAACCACATTTAAATGGTGAAATGTGATTTTTGAAAACACACCATGCTTGCACAGCACTGTAAAGATTCCTGGGATGAGGGCAAAGTGCCTTGGGGAAATCTTTTTACAGCTCCTTTCCTTTTTCCTCCTTATATCTGCCTCATACACACCCCTGGCTCTCAGGATGGGGAGGAAGGGGAAAACGGCATCATCCACATCACCAGCATTAGGCTCCATAATGTCCTCTTCAGCCACTTGCTGGAATGGAGCCTTTGCCACCCTCCACACCTCTTCCAGCAGAGGCCTTAAGTGGGGGGGGAAGTGGCCAAGGGTGGTGATGATGGTCCACCAGAGGGGACACTGCTCAGCCAGTGCTTTCATGACAGAGGACAACTGTGTCACATTGTCCTCTGTCATGAGGCACTTAATAATGCCCTCCATCTCAGGCCCCAAATGAAACAGAGCACAAGCTGGCGTGGCCTTAGCCAGCTCTTTGAAAAGAGCCCTGTAGGGTTCATCAGGCTTGATGCTGTGGCCCTCCTCAGCCATGTTCCTCAAAAGGGGCAAAATAAATGGGGCCTCCTTCTCTGCAACCACCAGAAGTTGAGCCCATTCTTCTTGCCCAGTTAGACCTTCCCCATACCTCTTCAGGGCCTCCCTGAGGTGTGGGGACTTGATCAAAATTCGATCACTATGACTATTGGAATGAAAAGCAAAATTGATGACTGTCATTTATTTTGTATAATTATATTTGTATTATATTATCTTGACATATGTCATACTATGACTGATGTTCATTTGTAAATATATATCAGACAAGTTGAAGGATTGCATACATATACAATGTTAAAAAATACTTATCTTCCTTCTTTCCCTTGGTCCTGAGTGGGCGGTGTAGCCTGGGGCTGCTTGGCAAACCGGCGATGATAACCAAGCGTGGTGCCATCCATCACCACAGCCCTGCAAGGAGCACATACCTGTTGTTATATGTTCAGTTGTGTTCAATTGTAATGTTGCTACTAGTATAACTACTACTACTACTACTACTACTACTACTACTACTACTAATAATAATAATAATAATAGCAATAGTGATGATGATGATGATGATGATCATGGTGATGATAATCCAACCTTGGATTAGGCCCGCATTGAGGACAACAAAAGCCCTCAACCTCTTGGATGTCCACCAATTTAAGGAACGACAGCCATGCCCACCGAAACCTCTTGTACGTTATTATCTCCACCACCCCATAGTCCTGAAGATTTATCATCAGGCTTTGATGATAATTGTACATGGAGGTTCTACAAGGGCAATGTGACAAAGTGAGCAAAGAGAAGATTGTTGGATAGTATTCATTTTCATATTTGCTCTGCACTGTAAGGCTTGCCTCTGCTGCTGCTTACCCAGAACATAAAAAATGGGACATGTAGTCCCGCAGGAGGTTGTGGTGCACAAAATAACTGCCCATCTGCAAGATGAATGGGTGCTGAGGGTGCAGCTTTCCCTCGCAAGAACCATTTGTGCAGGCATAATGGTAAGCTGGAATTGAAGTGAAAGTGTATATGAGTTAAATCGAAAGAGTGATATAAAATGAACTCTCCTTTCTTTTTCTTCTACTCACATTGGCAGGCCACTGTTGCTGTTGTACTATACAGTGGCTTTGGGGTGCCAGAGAGGATTCTCTGATTGGAGTATGGGGCTCCACAGCTGCACACTCCACCCATTGTGGGATAAAGAGTCATAGGGTTGCAAAGAGCCTTACAGAAAAGATCCTTTGAAAACAAAAAAATTGTATGTGAAACATGAACTGACATGTGGACCCCCAGATAAGTATTGCATTATATTAGTCCCATTTGGTGGATACCTTAAGGTGAGGGGGGATGTGGAATGAAATTGGGTCAATTCTCAAGGCTGTCGGAATATTTTCTTGGCCCCTTGCCCTTGACCTCTGGAGCCTATCCCCCCACTCATCCCACACTCCTTGTTCCACCTGGGTTCCGTCTGTTAGACCCTTTATATGTCTACAGGAGTGATGATCTGCACACATATGGCAATAGGGCCGCCCATCTTTGCCAGACAAATATGTGCAGTCATCACCCCTGCACAGCACAAACATGTTTGGGTCAAATGGCACTTGGTAAAAGTGTTCGCCATCCTGAGGAACATATGACAAGACATTCCATATTCCACATGAGACAATGAGCAATGTATTGACCTAGGAACTATGTTTATATATCTATATTTATCTATCTATCACATTTCTGTAACTCACATCTGCTGAGGCATACTGATGATCAGTTGCCCTGATCTCAGCCCCCTCAGCTATGATGACTGAGATCAGGGCATCAATATGCAGACAGGAACCATGCATTCCTTTGAAGTCTTTGAAAGAAACAAACAAATGTTGTTTTTCATTATTTTGCTGTACAATATATGATCATTACATATGTCAACAAGTTAATGCGATTACCAGTATACACTCAAAAAAGTCTTAAAGCTTATGTACCTTCGTACAACATGCAGCTTTTAGATGTTGTATTGATCAAAATTGATCGCTGCATGTTGCAGGAACATGTTTGGACCATATTCCTTCCATCACGAAACAGAATGTGTCTTGTTTTGACAAACACATACTTTGTTGTCTGTTTATGTAAAGACAGAGAAAAAAATTACAAGGCACTATTGTAGTGGTTATGAAGGGAACTGCTTGTATTATTGCTTTAGGGATATTGGAAACAGATATTGCATACAGATAGAGTAAATTCACATTCAAGCAAATGTAATACTGTACTACTAAAACATAATTTCATATGTTTCAGATCGCTTTTTTATAACTATGCTGTAATCTTTTGGGTATTTTCACATCTCTTTCACTGGGTCAAGTGTTGCTTTTACCTTCTACTTTGGCCACGGTCTCAGGGTTGTACTAACTGTTGTGTGTACTGGCTTAAGTGTGAATTTTATATCTATCGACAGTAGATCAACCTTAGCTGGGAGGATTTCAGGTCCATTTGATGTTTTGAATTGATTGTCTTTGCCATGGGAATGTTATTGTGAGTATTATTTACCACTGTAGAGTTTGATGGGACCAGGTAGATGGACCCAGATGTATTGCATGGCATCACCATGTCCTCTGACAGCAACCTCCCCTTGTAAACCTCCAAATCTGGTATGTCCACAAACTGTTGATAATAAATTGATGTAAAAAAAGCTACATCATTACATCAGCATACACATACATCAGAATACCATTATAGACCTATACTAGATTAAGGTAATGATTAGTCAGTTGTTGCACCCCAAAAGGGAGGGAGATTTAACTGTGAGAGACTTAAAAGCAAGCCTGGGCATTAACATGTTTGTGCAGGCAACGTTTCGTGTCTTCTTCAGGCAAAAATAAATAAATAAACAGAAGCCTGAAGAAGACCCAGCAGGGTCGAAAAAGAAACGTTGCCTGCTGTACAGTGTTGCGGACATTATATTTTTTCATTTGAGTAAGTTTTTTTTGTCCTGCACCTGCCAGAAGGTGGGATGTGCACACAATAACTTTTTGCTGAACATTAACATGTTTGTAGCATGCCTCAGATCCAACAAATCATCACATTTCTTGCACTGTATGTGGGAAAGGGAGAGCGCAATAACCTCACCTGGCCTATGTATTTCTGGAAGCTAATGTGATAGTGCCAAGATGTGGAACTAATCCATGTTCTGTTTCTATAAATTCCTACTTGTAAATGTTTCTGTAGCAAAGGGAGGGCAGTCCTATGGACCAACAGCTTGTCCTCCATGTCAAACAGCCAGACCCCATGGTATGGTGGAGTGCACGTCCCTCCCCTCGGAAAGGGCACTGGTGCGTTTCAGGCACCCCCGTCGTACTTCACCCATGCCAAGGTGACCCACACACTAATGATTTCAGGCACCTTTCAGGCAACCCCGCTTTAACCATCTCTAGAGTGGCTCTCAGGGGCCAACATTTCCTGGGGGGTCCGTCATACGACCAACACCTTGATGCACCTCTGATTGGCCTTCTGCCAAGCCTTCCCACTCTGATTCCAGGCAATCTTGTGGCAAGCACTTCCATTTAAGTGACTTCATAATTTTTATACTTATAAACGTTTTTTTTTAATTTATTACGAGGTACATACAGCTTCACAATGCTGCACACTTGAGCAATCACAATCACACTTAGTTACAGGTCACAGAATAGACCACTAAAAAGAATAGAATAGGAAACAAGTTCAAGTTCAAGTACTTTATTGTCATGTACTCAAAATAAATTATAAGTAATGCTGTTTGTTCAAGAGACAGCTCAACTTAAAACAGCTCAGCAGGGGGGTGTAATGGAAGGGGGCTGTACCTGTGTGTGTGGATGGGATGAAAAGGTTTGTGTGTGTGTGGGAGGGGGGGTGATAAAATGGTGTGTGTGTGTGTGGGAGGGGGGGGGGGTGTAATGGGGTGTGAGGGAAAGGGGGCTGTACCTGTGTGTGTGGATGGGATGAAAAGGTGTGTGTGTGTGTGTGGGGGGGGGGTGTTGATGTCTGTGTGTGTGGGGTAATGGGGTGTTTGGATGTGAGGGATGATGAAATGGTGAGTGTGCATGGGGGGGGGGATTAATGGGGGGTGTGAGGGAGTAGGGTGTACATGTGTGTGTGTGTGTGTGTGCGTGTGTGTGTGTGGGGGTGATGAAATGGTGTGTGTGTGTGTACGCGGGTTAGGTGTGTGTGTGGGGGTGTGAGGGAAGGGGGGCTGTACACGTGTGTGTGGATGGGATGAAAAGGTTTATGTGTGTGTGTGTGGGGGGGGTGTTGATGTCTGTGTGTGTGGGGTAATGGGATGTGGGGGGGAGGGAGATGATGAAATGGTGAGTGTGCATGGGGTGGAGGGTGGTGTGTGGGTATGGTTTGGTGTTGGAGGGTAACTGAAAAGGTATATTGTAGAGGGGATTAATGGGGTGTGTGAGGGAGTAGGGTGTTGCTGTGTGTGTGTGTGCGTGGGGGAGGGGTGTGTGTGCGTGGGGGAGGGGTGTGTGTGTGTGTGTACGCGGGTTAGGTGTGTGTGTGGGGGTGTGAGGGAAGGGGGGCTGTACACGTGTGTGTGGATGGGATGAAAAGGTTTATGTGTGTGTGTGTGTGGGGGGGGGGGTGTTGATGTCTGTGTGTGTGGGGTAATGGGATGTGGGGGGGAGGGAGATGATGAAATGGTGAGTGTGCATGGGGTGGAGGGTGGTGTGTGGGTATGGTTTGGTGTTGGAGGGTAACTGAAAAGGTATATTGTAGAGGGGATTAATGGGGTGTGTGAGGGAGTAGGGTGTTGCTGTGTGTGTGTGTGTGCGTGGGGGAGGGGTGTGTGTGTGTGATGAAATGGTGTGTGCAGGGGTTTGGTCTCTGCATTTATCCCAATCCGTGAATTAGTGAAACACACACAGTGAGGGGGGTGTTGGGTGTTGATTGTGTGCGTGTGGAGGGGGATGGTGGGAGTGTAAACTGTTCAGCTTCAACATGACGCACACTTGAGCAATCACAATCACACTCAGTTACAAGTCACAGAATAGACTATTAAAAAAAGAATAGAATAGGAAACAGAACAACAGTGTAAACTGTTAAGCTTCAACATGACACACACTTGAGCAATCACAATCACACTCAGTTACAAGTCACAGAATAGACTATTAAAAAAAGAACAGAATAGGAAACAGAACAACAGTGTAAACTGTTAAGCTTCAACATGACACACACTTGAGCAATCACAATCACACTCAGTTACAAGTCACAGAATAGACTATTAAAAAAAGAATAGAATAGGAAACAGAACAACAATGTAAACTGTTAAGCTTCAACATGACACACACTTGAGCAATCACAATCACACTCAGTTACAAGTCACAGAATAGACTTTTAAAAAAGGGGTTTGGGTTTGATTCCTGCGGTCACCATTCGCCCTTGACCAAGGCACTTTAGCACAAGGAGTGATTAACGTCAAAAAAATCTAGACTGGAGTAACTCAACATTTGACATCTCCGATATGTTAAGTGTTCTAAAGAAGTCAAATAGCAAAAAGCCTTATCGTTAGCAAATTGATAGCCAAGGAGCCAGAAGTGAACACGCATGTATGGCTATAAAAACTGTGCCTTCATTTTACAACTAAACACGAGAAAATACTTTTATAACCCTTGAGCCAGCTCCTTACTACTTGATCTCAATGGTAATGCAGCGTTTGTTTGCACCTCCAAAAGCATGGCGTACCTGGTTACCTCCCAAAAACGCCCTTAAAACGCCCACAAATACCTGTATGTGTGGAAGAATGTTTAAGCGACATAATAATAAACTGACTATGTTGTGTAGTATACATATCGACATCTAAATGGAATATTATATGAAACTCATGTAAAGAGCGTAACCAAAATAATGTCTTGTAAGCATAGTCAATTAACATTACACTCGAAAGGGAGGTTATTGGTCCTCCATCCACAGGATCTTGTTCTGGAATACAAAGTGGTCATGAAGTAAATTTTCTGATATTTTGCACTGCTAAAGTGAACAAATTTGAGATACAATTTGAAAAACAACGCAAGATGTACTTACCTAGGACCACTGAGGGATCAGAGGGTGGGGTAGTCACGGAGGAGATGAAGGCAGAAGGGCAAGGGGTGGGTGTAGAAGAGATGGGAATTGGGTTGGGTGTAGAAGGGGTGGGAATTGGGATCGGACCAGAAGCAGCCTGAAATGAAACAAACTTTACATAACACTCATTTAAGAGCAACACACAATTGTGAGGCGTTCTCCACCTAAACATACACAAAGGTACTTTAAAATGATTTGTACTGTCTCCTTCAAGCCTTACGAAGTATCTGTCAGACTGACATCCTGTCAACATCTTTAAGTTATTGTAGAACGACTTATGGGGTCAACTAATGCTTAATAAGGTTTACTCACTGGACGTCTATGCCTCTTCAGAGAGGGAATGCGGTCCAAATCGAGACCATGTAGGTCTCTCTTTGTGAAGCATGAAGAGGCCACTTTCGCCAAGGTTGGAATATCTGAAAGAGAAAAGGGTTCAGTAATTACAGGCAACCTTAAACACAGGCATCCCAATATTTCTTTAAAAGAGTCTAGGTCTAAAAACCTGTGAGAAATCTATGTCTGAGTTTAAATCTTACCAATTGAAAATAATCTAGCATTGTAGGAGATGTCTCAATGCCTAACTGATAATGTATAGTTACTGTTATGCTGATGTATCATTGAATGTATAGTTACTGTTATGCTGATGTATCAATGAATGTTTTGAATTATTTTATCATTATCTTTTGGTGAATGAGTCTGAATATAGTCACATTTTGCGTTACCAATAACCCCACGTATTATCATAGATAGGTGGCTGACTGTACCAAGTAAACACAGGACGTCTCAGACTACAGACACAGAAACTATTATCATTATCACACCGGCTACAATATACATTTAACTTATTAATAACGTGAAAGCGTCAAGTTAAAAATCGCCTTATTAATTCAATATAACGCCTATCACCCATAGTTCATGTGTGCAAAATGCAATGTAAAGTAGGCCTAGTGTCAATACACTAGTCGTTTAGACGATATCATTGTTATTAGATGATATCGATCGTTTTTAAAACATCTCAAAACAAAGCCATGACTCATTGTAAATATCAAAAATGAAGATATGGGAGGTTTATTTGGAGATTCACCACATCCATCACGCCAAAATATAATCCTACCTCGTTTTCTTTTATCCGCCATTTTCAAATATGCCGCGATTGTTAGAGGAAACGGAAATACGAGCCTGTAGGAATTGAACGAATCGCATTGCGACCTTTGTCAGTACACGTGTCAGTACACGATCCGTACCGCCTGCCAGATCCGTTCTGCGCATGTGCATAATCTCGCGCATGCGCAGAAGTTCAACGTCTTTTACGATGGTTTACGACACTACATGATCGGTTCTACGCTTGCGCGATTGTCAGTATTACCTATCCAGAGAACGAGAATGTATAATAAGTCAAGTTAACATTGTTTGTAGCAGTAATAAAGTTCTAATAGTTAAATGTACATGTTTTAAGGAACCAACGGAAATGTATGGAGGCTACCCACATAGCAAAGAAGATCGAATCAACGTTGATTGGTCAGGGTTGCGTTTCCTAGCTGCTAACTAAGTTAGCATCTTAGCTGGTTGCAATGCAATTTCCGCATTGCCAACCAACTAACAGGTTAGCAACTATTAGGGAAACGGTTTGTCAGACGACCGAAATTCAACGATGAATCAACGGCATGAAAACTCAAGTGACTCATGGACTCAATGACCGTTTATCAATATCATTTTATTGCATGCATAAATAACAAATCCTTCAAGGCCATAGAGCATGAGTGTTCATCCTTTTGAAGATGCTCTGCAACTTCTGACTTACCACACTAATAGGCTACAAGAGACTATTCACCGTTCAATATTTTTTTTTAACTACATAAGTACGATCTTATATAAATAACACTTAATTTTAATTCATGTAACATGAAAAAATACATCAGGTATTGTATGCAATTTCAAGCCCATAACATTTTCTAATGTTTTCACAACTATAACATTAAGCAAACAGCTCACGATTGCTGCCCATTGCATGAGTACACTGTACAAAGAAATAGTCTATAAAAGGTTTTTGCTGTAATACGTCATCACTGGACATTTTTGAAATAGTGTTAAAATACCGTCACACCCCTACCTGACAGTCATGAGTACTTTGGTGGTTTGGTGCAAGGCTATTAGACTAATGGCCTCCTTACACCAAACAACTTTGACAAGATTTGGGAAAGATTCTTCAAAGATTGGAGTCTTTTGAGTAAAGCTTGAATGGGGGCATTAGTTAAAATACTACAATCTTTTAAGAATCTTTCCCAAATCTTGTCAAACTTGTTTGGTGTAAGGTGGCCATTAGACGTTTCCCCTCCCACTCAAGCAATTAGGACGCCTTTCACACTGCTCCTGCTTGACCTATCCCTTCTGGCAATTTCCAATCAGAGCCATGCAAACATTTTCATCTCACAGAATAGAGTGTGCATGCCTCTCTCTACAAACCATGTGCAGTGGCAGAGTCATAAGCCTCAAAAACATGGCCAAACTTAGATGTCTAATGTCAAAACATGATTTAGATAACTTATTGATGCATTCATCTCCAGTAGGGTTGACTACTGCGATGGGCTTTTCCATTTGGTGTCACTGGGCCGAGTCATCATCTACTTCTTTGGCTTCATGTTCCGAGTCCTTGGGCTTTTCTGTGAAAGAGAATCACCTGGAGTTGACCATTTTTAATGCACTTTATTTACACCAATGTATTATACGTTTTTATGCAGTGGTTTGACACTGACTAAAATAGGAGAAATAAGTCACCCTATAAGGACTTTCCAACTTTTTCAGCTAAGGGTTACATTATACATAAAAAACATACGGTGAACTTACAACATGAACTGTGCCATCTGACAATTTGGGGTGGCATTTTGTCATTCTATGTCGTTGAGTGATTTATGTGTCCTGGGGGGGCTTGGGGGATTTACGTGTACTGGGGGGTCTTGGTGGACTTGGTTGCACTGCACCTTCTGGTGGTGTGAACTGTTAAATGAGAGTGTGTGAGAGAGAGAAATAGGACAGACAAAATAATTTATTAGAATAATATTACTACAGCATTAAAACAGAGTATCATCATCATAATCACCATCATCATCATCATCATCATTCATACACTGTAATACTGATTAGAAAAACAAAAGGGCAAACGCTAAGAATCGTTAGGTCATAATCCAATAAATACTCTGATGCATCTGTGATTAAAGAGAAACTATGCAGTTTTGGCCATTTCTTTTCTGTTTTCTCACTTTTTGCTGGCAGGTTTCTCTACAGAGCTCCCCCTACAGCCTCAGAGTATATGATTTACGACACTCCGTAAATCTGTCACGACGAATGTCTGAGAAACTCCATCGCTACCTTGTTCTAGGCGGTACATTCTAATTTTCACGTTTTAGTAGAACTAAAGCACTCATTTTCAGGTGCTTGTTGACAGCCATGTCAAAGAACAGGAAACTGGTTTGCCGACTACAAGTGAGCTTTTGCTCAGAGCACATACAGCCTATTTTATCAACTCACAGCTTTTCTCTGCTTCACTGAAATCACTCCTGGCACTGTCTTGTTAGACAGGGACGTGCACTGGTGAAATAACGTTAGCATGGAAAATAGTCTCTCCAGACATATTTCTTACATTCCACCCAGATGAGAAAATTAGCTAAATGTAATACATTTTAAGACCTTAAAAAATGTATATTTTATTTAAGACGTTTTAATACTTTTTAAGGATCCGCGGAGACCCTCTATTGCTTCTAGTGGTCATACCTTATTTTTAGGATCAGTTGAATTGTTTTGAGATTTTTTTTGTAACAGTCTTTAATATGTTAGATATTCATGACATAACTTGTTTGTGGTCCCTGCAAACCATATGTTTTATTTTTCCTCTTTAGCATTATAAACAATAAATGAAACTGGAAACAATTGAACCAGGAGACTTTGTCACAAGACAAAAAAGATGTCTCAAAGCCCATTAGATTAACATGAGCCTACTGCGGTTTAGATTAGAAAGAAGGCGCAAAAGTCCGGCAGAGTTCCGTGCAAAAATTCCTTTAATGACTACATAGCGCAAAGCCTGAGTGGATCGCACGATTGCACTCCCGAACAAAGGTAGAACTCTCTTACTTATACCCCTTCAAAATACTGACACAACACTACCCCGAACGAACTTTTCACCTTAAGTTTATGGAAAGTTCAGGGGTGTACAGTATAGAGTGATCACAGGTCATACATTGTGCATGGGTTAAATATCGTTCGCCCCCCTGCACTCTCCTACTGGTTGTTATGAGTAGAGCTCGCCCTGTGTACGCGTTATCTTGCAGCTTCAAGGCCGACTTTGGTTTCTTCAAAAGGCCTAGGCTAAGGCAGCATGAGACACAGTGCAACAAAATGAGACACAGGGCAGCAAACAGAGACATAGGGATACAGAGCGCACGTAGGGGGAATTCTGGTAGAATAGCTTCAGTATGTTAATAGTATTAGTTAAACTTGTTATTTAAAATGTTATAAGAGTATTATGGTTAGGAATAACTTCAGTGTATTACTTGATTATGATTAAGGTTATATGAATACATGCTTTACAGTTTCAAACTCTCTCTCAATGATGTCTACAACCCATAGGATAATTTTATACAACACATGTTTACCCATTTTCCTTGCTGTGGTATGCCACATTATGACCATTGTGATGTTTATTCTTACTACAGGACAGTATTAAAACTTGGATTTGACATGAGGATTTATGTAAGGAGTAATATCCGCTGAGGTGTCCAGATATGCAGAAATAATGGAGGAGACGGAGACAAAGACCTCCCGGAGTGGAATTCTCTCCCAAGTTAATTCATTCCGTATATTGGGACACCTTATAGCTTGTTATTCTGTTTATCTCCCATGTTGCCAGCAGGCATGCACTTATTGCACAAGGGAAATGTAGTTCAGTTTAAAAAGAGGCCGACCTGTTCAATATGTTGTACTACTTTCATTGGTTGCATGGGGAGCTCTAGGGTTCTGATGACGTGGCTAATTGGTGGCGTAATTAGGAGCCGGATAAAACCTGGACCTCCCAGTCCGCGAAAGACCTCTTGCTGGCTTGCTTGCTCGACATCACACTTGCGGCTGCGCTCCCCACTGACACACCTTTTTGCATTACATACATTTCATTATGCTGACATACACCACAGTTTTACTTTGGCATACATTTACTGACTTCAGAGCTATCTAAATGCAAAAGTGCATAGAGGGAGTTATGACAAAACCGTGACTTAACAAACTATAAGCTATATAAGGTAGGCCCTATGCTAGGCCTATTACACAACATAAGTTGTAACTAGGCTATGCTGGCGACCCAAATAAAATCTTCTTTGGGAACCAATGGCTTACAGTATCAAGCGGACTTAAACTGCCACCTCTTGGCGAAAAGTTAATAGTTTTGCATATCAGTAGTAATACATTTCACGCAGCTGCGTGAATCACGGAAAGCGCAAATGAAGTGGACACTTCTAAAAGGGACCCACGGTACAGTAGCTGAATGTCTGTGGCTAAAGCAGCCATAATGAAAGTGTTATCATTGTTTGGATACTTCACACACACATGCTTTTTAATCGCATAGACTACAACTACCAAGCTGGAATCACAGCACATCACTCCCCTCTCACACCCTAAACACGCACTTCGAACAAACAAAAAGCGTCTCAGTCTCATGGTATAGCCATAGGCAAAACTGTATCGGACCGGTGTAATGTTGACAGGCTACTAAATCATCCATCGCAAAGAATGATTTTTGTAGCATGTGCAACAAATATGTGTAGGTACAGCCCTGCCCTGAATACATCTCTCAACGCGGGCTCTAAAACATTTGGTTGTAAATTAAATATTTCAGTCTTTTATTATTTATAAATTTACAAAACACTCCAAACACTCCACACTTTCTGTGGAGTGTTGGAGTATTGTGTGTAGATTGAGATGAGAGAATTGAATTAATTTTAAGATGAGTCTGAAACTTACAATGTGGAAAAAGTGAAGCGCTGTGAACACTTTCCTTATGCACTGTAAATATCCAAAGCCAATTTGGGAAAAGGCTCGAGATATAAAAGTGCATCTAAAATAAATAGAATATTGTGGAAAAGTGTGTTGGTTCAAGTAAAAAAAAAAGAAGAAAAAACATGTTATAAAATTAACAAATCTATCCTTCTGTGTCATTGTTGGCAAAATGATCGGAGGGCTCAGAAGCCCCTAGCATTTTGGGGTGCCCAAAATTTCTAGCGACGCCCCTGACCTCGGTATTTTAAAAATTCAGACTACGACCTTGTCTGGAACATGTGCTGAATAACAGGTCTCTTAACTAACGTTAACCAGTAAAAAAAAGTAGGCTACTTACCGCACATATTTCCATGTCCTTTGGTGAAGTTAATCGTGGCCTTTAGTGGCATCAACCTGATAAATAAATGCATATTATTTACCTTAACCTTAGCCCATAAACCTTCAGATGAAACACAGCAACCTAACTTATCCAACACTTAAGTGTTGGATAAGTTAGGTTGCGGTGTTGGCATGAATAAATACTAGCTAATGCTCAATGCGGTCCCTATTTAAATTACCGTTACTGTTAAGTTAATGATTACCCAAACGGCTAACGATAGCTAACGTTCACTGTTAACAATTGCCATATGCAAGATATAGTGACATTACGTTTAACCAACAATAGCAACATTTTTAAAGACAAAGATACATTGAACATCTGAACGCTGTACTCTTACCTGCACAATCTGTGGACATAATTCGTCGGGCGTAGACAAAATATATTTTTCTGCGAAGTTGGTCTCGTCAAATGTGCCGCTTCTTGGCCGTCAACTGTTTCAAGACATGCGTGGTACAGATATTACAGAGGAATCGTTACGTCTTCTTCTACGTAATTATGCGCATGCGCAGAACGGATCTGGCAGGCGGTACGGATCGTGTACTGACAACCTTGCGCATACTAATGAGGTGGAGTTAACATGTTCTCGCCCTGGAACACGGCCTCATCCATTATGGTTTAGCCAATCAGGACGCAGGGCGGGAGTTTCATAGATGTGACATAGCGTAGAAGCGACTGTGAGACTGTTATCAGCGTCACGGGTTGGCTTCGATGAGAGTGGTTGAAGTAGCACGTCAATAGATGACGGACAAGTGGCTTATTCAATCATATGCAAGCATTTTTTGATTAGGTCCAGCCTTCTGAAACGACATTTCAATGGATCGGTTCCAGATGGATGAGTGGAGCTAGCGGAACGACATTCATCTGGCTAGGGCCAGGTTAATAGAGGTGACCCCAGTGCCTAACATATGGAAGGCATTAAATTAAGATCCCAATGTGCACCGAGATATATTTTTTCTAAAAAAAAATCCCATCCCCTCCGCTAAACTCTAGAAACGCAACCACTAGATGGCGATGAGATTACTTTCCCTCCCTATAGACTGTACAGTCTATGACTACAGTCTATGTTATACACCAGAGCCGTATATAGAGATATACGGCTCTGTTATACACGTACCAAGAGCTCCCCCTAGTGTTTTTTTTCTGTATTTTATCATTCTGGTACGCGCATGGCAGTTTGATATCCTAAAATGAAACTAAAGCGCGAGTCTGGGGAAATCCGGTAGAGTCCGATACGCATTAATAATTTTTTTAGATTGCACTGCCGTGTGCTATTGCATTTTGTTGTTCTTAAAAACTTTTAAAAAACATTACCGAAAGAAACATGACCGATAATGCGATGATTAATGAGATCTTACTTATCACATTGACGTCAGCCTTCATACGTGGTAAGTCGTTAGGACTGAATGTTTTGTACTATTTCCTTACTTTTGCGATGCTCTGAAATAACTGTGAAATGTATTTATAATGCTTCGAGCTTCAGACGACCAGCCCGTTGCGTTTTATAATGCATTCCCAGTGTTTTAAACTAGACCTGAAGTATCTTTTCTTGTTATAGCGTCGTCTGATAATTGTCCCGTGATGGAGTGCTGGTTTGTCCAAGAGAAGCCGGGGAGAGGGGGCTTCTCTGCACCAGTAACACAGGAGAAGTCTCTCATGTACATCAGAACGAACTCCGATGATGCCAGCATTACGCAGTCAAGCCCCCCTGCAGACATAGACCCATCGAGGGTTTACTATGTCACTGGTGAGTGTGTCTGTGTGCGGGTGTGTGTGTGCGTGCGTATGTGTTTGTATTTGTGTACCTTGGAAACACACTGTGCAGTGCTTTTAAAAGCTTGGCAAACAAGAGAGGAGTAGCATGATGGTCATCTCTTTCCTGATCACTTTACCTGACTGGTGTGGATATTAGTACTAGGTACTACAAGTTGATATCTTGACTGACTCCCTGACAAACAGTTGTCAAACACAACTGAAAAACAAAAGTAAAATGGAAAAAAATAATCATATTGATATCCTTTTTTTCTCAGACCCTGCTGCTTCTTTTTGCCATGTTCCCCTCCACCCACCAGAGGGCTCTGTGCAAAAGCCACAGTGTGAAATTAACCCGTTCTTGCCTCAGCCATCCATGGTCCGCTGGGCTGCTTCGCTTACTGAATCCGGCCAAAGCCCCATTCACCTGCAAGCTGATTGGTTCTCAGTGGCTGCACAAGGGTTGGATGGGCAATTGGTAATGTCCTCCATCATGCGTGCACCCTCTGGATCCAAAGAACCTCAAGGTAAAAGATACTCTGCTTCACTGCAATGCATTGCCTATGACACCATCAAAGCCAATTACTTGACCAAAGTCACTAACAGTTTCACTGTATATAGAACCACATACAACGTTGTCTGTGTCTCTTCCTGTCTCTTTTCTATTCCTCCGCAGTCATCCTCAGCATCAGTAGTAGAACTGCAGCTGTTCGCTCTCGTCTGGGTGAGCAGGTGATGCTGGACTGCGGCTTCTGGGTGGACCCCTCCTCTCCGCTCACTGGCTCGGGCTTCTCTGTGGAGTGGCGCTACCAGTTCCGTGGCGAAGGCCGCCTGGTCCTGGCCTACGATGGCAAGAATGACTGGCTGGCTGACACCACCGAGACGGGCACAGCACTGGACTTCAGTGCCCTGCACGAGACGGGAAATGCATCACTGATCCTGGAGGAAGCTCAAGTGCGCCACTCGGGCACCTACATCTGCACTGTTTACCTGCCAAACCTGCTGGCACAGGTAGCACTTGACCTGGAGGTCGTAGGTGAGGATGCTAACCTGTGTTTTGCAGACCAAAACAAGACCAAAATAATGAAATGGTATATACTGTAAGTAGAAATGTACCCATGATGTTACTTCATTCTGTTTGTATTGCTAGTTTGTCATGCTAGTTTTTCTATTGGAATGGATCCATCAGTATTGTAATGATCATGGCAATATGTTAAAAGCACCAGTCATTTATTTTACACACTATATAATCTTATTCTGTCTCTCTCTTTGTGATTATGACTTCCTCTACTCTATCCTACCCAAACATAGAGCCCCCTTCCCTCTCCATCTTTCCCTCCCCACTCCCTCTCATCGTGCCGGGCCAGGCGGTGTCCGTGCAGTGCGAGGCCTCAGGCTTCGTCCCCCTCTCCCTGGAGCTGGGCTGGGAGTTTGTTGGGGCTGACGGCCAGTCACGCTCTCTGGGCCAGGGCAGTATGTCTGGCCACAAGCAGGCCTCGGACGGCACATACAGCCAGAGCAGTCGTTTGGAGTTGGACTCAGCCAGGCTGGGACTGGGCCGCGGTGGGGAGGTGACCTGTGTGGTCAAACACACAGGGGGCACCAGGAAGGCCAAAGTGACCCTCAATGTTATTGGTGGGTGATGTTACTACATCTGTACTTGTATAAGAAAGATGCAGGAGTGAAAACTTGGAATGAGATCTTTAAGTCAATCCATGTGAATGGGTATTGTATATACACACTACCAATCAAAAGTTTGGAGAATTCCATTCCACTCCATTATAGACTGAATACCAGCTGAGAACCCTTTTGCAATTATGTAAGCATATAATGTAATCGGAAAACTGCTGCCCTGATTAAAAAAAACAATGAAACTGATCTCAACTGGTAATCTGTCTATAATGGAGTGGTGGAATGGGAATGTTGAAGTGTCTGAAAACTTTTGACTGGTAGGGTAATTTGTTGGTAAGTTCCTATTAAAATAGGTGCATTCATCCTAAGGTGTTTGAAAGAGCTTATCTTTAAGAGAGTTTTGAGACCAAGACATTTTTATGCATCAAAGCAACACTCAGATCTCTTCTTTTTCTGTGTTAGGTGTCAGTGCTCCTTCTATTGAGGACTCCATGGTGATGGTCGCTGTAGCCTTGGGCCTTTATGGTCTGATAAAGGTGTTTAGTTGGACGTTCAGCTCTACAGGTATTTCAATTGCTGCACTAACAAAGGCAGCCTTGAGTCAGTTTTTCTAGGTCCAAAATATAAAGGAGAATTTAATTCTGCCTACATAATTCTGACGTTTAAAATTCAATTGTTTTAAAATAAACTTCTGTTTCTGCAGTTTCAAGCAATGGAGATACCAAAGATAAGGTAAGCTCGGTCTTCAGTCTATTTATGTTCTCTATATTAACTTTAGTTGTGCCTGAAGTTGTCATTTTAAAGTCCCGTGCAGTTTATTTGTCATTTTATAATATCAGCATGTGCTGTATTTAAATTGTTGCTTTGCGATGTTTAATCACTCTGCTCTGTCTCTCAATTTCAGAAGGAGAAGTGACCTTGAAACCAGCTGGCAATTACGCAAACATAAAATGGCTCTGACTGATGCTTCCTTGCTCAATTTTTTTTTCATTCAGCCTTACGGTACCAATTGTTTGGGTTGTTGAAAAGACGAAAAACAAAGTTGTGAATGATTTCGATCTGTGAAGGTATGAAAGAGTAAGTAAATATTGAATATGCAAATGCATTTGAAACAAAACTTAAGATACAGAATGTTTGTGTATATTAAATGCAGTCTCTTCACAACCTCCCTTGAAATTCCACTGTTTGAGGTGTCAAATTCATTGGTGTCCAAGACAGTAGGCTACTGTTAGTGATGTGACACTGCTAAAGTAAACTTGTAAATAACTTTGACAGGAGAACTGTAAATATTTTCATTGCTAAATAGTTTGTGTTCGCTTGAGTTGTAGCCTATCCACTTCTTTGATTGAAATAAAGTTTAGTTGTCAATCCAATTATTCCTGTTATTTTATAACCACACAGCAAATCCTAATGGGTGAAGTTTAATCTTAATTGAATATTTTTTCAATTGAGTTCTTTCTCGAACTGATGTAGCCTACAAAGCAGGCCACAACCATGACAAACACGGGTAGGTTTTTCATTTTTATTTTGAATTTACACGCCAGGGGGAGATTCCACGACCGACAGTGCGTAGACAGGCACGGATCAAAACATACCACAGAAGAAAGAACGGAATGGGTGTCAGCCAATGACTAGTGTCCTTACTGAAATGCCACGAATTGTAAATGAGCTTGTAGATTGTGTTGTTTCGCGCTGAGAAGTGAAAATAGAACCTGGAAGGAGCGCGAGCTGCTAACCAGCTGTTACTTAAGTAAATTAGCGATCACTCCCGTGGTAACGTTGCCTTTCCTACACATGTAAGTTATTTCCCATTAATTGTGTTTCACAACAAATGATTAGTGAAGTAATAACATGTGTACGATACACAACGAATTACTATCCTGTAATATCCCGGGGTCTGGAGTAGATTGAAGTAATGTTAGCCATGCTAGCCAAGGAACTAGCTTGGTAGGGTGTCGTTACAAACAAGCCATCATCAAGTATCAAGTTATTTATAAGAAATTGGTATTGTTAAGAATGTGGGTGGTAGTGTCGGTGTGCTTCTAAGAAGAGTGCGAGCAATATCATGCCAAGAGATATAAAGATGCTTAGCCATTTATCGTTACCAAGTAATGCTAATGTTAGCTTCTTTAAAGGAGTCAAGAGTCACATCAAATGGAATTTCCTGTAGCACTAGGACCTAAAGGAAATACGGAATGTGAACTTGCAGCCTTCGCCTTGTTAGCAGCTATGCTGTTTTGTTAGTGTCATGCACAGTATGATATTTGTGTATCGCACATTATTTGGTGATAGTGGTTGTGAGTTAGGTTAGCATAAAAATTGACAGTAGCCACGTTTACATGGACACTTTTAATCCTGTTAGAAATTTAATAACGGCTCAATCGGAATCAAAATTGTTATATGAACACCTCAATCGGAACAATTTAATCGGAATGACAAAAAAACTGCATGTAAACCCACTGCTGTTTAGTACACACAGGATAACCTGTATCCTGCCATTATGCAAGAATCGGGATCCATCGTTTGACTTTTTTTCGATACGTTCTCAGTGACTTTGGCAATGGAAAACATCATAATTCTAGATGACGATGAGGAGGAAGAAAAGTCCGAACCGTCATCCTCCACCAACTCGCGTTCATCTGCTGATAAACCCAGGAGAAATGTCCAGGCGCCCACCCCCACACACATAACCCAGTCACCCTTTGCCTCTGCGAAAAAGGACAGAAGTGTCCTTCAGAAAGAGAATGAGAAGCTATTCGCGGAGGTAAGTCAATAGTCCTGAAAGAAACCGCGATTTGGGTAGTGTACTAAGAGGAGGAAACAAGAGGTAACAGAACGATTGGTGGGTGTGTCATGAAAGTTTGACAGAGTAATTGTGTCTAAAGCATACAGTCTATGGTCCAAAGACAAAGTTGTGTCTAATTCATGTTGGAGAGATGATGGTCTGTGTAGGAACAGGATAATAATTTATAAGTGACAAGTGAAAAGTGATGAAAAGTTTGTTCAGTTGAGCGGTATATTAACAAACGACTTATCCATATAATAATCTACCCATTATGATAGTGTTCTTCTCAGTCATAGTTTACAAATTATTGCCTGTTTTCTGTATCAGTTTGTGGAACATTGTAGGCCCCACACTATAGACTGCCCTGAGGTTTTGACCTTCCTGCAAACCAAACACGCCAAGGCCACGCCGGACTTCTTGTCTTCCGTTGAGTTCCGGAACACTCTGGGCCGCTGTCTGACCAGGGCCCAGGCCAGCGCAGCCAAGACCTTTGTCTTCATCAATGAACTGTGCACAGTTCTCAAGCAGCACTCGGCCAAGAGGAGGTCAACTACTCACACACTTCCTCCTGCAGAGGAGAAGGCTCAAAGGAAGACGGAGGGAGAGGCAGACGGCGGAAGTCTAGCTGAGGCGACACCGTCGACGTCTGGAGCACAAGGTGAAGACGCAAATGAAGACGGAGAAAAGAAGCCTAAGCGGGCTTCCAGGAGACAGGTCTGTAGAAATGTCTCCATTTCTGTCTACCCCAGGAAATTCTTATCCCCTCTATTTCTTGTGAGACAACACTACAGTTTTTTTTTTTTTATTCATGCCACCTTGTTAACTGAAAGTGTAAGCTACTTTTCTACACTGATGTGGATGGCTTTGAAATGGAAAGGTTAAGCTTAATGAAGTGTGCTCATTTTCTAATGATTAAACTCCTCTTTCCTCATTCTCCACTGCCTGGTTCAGATTGCGTATCTGGAGAACCTGTTGAAGGTGTACAACGATGAGATCAAGCGTCTGCAAGAGAAGGAGCTCAGTGTGGATGACCTGGAGGAGGAGGACTCAAGCTACATTCAAGAGCACAAACTGAAGAGAAAAGTGGGTTCTGCTGCTGCTCGAATATGCCCTTTTCTCTTGCTCCTTTGCTCTCTGTATGTTTATTCAATCTGCCCCTGTCGTTTTCTATGTCTTCATCTTTCGTCCATTTCCCTCCATCACTGTGAGCCTCCTTATTCCCCCTAGTCTGTCTTTACTCTGCTGACAGCATCTCTCTCTTTTTGTGTCTATTGGCCACTCTGCCTCTCTGTTGTGTTAAATGTGCTTTTGTTTGGTTTGATTCCAGATGATGAAAATCTATGATAAGCTCTGTGAGCTGAAGAGCTGTAGCTCTTTGACAGGGAGAGTCATTGAGCAGAGGGTGTCATACAAAGGGACTCGTTATCCTGAAATTAACAAGAAGGTAGGTAAACACCAGAGATTACGGTGGTTATGAAGTTACGATTGTTGTGACGTTAACTGATCCAGAGACTACAACATTTGTTCAGCCCCACTCTTACAAAAATTATTTAAAGACTGTGTATGATGTATAGACAAAAAATAACCTGGTACACGTTTGTTGCGGTAAACAGGTAGGTTGTATAGCTCATGTTTGTAATTCTTCACTCTTCCCCTTTCTTTATTTCTCTATCTTTTCCTTTCTTTCAATCCTACCTCCCCCACCACCACCACTCATCTCTCTACCTTTGTCCCCCCAAGATTGAGCGTTACATCAACAGCCCAGAGGTGCGGTTGAACCCACCCGACTACCGCGACATCCTGCAGCTGGTGCAGCGTGCCAACCAGCGCCACAACCTGTCGCTGACCCGCAGCCAGCTGTCTCAGATCGCCCAGGATGCCTTTCAGGAGTCGGGTAGCCGCCTGCAAGACAGACGCCACCTGGACATGGTCTTCAACTTCGGCTCCCACCTCACGGACACCTACAAACCCAGTACGAGCACTAGTCAATCACCTGTTCAATTGTACATACAATGAAGGCACAAATCAGTGCATTTTCTGCATCTACAGTTTTAAGAGGCCTGTCTACAATTAGGCCTGGCCAGAATTGCCGTGGCTTGACTCACCCCTTTCCTTTCTTCATCTCCTGTTAGATACAGACCCTGCCCTCGCCGACCCCACCCTGGCGCGTAAGCTGCGGAGCAATAGGGAGGTGGCGCTCTCCAGCCTGGAGGAAGTGATCAGCAAATATGCCATGAAGCAGGGCGACACAGAAGAGGAGGAGAGGCAGAAGCGCCAGAAAGCTAATCAGAAGAAAGAAGTAAGGAAGAAGAGCTGCGGACTAGATTGGCTCTTGCTAACAACTATGATTAGTTGGAATTACAGACTTATAAGGAGGCACAATCTTTGGCCTTATACATATTGGGGATGTTCCTTCACATGTTTGTCATCCCCTGTGGTGATTTGAAGTGGAAGTCCTTGCTATGTGTTGTTATTAGGATGATAGTAGTAATTGATTTTCGAAAAAACTACAATGGCAAGCACATGAAGTTATCATTTTAATAGGGCATAACATAGTCCATTGATGTAGCTGTTGTAGTGTATTTTGTTTCTGCACACTGTTTTGTGCTAAATCGGCCTGTGCTTTGTGAATAACTGAATTGTTATTGTCCGCATGTCCTACAAGCAGGATTCAGGCAAAGTGGATGAGGAGGAAAAAGAGGAGGGGAGTGGCGGTGAAGAGGAGGAGGAGGAAGATGAAGAAGATGACGTGTCATCAGACCCAGACATTGAAGAAGAGATTCAGGCCAGTCATTCTCAAGAGGGTGAGTCACAAGTAGAAATTAGAAAGTTAATGGTCAGATGAAGCATTCAAACATCGGAATATATCATCATGATATTCGGATACAGAGAAATGAGTGACTGATAGATGCTCCCAGAAAAATAAATAGTGTCGGGGTTTCAAAAGCTTATGGTTTTGTTCAGGTGATGAGGAAGACGAGGAGAATGATGAGCCTACGAATGCCAGTGAAGGTGAAAACCAAGGGAGTGAGGACTTGCCTTCAGTAAAATCCTCTGCTCTGGAAGAGGAGGATGAGGAGGGAGGGGAGGAAGAAGGAACCAGCGAAAATGACCAGCAGTCAGTGAGCAGCAGCCACAGAGAAGCTTCCACAGACGCCTCCCCGCCAGAACAACCTACAACAGAAAACGCCTCCCCTTCAGACAGTCCTAGCCAGTCGGAGCCTGTCAAAACAATTCTCCCCATGGACAATCAATGGCAAAGCCCCATTTCCCCCTCTCAGCCAATCACAACAAACTTGGACTCTCTGCCCCCATCGCCGGTGGTGGTGTCCACCAATGAGGACTTGTTGTTGACTCCCTGCGATACAAAGTCGATCAATGGCCGCTCCTCTCCCCCGAGTCCAGTAGGTTCTGACTCTGCTTGGAACTCAAGAAAGAGGAGGAGAAGTGTTGAAATTGTCCCACAGAAAACCAGCAGCAAGCGGCAGAAAGCCAACAGCATGAGGTGAGAACATTTTGCCATACTGCAGGAATCCACATAACCAGATGTCACTGTTTATGGCATAGTTTAGATGTGCCAACTGCCATGACAAACTGAGGAGAGCTGAATCCTTTTATAGATCAAACAGTTGTAAATGGGTCATTCTGTGTCAAATCAGACAATACCCATGAAAATGGTTGCTGCCCCGTCCTAAATTTTTCAATTTCAAAGTTTGTCTACCTAATATTTAGTAAATATTTAAGTAAATATTTTTGTGAAATTGCAATGTTTTGATACATTTTTTCACCCTTTATTTTGTCATTTTTCACTCTCAGAAATGCCTTATCTTTGAGGCTATGTTTGGGCATTAATATCTTGAAAAGTGTTATTTTCAGCTTGCTTTCAACATTGTAGGGTGGAAGACAGACATGTTGTCAGTATGATTAGAACATTAAAAGTTTGTACTGTGTGTCCATTAGTTTTATATAAGGCCCAAGATATGGAACAAAATGCAAAATTGGTGACATTGAGGGTCTCCTAAACTTTTTTTGCATCCACATGACCCTAATCATTATTTTGTCTGCAAATACAATACTTTAATGTTGAGCCAATATTCGAGGTCTCTGCAACAAATGCACATGAAGATATTAAGGATAAAACAAGGTGTGACTGCATATTTTGGTAATGTACATAGGACTAAAATTATATGTGGGGTAACTTGTAGGAATGCGAAAATCAACATGGAAATAGTTCAGTGTATAGTCATTTATTTTGTGTATAAAGTGATGATCATAAGGAGCATGAACTCATCACAAGTTTGCCACCACTGGCTTGTTTCTCTTGTACACATGTATTTTCACGAGCCTGGAACCCTGTTATAATGGCCCCGCAACTTCATATCCTAGTTGGGATCCTTTTCAGTGTGTGGGAGAGAGAATGTGTGCATAGATTTATTGATCCTAGGCTGTTATTTTTTATGTGGGATCTTATGAGTGTCATAAGTAAAACCCATGGGTGCTAGCATCTCTAGTATGTCTCTTAAGGCGTCAGAGAAAGGTTTACTTAACGTACATGGGTCATTCTACGAAAACGTGCCATTTTGCATTCAAAATATCTAATTTTCAAAGTACTGTTTAAAATCTTGAAGCACCTATTTGGATGAAGTAGATTCTTACCTCTCAGAAAAACATGCGGTGCCATCTCAAATAAATCATCTTATTTATTTATTTATTTACTTTAACAAATAGTCAATAGAGGTATGTGTGCTATGTCAACCCTGTTACCAAAAAAAACCCCATATATTATTATAAAATAATGAGTGCTCTTGTAACTATTCATGAATATTATACAAATAATTATGTGTTACATAAATAATTCTGGAGTTGAACACATGAATTATTAGATTTTAGGATTGACAGTAACAGGGTTGACAGTAACAGGGTTGATGAAATATTGTTATCGGCAGCCATTACTAGCCATGTGGTGGACACCAGGACACCACATGGTGTGCATTCAAGAGAGGTTAAAATGATGTTAAATATTTACATTTAAATTTTCAATCAAATTATTTTTAATGCATGATTTTGTGGTAACAGGGTTGACAAAACCAGCTTGTCCCCTTCTGTCAGACGGTGCAAAACCGTAATAAAAGTCATTAAAAGGTCTCTTCACCATTAACTTCCTGGAAGGCAGGGGATATCACTTCCTGAAAATGATGTAACTTTTGGCACAGTTCATTTTCTCCAAAGGGGTTTTTATCCAAAAGTAACAGGGTTGACGACAACATGGGGACAAATGTAAAATGTTGATTTTTTTTCATAATTTTAAAAACATTCCAAATAAAATTGTTTAATGATCCATGAACAAACACTTGAGGCTTTTTGTACATGTATTTATTTTTATGATAATTTGACTTTTTTAATCCTAAATAGCCAGTGATACTAGACAAGTCATACCGAGGGACAAGCCATTTTTACAGCTTTTGCAATATTCCTAATACGAAAAGTGCTTAAAATCCTTTAAAAAAAAAGATGTATTCTTAAAAAGTAAATAATTTATTTTTACCATTATTATATTTCCTAAAATATAAAATAATTATGAAAAAAATATTGTTAATTCAGCTTTGCAAGACACTTTTGTTTGAGGGACATAAAATGGCATGTTTTCGTAGAATGACCCACATACTGCACATCTGGCTACGGTTACACTCACGGCTCATCCCTGCACCTGCCTGGACTCGTCGAAACAGCAACTTGCAGCACCTCGGATTGGGAGGTGCTGGCAAGGGAGCTATAACCCATGGGTGCTAGCATCTCTTACTAGCACGTCTTTGAAGGCGTCGGGAAGGGAGGTTTACCTAGCGTACATACTGCACAGCTGTTGTACCAGCTGATCTTTTAGACATGCTTTTTTTTCTCACCCCAGTGGCAGTGAGAGTGACATCCCTCTGGATATGGGCGTGGCCAGCAGTCCCTTGCAGGCAGACTCCACCCGAGCAGACTCGCCCACCCAGGAAATTGTCAGCAGTTCCCAGATGACACCGCCTACAAAATCAAATAAGGTCGGTGTGCTGGAAAAGCATCCAAATAGCTATTTTTCCAAGCCTCCCCTTTTTTGTACAAGCCTTTACTGAGATTAAGTGTAAATATGTGCACTCTACGTACTTGTTGAATCTTTGCTATTTACTATGATTGTTACAGAGGTGATTCTATCAAACCAATTACTTTGTTACTATGGTCAATGTCCAGTAGCTATTCATATGGTAATCTGCTAATGAAGATAAATTAAATCTATTTCATTTCTCAATCATCAGGTTGATGCAACAACTCAGTGTGACCCGGAAGAGGTCATTGTACTGTCAGATTCAGATTGATGATCACCCTGCTTGGTGTCACGTGATGCAGGCAAAGGGGTGTTCCTTGATAAAGGGATCCCTCATCCTTCTCTCATAGCACTCTACACCTCGCCCATTGGAAAAGATGTGCCAGAGGAACTGCCACTCCTCACATGTAGATCTGACGCACCTGTGCAGGCCTTACCTGGGGCGCCCACCACCTTTTCGGGGAAAGAATCGTTTACAACTCATCTGCTGCTTGATTTGACTTGACTTGGCTGGGCTGGGCTGGCCTTGGCTCAGAGCAGGATTGTGCTGATGTAATTCAGGTTGTACTCTAATGTTTTTAGCTGTATTTTTTTTTATTTTTTTTTTAGTTTTCTCATTAAATTAATGAACTTGTATGAGTGCACATCCTCTGGAGGCCTCTTCCTCCAGTCATGGTGCTTCTCCTTCATGCTTCAATAAATGACAACATCTTTTGTTGCACAACTGAGGGAGTGTATGTCTGGAGGTCCATGTGTAGAGTCCAGCAGTCATCTTACATGAGGACAATATGGAGTATGTCCACAGTATTGAACTTTCACTGTTGGTTTTGTTTTCCTATTGTACACGCATAACTTAATATGTGGTCACATAGCTCAGGGGTGTCATGCATACATTTTTGCCTGACAAACTACGTGGAAAGAAATGTATGTGACACTGTACATTGTTAAGTATTTGTCATGGGAGATAGTGACTGCTTGTAGTTTTTTTTGGGGTCTTTTAACATTTGTTTTGTACATTGTGGGGCTGTACCCTCAGAGGGTGTACAGATTTAGGATGTACAAACAAGAGTGAGAACCCTAAACAAACAACCATATGAAGTATGGCAATGCTCTTACCATTTATCCTTGTTTGAAAGCATAGACTTTTAACGGACATGTACCTAACATGAGCCGTTCCAAGGAATAGAACG
Organism: Alosa pseudoharengus; assembly: GCF_046254945.1. Lineage (NCBI taxonomy): Eukaryota > Metazoa > Chordata > Actinopteri > Clupeiformes > Clupeidae > Alosa > Alosa pseudoharengus. The sequence goes on along the minus strand of NW_027468685.1, from coordinate 20,854,384 downwards.
ATACATCATTAAACTGCATTTGGTGTGCCCAGAGCTCGTTATCAAAGGGGAGCCTGACATGAAATGTTTGGGAACCACTGGCTTAGTAGGAGAAAGGAGGTGTTTAAACAGTATGGGCATATTATCAAACCATCTCTGCCTTTTTTACATGCCTCATTATTTCATCCCAGAAGTGTTTTCCAGGATGGGTGAATTAATCTTGCCTTGTCTGTATTTACTGAAGTCCATTCCATTATATCCTGCAAGTCATCCTGGGGTATGTAGTCTTTTAAAAAAAAGTGGCAAGGCCATGTTTGGTTCCACAATTAAAGGTGGTATTGGACGTACAGTCTTTAAGAGATTGATAAAGGAAATAAACACAGAACATACTAAAACACTTATTCATTGTGACCTTGTGAAAATGTTCACATATGCCTTCATGCTTGATAAAAACAGGGTTTTTACAATGTCTAAACATTTTACTGTCTCCCATCCAATCACACTGTTTGTAAATCTAGCCCAGTTATGTCTTTTCCTTTTAAAAGGCAGCACAGCTTGTAGCTTTTTTAACCCAGACATTCTAATTGCCATCAATGTGAAGATTGTTTGATCAAATTGTTTTTATAGCTTAGAAAAGGGTAGTGGTTGACGTGAGTACTCACACTGAGTGCAGCTGAGGCAAGAGCTGAAGACAAGACTGTTTGCACAATTTGATTTGCATATGCCACTCTAATGGTAAACTTTGTTTACTACTGATGAACTTTTTCATTTTGCTTTTTTTTTGTTTAAGTCCATCTATAGTTGAGTAGTTTGTGTTTTTTTAGATTTTAGATACGTTTTTTAAAAATCTGATTTCCAATAAAACAATCTTTTTACAGCTCTGGGTTTGTACCTTGTATCTGGTCTGATTGTCCACCATGACTATGCCTTTGATTTTGGGTTAGAAGAATATCAAGTAATACATTCTGAATTTGGTGATGGATAAGGGTAATGAAATTGTATCTCCAATTTCAATACATTGTCATATGTTGATGGACAGTAACAAAGTAACAATTGAGATGTGTGAGCCTGTATGTTCTTTAATTAACCTTTATTGATTTTTCCCCCCACCTAGTTTTTCCACTTATTTTGGCTAGGGGTTTGGATGTTGCCAAGCTCAGAATGATGTCAGTGTGTTAATTGCTCCATCTTGCTACTTTCTGCAAAAAATCTATCATGGGACTTGCAACCCAAAATCATTTTTTTCCTTCGCAACCAAGGATTGTCACATTGTATAAGAATCTTTTCACTATGGGATCTTGTGCCTTCACTGTCTTAAAGGTGCACACTACTTTCATTATTATAGCAGAGAGGATCAATTGGATATTATGGTTTGACACATTACATTTATTAATGTTAACAAGACACCTTGGTGTGAACAGAGGGGACTGCCTAGTTGTTGACCAGTGTATATATATATATATATATATATATATATATATATATATATACAGTTGTGCTCAAAAAAATAGCAGTGTCTTGAGTGAATGTCAAAATTACCAGGGATCATGGATCAGTTCGAGTACATCAGGATACTGGAAGAGGTCATGCTGCCATTTGCTGAAGAGGAAATTTCTGATCCATGATCCCTGGTATGCGGTAAATAGGACCAACACCGTAGTAGGAGAAACATCCCCATATCATGATGCTTGCACCACCATGCTTAATTGTCTTCACTGAGTACTGTGGCTTGAATTCGGTGTTTGCAGGGCGTCTGACATACTGGAAGAGGTCATGCTGAAGAGGAAATGCCTTTGAGGTGGACCTTTCAACAAGATAATGACCCGAAACACCAGCAAGCGAGCAAAAGCATGGTTCCATATGAACAGGATTCAACTGATGGAGTGGCCAGCACAATCCCCGGACCTTAATCCCATAGAAAACTTGTGGGCTGACATAAAAAGTGCAGTGCATGAGGCAAAACCAAGAAACACAGAGGAATTGTGGAATACAGTACAATTAACCTGGGCTGCAATACCTGTTGAACGATGCCAGAAGTTGGTTGACTCCATGCACCACAGATGTGAAGCAGTTATCAGAAACGGTGGTTTTGCAACAAAATATTAGTTTAGGATACTCAGCCAAGTTCACTTATCAAGAATTTCTTAGTTTGTACAGTACATTTTTGAGTTTCCAAGGAAAGATGGCAACGCTGCTATTTCTTTGAACATGGCATTTCTGACTTTCTATGAAATATCATTATTATTATTTAAGTTTTGATGACTTTGCCCAATTGTTTTGCTTTGGAATAGAATGTACTGTGTCCCCAATGCATCTGTGTTCATGAAAGTACAATTTGTTTGAAGAATTTTGACATTTACTCATTTTTCTAAAGGCATTGCTATTTTTTTGAGCACAACTGTATATATATATATATATATATATAAGAATTTAGTTCATAGTCTTACACTGCCATTGTTTTGTTTACACCCTTGAAATTAAATTACTGTTACTACTTGAACATCCAGCACACCAGAAACGTAAGGAAATTTTAAATCAGAGTATTTATTTTTCATATCACAAGATGTTGATAACAGGTTGATGACAGTTCTAGGATTTAATAACAGTAGGTTGCCACAGCGGAGTTTAGACGCACACAGGTGCGTGCCAATCCTAGCTGTGGGCATTAGTGTAGTCTAATAATCTTTAAAAAAAAGAAAAATATTAGATTATGCCGAACATGGTCCCCAAAGAACACAATACTTTCCGGAATTCTTTAAATAAACCATGGACTGATTATCATCATTATTATTATTTATCAGCATTGTTGATCCACAAAAAAAGGCGGGAGATTCTCCGCTCACTCCAAAACTATCCATCAGGATTAATATGCTGAGGTCTGAGGTATTTGATAGGCATGGCTGGACATTATTATTAAATATACCCAAAATATTTATAGTAAGGCAGTCAATTTCAACATGGTAAGTTGATATTTAATATTTTGTATTGTATTTCTATATATTTCTGTAGTGTTGAAACATAAATATACCACTCCTTATCAACCTCTATTACAGTGATCAATACATACTCCAAATTAACTCTATTTGGGAAAAAAACGTTTAAGTTCTCTTCAGCTCGGCTCAATTCCAGTAAAAGGGAACAGAAGTAATCCATGTTCCATCATACTCATATGGCCCCGACCAGCTTCAAATGGCCTTCAACAGCACTCAAGTCTTTTGGCAATTAACTTATTATTACAGTCCACCTTCATAGAAGGTAAACCTTGAACGGCACAACATTTTCTTTGTGAAGATTATAATGAAAAGCAAACATAGTAGTTTGTGCCCATACATTTGAAGATGGCACCCCAAGTTGTCTGGTATAATTCTGTCAAGAGAGATTGAATTCAGCAGAGGACTTTGTAAGATCATTCAGATTTCTCCTATGACAATAATGGTCAGGTTACCCTAGTAGTGCCTCCTACAACTGTGACGCTGTTAATATTCTGGTACTAAAAGCTGAAAACACATTAAACATCTTTTCTGTGATGTTGACAAAAACACTGAAAGTGATGTAACAAAAACATTTGACAATTGACAGTCATCAGATTTTCTTATGAAATATTCACTGACAATAGTTCACAATTAGCAGCCTAGTCTACGTTATACAGCAGCAAAAGGTTCCATAGATTTTGAATGCATTCCCATGCCACTATATGGTTAGATATGCAGGGAAAGTATGGAAAGAAACTATTTTTGGCATTTTAAATGTGATGCAAATGAACTTTTCCACACAAATCCATGTACTGTAAAGGTCAGTGAGCTATACACATGGGCTAAATCCCAATCTCTCCCCTTACGCACTGAAACACTTTGATGCGCTTTGCAGCGAACTTCGTGAGAGCTTAGGTCCCACTGCGAAATTGTGAAGTTCTTGAGGGCTCGCTCACACCCTTTCTCTGAACCCTTTTCCCAAGTCTGCATATGTGGACACTACTCAAGGGAATTACCTATAATTCACAGCGTCGTGAGGTGAAACACAGGGTTACCCAAAGGGAGGCTGGAAGGTTGAAAAAAACACCCGTAAACAACTGCCATAAAATGGAAACGTGTTTGCAACACATTTTTTTTGTTGTCAATTTAATGATAAGTCACAGATGCTGTCCCATTCCTGTTATTAGCGTTTTGAACCCTTACACCCTTGCAAACTTGATCACTTACGACTGATATCAGTTAAGTGTGTAAGGGTTCTGGGCTTAGGTCTTAGGGGAGAGATTGGGATTTAGCCACAGTCCTGTTTAGATTTGTAGCTTATAATGGGATGATGTGGGAATGTCCACTGAGTTTTCTTTCATGCTGTGCTTCCGAAGAGATGTTGCTCTCACCAACACTCACCTCACACACTTCATCCTCACACCCACCTCTGTTCACCCCCAACCCAAAGATGCTGGACCCCAAACTCTGGGAGCCAACTCCCAACAGGGAGCTAGGACCGGCCATGCTCAGGCAAGACATGCCGCTGCCAGCACTGCTGGCGCTGGAGTGATGAGGGGACATCACAGCCATGCCACTTCTCCCACCACCCATGCTGACTCTGGCCTCTGAGCTTCCCTGCATGGCCTCGCTGTGGGACGGCTGGAGGGGGTGTGTCGGGGAGAGGACCTGCGCATCCTCGGACGCGCCGTCCTCGCCGCAGCCGCCTCCACGCCTCTCGCAGTGGGAGCGGTGGCGCATGAAGCTGTCCCGCCACATGAACTTCTTGCCGCAGCCGTGGCACTCGTACGGCTTCAGGCCCGTGTGCGTCTTCATGTGCTCCGTCAGGTGGTGCTTCATCTTGAACTTCTTGGCACAGACGGGGCAGTGGAACGGCCGCAGGTCCAGGTGCATGTTGATGTGTCGGTCGCGCATGCTCTTGTGCGTAAACGTCTTTCCGCAGTGACACATGAACACCTTCCCTGAACCACCCGAGGCGACACCGTCAAGCCCATCCATTCCCCCACTCACACCCCCCTGCCCTGACAAATGAACTGCTCCGTGCTCCAGTGTGGGTCCTTTTAAACTTGGCCCTGATAAACCACTTCCCACACCTAGAGGGGAAGAGGAGTCCAGAGCGGCCTGACTATAAAACAGGATCTGGTTCCCCTGCATGTCCAGAGGGAATAGTTGTGCCCTGGCTGCGGCTGACTGTAGCGGTCCCAACAGGGCTGAAATAGCTCGGCTGCTACTTTGGCCAGGGTCATGGGGATGCTGTTGAGAGGTGTGGTCCAACAAACCACTGTCATACTTGAGGTAGTCTTCAGAGGACTGACAGTAATCAACCTGCAGGCAACACATACGGAGTTAGAGTGATGTCAGCTAGAGTTTTACATTACGAGACAGTGCCAAATATTCAATTCTGATGGGTTAATCAATGCTATTATTCAAAACCAAAAGGAAACTATTTTTTGGTAGAAACCTAACAGCCATTATGTTACCCAGAGCAGTAAAGAAAACGGCTACACTCCTATAAGAGGGAAAAAGATGGCAGCGCTTTTCCATGCCAGTTTCCGGGTTATGGAGACAGTTTTGGAACTAAAAACTGCCAATCACTCAGTAGCCAATGAATTACTAGATTACGCCCTCCAGCTTCCAGAAATACATCCCACCCTCCTGCGATACACCCATTCAGCACAGGATTTTTGGAACTATTGATTGTGTGGTGGTGACATCAAAGTGTATCACAACTCTCTCTTTCTACGGCTCTGATGTTACCTAGAGTTGCATACTTATTTTTGTCACACCAATTACAAAATGGATTTGTAAAGAATACATACATTGCTTCTTTGGAAAACAGCTGTGGAGGAAATAGTAAGGGACTAAAAACTGACCTGTGTCTCCATTTCAGCCTCAGCTCGGCTGTTCAGCTCATCAGAGAGGGTCCTGACATTTGAAATGTTGAAAGTTCTCTCCCTCTCCAGTTCCCTCTCCCTTTCTCTCTCTCTGTCCAGCTCCAGCTCCTTTTCCTCCTCCTCGTCGTCATCGCCGCCTTCCTCCCCAGACACAACGATCAGCTCGTCCTCTTGACTCCGCTCTGTCTTCACGACCACCCACTGCTTCCTGGGCATGATGCTGGGCTGGCTGTATGTGGGCCTTTTCTGTGGAGGGGGCGAGTCTCCATCCTGGTACGAGGAGACACCAAAACTGTCACTAACGCCCACTCCTTGATCACACCCAGAAAGCACCTTTTTCCTCCGGTTGCTTCCCCTTTCCTGTTTCCTGGAATAGAGAAGCTCTTCCTCCTCCGCCCCGTCGTCTTCCTCGTCTTCATCTTCCTCAATTAGGAAGGCCTCTTCTCGGCCAGAGGGAGCACAGTAACTTGGGGTGGAGTTCAGGCCTGGTCCCTCGCCCGCACTGCTGGCAGCGGCGGAGCCCCCGCAGTTGGCTTCTCTGGGGCTGAAGTAGTTGGTGCTGCTGGGGGACTGACTCTCGCTGAGGGAGGGACGGCCGTGGGGCTGGGGGTCGCCAGATCTGGAATGGAGGACGCTGCCCGAGGGGTTCTCGCCGCTCACACCACTCTCAGGGTTCTCATGAGATGCACGCGCCGCCAGGGAGGCACCGGTGCCTCCCTTGGCCTCCCGGAGGAGCTCGGTGCACTTGTCAACAATGTGCCACATCTGCAGCACGCTCCCCACTGTGAGGTAGTTGACGATGTCATCGCGGAGCATGCGGAGCTGGCCGGTGTACGCGCACCTAAGGACACTCTCAAACGCCAGTGGATCCATGACTGCCGGGATGGACACTGTAGACATGTTCTTCAGGAGTACCTAGACATCAAATGGGCAGAGCCGATGGCATTAAAGTTATAAAATGTCTTTAATTTATTTTATTTTTTTAATGTAAAGATCAGACGTGAACAGCGATGCCACATTTCTGCTGACCTACACATACACACCTGGTCATGGAAGTACGGGGAAGAGGCTGCCAGCACACAACGGTGTGCCTTGAACACCTGACCCTGTACATGGATAGACAGGTCACAAAAGCGCCCCTCTTCTCGCTGCCGGTTGAGTCTGTCCAGCACAGACGCTTGCGCAAGTGGAAAACACATCTGCACAACAGTGTCGGTGGAACCAGAGCTGGCGCTACTATGACCTTGCTCCATGTCAGCTCAGCGAAGTGACAGCAGCTGAAATGAAGGACCAAGCATGTAAAGAGTTACAAAGTCACATAACCAGATGTCGTAAAAGGCTACAATTTGTAAGAACTGAGGATGATTTGCAATTGCATATCTTGATAAATCAAGAATAACCAAATCTGTCTGGTGCAAATCATGATTGACGACTGAAATTTTAAGAGAATGGAGGGCTATGAGAAACTGAAAGATGCAGAATGCAAGGCTCTCACGCTTATTATGATCTGTTGGGGCCTTGAAATTCATTCTTATTTGACTAGCTAGCTTGGTAAATTAGATGACAAAACTTTAGTAATGCCCCTGTCCTCACTGAACAAACAAGTTATTTCGTGCAGAGTGCACGTGATGGATGTCAGCAGCCACTAGTTCTTGACTAGTTCACAACCAAAAGCGTCTGAAATCAGTGCATACTTGAAGTCAGAATAGATTAGCTATAATAGACGTAAACGACATTTCAAAACAAACCTCTTTTATAAACCCAGAATCTTTCCAGCGGTAGTTCCATGACGAGAAATATCCCTTTTTTGAGAAATCTATAAAGTGTCAGAAAGCACAGCTTCGTTGGCTAGCCTATCGCTACATGCTATCTAGCTGGTTATGACTGGTTAGCGCCCACGTCATCTTTAGGCGATTGCTGGTCAGACTCACCACTTCAGTCCTCTCAGTAAACCAAAAGGAGCCGAATTATAGCCGTTTCTCAAGTGAAAACGTTGTCGCCTCCATGGCTGATGGAGCTCAGTGTTTATTACCTTTCCGCATGCACATTAGCAAATGAAAAGAGAGCCGACACCCGCTACCTTTAAGAGCCAGACAGCAGACTAGACTTGGCCGATACGTAGGCTTGTCTCAGCAGTAGCATAGCAACCAATTTCCAATGAGACTCCATCAGACATTGTCTGTACGCGAATTCAGTCACAAGTAACATTTTCTACCTGCACTGAATTTAATTTTGAGGCGAAACAGTGAAAACATGAAGTGAATGGAAGCGCAAACAAACACTACGAAACGTGATGTACTCAAATTAGCCCGGAAAACAACATACCAAAACACTTCATTCATATGAAGTGACCCTTAATTTGTAAAACAGGTATGATATCCTTGTGGGGAAAGTTGGTATTGTTTTTTTCTGTTTAAAAAGGTATTTAGGCTACACATAATAATAATAAAAAAAAAATTAAATAATTTTTAATTTTAATATATTTTTAGATTTGTTGCCTCAATGCAACATTGTAGGTTACCACAACAGGCTTAAAAAGTAAAATAATTCCTATTTTTATGAATTAAAGCTAACCTATTCACTCAAAACCTATCTTTATAACTTAACACTATAACAAAAATATGTATCTGATTATCAATGCATTACAAGTATCATCTTAACAAAAATCTAATTTTAAATTCCGTTGTTGCTCTATTTGTACCATTGCGGTATGTAAATCAATATTTTACATATATGAAGTTATGATTAAAACATACACATTATCATATGAAATCATCAAAATCACTAGTTAAAAGCTTCATAAATCTCCCCAAACATTTTCAGGTATACACATACACACACAAGCACCCACACACATCCATAAGTGTGTGCACATACGCCCATGTATACCCATGTAGGCCTATGCATACTGATCTACACACACAGATAACAACATCCACTTTCCCGCTAGTACCTACATCTGACTTTTTGAAAGTTTAGTAAGCAATTCATTTCCAAAGAGAACAGGGGGTAGCCCTACACTGCAGCAAATAGAGGGAGCAGTCAGGCCTCAAACTTGGGGCTACGGGGTAGCAAGTCTGCAGCTTGATCGCAACACCAAAAAGCCATGGATATTGGTATGGTAGTCAGGGCACATTCTCAACCATAGTGCTGGCATTCTGTAAAACGACATGAAGCACACTCATGCACTTTACACATACAGGTGCCCCTCGTACATCCTTCCATCCACTCATCACAGGGTGCCTCACTAATGCATCGCCTTTCCATGGGGGCCTTCATACAGGGGTCAACCTGACCTAAGGGTCCCTCATACAGGTCTTACTTTGAGCACACTTCTTTCAGCATCACAGCAAGCCCAATCACCTCTGGCATTATGTAGCAAAAGGAGAAAGCACCCCACCTGGCCTCAAACCCCAGTACAAAACCTGCACTCTGATTGCAACATGAAAAAACAACAGCCAAAAAAAAAAAACAGGCTTTTTAATGTTTGGTAAGTATTACATATTTATAACTGTTTGTAATAAATACAGGCAATGCAATTGTCAGTTTACTAACATGTATAGGCAATATATTTACTTACAAATATAATGCACTTGCTTCCCTTAGTGTATTTGATATGGCCATATGCAAGTCCAATGTTGCCTCAGGGCAACATGCATTTTTTTGTTATTTCATACACCTACATTGATATGCTATGAAGTTGTTGATAATACATGTTTACTTATCAATAAAGCTTGCTCAGTTTTTTTAATAATTTACTGGAAGTAAAGTACTGAGAAATAAAATTTTTGGAAAGGAAAAGGTGGCGTCACATGACTTCTTTCCTTCAGTAGCATTGGACAGTACTAGAGTTCCCACTCCTGCTAAAGAATTATTCAAATACATTTAAGATGTCAAGTCAGGGGTTCCCTTTATTTGTTGTGATTGAAGGGATAATTAAGGACAATTTAAGTATATCTTAATTTATTTTAAAGGGACACCAGGCAAGTCTGATGCTTTTACTGTACGAAACACCCCACTGCTCGGTCTGAAGCTCTTTTCCTTTTCTTTGCATCTTCTGTCAAGGGTTTTCGCTGCTTCGTCGCCAGCTCTGCCATTATACACAAGTTTGCAACAATCGCTAGCGCTTCGTTAGCCTGCCTCTGTGCTGTGGATGCAGGATGTAAACTGAACCTGCTTCGGTTGGCGGGCACGATACACTGAACTTGCAAGCGGGATATTCTTCCTACAGGCAGTAGGGGCGGGCGAGAGTCTTCATTCGCCCTGTAATGAGTCATTTAACCATATACTGACTTACAAAGATGAGTAATTAACACGAAAATGTTGCTGGTGTCCCTTTAAGGTGTTAATTCAGGGATTCCTTGATGAAGGGGGGAAATTTGAAAAAAGTAAGGCATTTATAAGGGGTTTTGTGAAGTAGTGAAATAATTGAGTGACATCATTGTAACACACAGAAATGTGACCATGACATACAGGAAGGTTTACTCAGCTGTTTTATTTGTTTGTTGTATGTATGTATGTATGCATGTATGTATATATAATATGTTTCCATTTCATGTTTGATGACTGCTTATCAGCAAATCTGAACAGAATGATCAATGTAGCCAGCCTAGACAGGTTAAAAATAGTCATTTATGAATCTCAAATATATTTTGTAGTTATGATTCAGTCAAATAACCAGCCTACTTAATTTCCAAAATTGAGTGAATTGTGCATCTATCAAATGCAAAATTCAGAGTTATTGTACAGTCTTTAATAGCATAGCATGTAAAAAACTGCCGGGAGTATGTATATAAAGCTCTTCCCACTAGTTCAGGATCTAAAACATTAAAAAGAAAAAGAATAAAAGTATCCACAAGTTCACTTCTTATTGGCAGAGGCTGTTCCAATAACACAGTCATTGACCTGCAAAAGATAATTAATTAATTAAATATAACCTTTACACAAACACACAAAAAAACTTTAAAAATATCTTGTGCCAAAAGGACTAAATACTGACTTTGCTGGCGAAACGAAGCGAATTTAGGGATTCATTAAAGCTGTCCAGTTCTGGAGCAATATTTACAAACATCAAACTAGGAGGGGGAAACAAACAAACAAACGTCACTACACCAAAGCAACATCACTTTAGAAATTCAAATGCAAAATGACAAGTTGTGCCATGAGACTAGTCCCCCCCCTTACGTTTTGCTGTTGCCTCCCAAACAGTTTTGAAGCAAATACGTCAGCTTGCAGTTTCGATACGGGATGTGACTTTCCTAAAAAACAAAAAGCAAGCAAAAAAAAATAAAAAATTAAAAGGCCATTTTTAGAAGAATACAATCAGCAATCAACACTGCATGACATCACCACTCATCCACACACATACCTTGCTGGCCAGGGCAGAGATGACAATGCCAAGGTTGGTGAGAGAGGAATTGATTGCAGTCATTTCTTTGAAGCGCTCACCCTGGGACTGACTCTTCTGTACCCGTTCACTACCAGCCAGGTCCACCAGACACAAGGACGCTAAACATTACAATATTAAATCAGACAAAAATGTAAAACCTTCATATCTAACAGCCATGTAAAATCAACAATTAATTACCACATTGAATCACAACACCTGGCAGCATAAATAGAAGCACATGTAGTCCATCTAGCTCATGAGGATCTTACATTTGCACTTGGTGCCTCTGTCTGAGTTGACACCTTCAATGTCCAGCTGGAAGACCGAGTGAGATCTGGAAGACTGGTCATTGGCAGCAGTCCTGGCAGTTGACCTATTGTGATTTGCCACCTCAATCAGGTTGTGGACCTGAAACGAATAAGTCAGAGCCACATTTTAAAGGCACCCATATGACCTTGTATAGAAAATACCGACGTTTTTATGACCCTGTGGAAACCCTGTTTAAAGGCACCCGTAACAGTTTTTTGACCGTAACATAACTTTTCCAAAATCATTTTGATGACTTTCGGCACTTCCACCATTGTCTGAGCAGCCCTCTGTAGGCGATTACAGACCTAGCTGCTATGCCAGAGGAATTCAGAGCATTTTTTCTACAGACTGCTGTTGGTGCATTCCCTCTACTGTATATTATATCGGAGTTATGTTCATGCTTTGATGCAAAAGACGCATATGTAGTTTGCTTATTATTGCGCTTCTCAACCAGAGGGAGACCCCGAGAGCAGATCTTGTTATGGGTGCCTTTAACCAGGTGATCATCATAGGAATGCTCCGTTTACTCATAAAAGCTAATGGCATAGATGCCATTTTCCTATTACATATTTTAGTACCATGTACAAGCAGACATTGAAGTCGCTGACATGCATCAGCGTTCACTTTTTTTTTTTTTTAGCTCTACACTAGCTCCAACTATGCATACCTGGTCCTCACTCACAACCCTCTGGTAGGTCAGGTTGGTGACTGTGATTCCTCCATTGGCGTTCTTCTTGATCTCATGCTCAGGCCTTTTGCTAGGCTTGCCGGTGTAGAGCAGGTCCCTTAAAGTTTCGTTGTAAATCTCGACAAAGCTGGCGGTGAAGGAATACTAGAAACGGAAAACATTACACAGCAATCGTTAGACACTAACGCTCAAGCAAGTCTGAAAGAAACACTTCATAAACATACAGTTCAGGCAAAACCACAGACATAACCATAGCATCTAGAATGAAACCGGAACATTCAGAGCATCCACCTTAAGACAGTGAGCAAGCACAACAGTAGGTTTTACCTCCCAGCCCTGATGCTCAAGCGCTCTGGCCGCCTTGAATATTTGACGGACAGCTCGAGGGATGACCCCACGCTCCTCTTCCCTCTCGCCGCCCTCCATGGTGAAGGTCTTGCCGCTGCCCGTCTGCCCATATGCGAAGCAGCAGACGTTGTAGCCATCCAGGGCCGACTGCACTAGCAGAGAGATTTCCTCAAAAACCCTCTGCTGGGAGGCCCGTGGCCCGAAGACGTGGTCGAAGCTGAAGTTATAATTCTTATGCGTGTCCCCAGTGCGGCCTGTGTGAGACTAACAGGACAGAGAGACAAAAAAAAGCCCAGATGACTTGTGATGCATTGAAATTCTTCAAATAGAATCAAACACATTTTCTTTGAACTGTTAAAATTGCTCAATTTCACTGGTGTCCTTACATCCACCACACCTCATGGAGACCAACCTCCTCTTACTGTTTGCAAACAAAAGAAAAACTGTTTGTCTTGTTAGGCTGCTGATACCTAATTTTACATATACCTATAATGAGCTTTATCACACTAGGAACTTTGCACATGCAAGAACAATGAGAGCATTCCTTATATAGATGTGTGTACTGAAAGCATTGAACAGATACATGCTTGGCTGGTTGTGTTAATTTACCTCTTCTGATTTAGCAAGGACAACAGCCTTGTCGTCGTGAGTGGGCAGCTGGATGTGTGGGATGTCTGCCTGGACATCAGTGAGCAGGGGCCTCACTCGGCAGAAAACTCTGATGTTTCCCTATTACAAATCCCCAGAAACAATATTTAGGAGAATGGACCTGAAAAAAAAAAACTTAATATCTTGTATGACACTGTGTCTGTTCTGGTCAATCTAAGAGGTTTAATGAGGGGCCATCAAGATCTGGACTAACTTTGAGTTCCTGAATGGTGTTGTGGAGTTTGCGGCGCTCCATCTCTCCACAGTGCAGCTCCTCCTTCTGCCTAGCTACCTTCTCCTCCAGCTCCCGAACCTTTTCTTGAGTCTCATTTAGGGTATCCTGGGTCTTGTGCAAGGTGTCCTGGGTCTGCTCCAGGACTGAGGACTTCATGGACAGATGGCTCTGAGGAGGCGAGAGAAGAGAACATTCTGAATTCATCTCTAGGATGTCAAGGTAGATCATTATTTAATGTGTCCGTCTACTGCGCCAGGTTTTTAAGCCACATTGGGCATGATTGAGAAATTCAGAGAGCCAATTCAAAGGAGGTATTTTTTTGTGAGGTACCTGAACTGTAAGGAGCTCAGAGTTGAGGTTGGAATTGAGCATCTCTACAGCCTTAAGCTTGGTCTCCAGGGTGTCTCTCTGTTGGGAAACTTGCTCCAGCTGTTCTTTTACCCCAGACAGAACTTCCAATTTCTCCTGACACATACTGTAAAGAAACCAACACATAAAACATTTACAGACTATACTATACAATTGTTGTGACAAGACAATATACACAGTGTGAAGTTGGAGGATAAGATAATGTTTTTACTTAAGCTTCTGTTTGAGATCGGCAATTTCCTTCTGCTGCCTGGAGGCTTCTTCCTGGGCCTGTGCCACAACATCCTTTAGGGTTTCATTTTCTTGACTGACGCCCTTCAAACGACCCTGATAGTTATTCACTCTGGCTTCCATATCACCGATTTTCCCCTTCAAATCCCATGCTGGTCTCTTGGCTGCACCACCGGTGCTCACTGTTAATGATTTCAAATCACATCAGCTCAGAGCTGCAGAAAATCTTGCTTCCCTCCGGCAACAATAGGGAGTTCTGGTCAAGTACCAGTGAGCAAACTAAACAAAAAGCTAGCATGCAAAACCTTACAAACATCAACAGCCCAGCTGGCACTTCTACAAAGCTTGAAAGCATTCCAGTGGGTATGTTTCAGGAATATTGTTGACCACAGAACTACAGACACATAACTGCATTGATGGCCGCCGGAATCGCTGATTATATATTAATCCATTTTTCACATGATACCATCAAAATGAATGAAGTCAGACATACCTTTGGCTGTAGAGGCAACTGGACGTTTGTGTACACCTTGAAAACAAGGGAAAGAGAACATTACTTGAACAACTGAAAAGGTCACACAACAGACAATGAAGTTAACGGTAGCAGTTGAACTGTATCCCCCCCCCCTCCCTGCAGTTGGTTCTATGCAAACAGATAACTTTCTTACCTGTTGGGGCGACGCCAGCTACCGTGGCTGCAGCAGTGGGACGTTTTGCTGTGAGACAAAAAGGTTTCATTAAATCAAATACATTCTTAGAATACATTCTTATTCAGAAAACCCAACAACTGCAGTGAAAGAATGGATGATTTGACAAAGGAGTCCCTCACCAGCAGGCCGGGTTACTGGTGCTGGGACTGGTCTCTTGGTTCCAACCATAGAAACAGCCTGTTTACCCCTCAGAGCATCCTGGTCAAATTTCCGCATTTTCTTCTGGGGATAGCAATGGATTACAAAGAATAAATATCTCATTGCATTACAGTGTTTAAAACACAAGACTTTGCCTTTAATTGTTCACACCATATTGCACATTACCTGCGCAGGTTGCGGGTCTTGATCAGCGCTACCCGGATGTGCTCTTTTTCCAGTCATCACGGGTAGACGGGACAGTGTATTCTGATAGTGAAGCAATTATGGGAAAAGACATATGCATCACATGGCTTATTGTCATAGAATTATAAGGGAGAAGAATGCCATACTACTAGTCATGTACACAACGTCTAAATAGTTCATAATAGACGTTTCACTATGATTCATTCTAACATTAACCTTTGGTGGACATAGAACATGATGTATGAACTCAGAGCAAAGTTATAGATTCATCAAGTCTGTGACAGCCTTTGGCTCTATTCTGAACAAAATCAACACAAACTGCTAACGTCAATTGGTCAATAGACCTAGGGTTACTTCATGCCAAAGCAAAACAACCATGCATTTTCAACATCCACTGCATGAATTCATACGACTTACGCAACCACATTTATATGCATATGTGTCAAAGTAAATAATAGTAGAAGTTACCAAACACGAGTTGTTAGTAAAATGAATGGTCAGGTTAACGTAATTACTGGCCAAAGATGCAGTGCAAACGAACAGCTTGCATGACAAATGGAATGGTTAATGTTGCCTCTACATTCGCTACCGGTTGATTTAAACACTCACCTCTTTATTTGTTTTGCTCATTTTGCGTTGTGCCTGAAAAATTAAACACTTATGCTTATAATTTAACACGCAACTCTCCGCCACAACATGCAACATAGAAAGCTAGTTACGTTAACTACCCATCTGCTAACGTTAACGTTATTTCCATAGGTTATTCTCAGCTGAACTGAGGCGTTGTCGGAAGGGTGTTTTTGGATAATGTTACCGTCAGTATTCTCAGCCTCATTTTGCATCGTGTGGTTAGCAAGCAAGAAAATACCATACGACTTAACACAAATCAGCTAATTAAAGGTAATTAACGCTAACCTATCGATAACATTTGGATGTGATAGTTCCACAGACACAGACGTTCAGATGACGCTGACGCTAACAGTCGGCTGCCGATAATGTTAGCTTAGTTGCTTAGTTAATAACCATCATAAGGTTGGAAAATTAAAGTCTGGTAACTCATCCAGTTCTCAGAAACATGTTAAAAACATGTTTTCGATTTAAATAATCAAAAACAAATTAAAGTAGAAACGCTCTTACCAACAGCGACGACGCTCCTTCCAAAACTGCTGAAAAAGACAGCGGTTTGTATTTCGAATTTCAAATATTCCGCCACCAATCATTTAGAAGAACAGGAGACTGGGCGTGTCGTTTATTATGATCCCACCCATGTGGACTGCACAACAACAACAGCAGATATTTCTGGCTGTATCAACTGTGTGACAACTTACAACCACGCTTTCAGTAGACAAAAAAGGATACAGAGAAATACATCACTTATGATTCTATTTTTGGCCATAAACATATTTTAGGGTTTTAATTAACTGAAAACTGAATAGTGCAAATATGTCTTTGTATGTATTATAGTCAGGTCGCTGTACATGGCTCTGCATCAGGAGGGGTCATATAATGACATTTCATCCAGATCTGAAGTGACAAAATGCGCATACTGTAATCTCACCTTAACTGAAAATGAGGACTACCCTCAATGAACCATCGAGAATAAATAAAAGGTTGAATGAATTAATTATTTTTGTAGGCTCAGTTTGCGGATACCAAATATGGACTGTCTTTCAAATTAAATGTCTGAGACTTTTGTTGACTGAGACATATTTAACAATAAAGTTACCTAATGCATTTTTGAGCCATGGGGGGGGGGGGCTCAAAAATGCCTACTCTGTGCTAATGGAAGATATCTGACATTCATAGTCTAATGTCCACAATAAACAATAGGCTAAATATGAACATGTCAGGTTGATGTTTGTTTCAGTAATTGTTATATATATTATTTATCAATTACTTCTAAGTCTAGACCTCACATGACGGAAGTCAAGTCGGTGATGAAAAAGAACCATTTTGGTGTTTTGACCTCATTCACCGGAAGTGTCGAGAAACAGAGTCGGGCTGCCCCACAAGAGGGAAAAAAATTGAAAAAAAAAATTGAGGGAAAAAAACGGCGAATCTGAGGGTTCGGGCGGATTTGGACGAAGTTTCCGAACTGTCCCGGCCCGAGGGATACCCAGGGTTGAGAGGGAGTCACCAGCACCGGTAATTAACATACAGTAACGACTAAATTGTTAATTATTTCTCATAATTTGAGCAACTCACACGAGTGCTTCTCCCCTGTCTCGCCAGCCGGAAGTCTGCATGAAGCTGCGTCTCGCACAGGGGCATTGGCGTCGACGTTTTTTTCTCTGTTCGTTTTTTTATCCGCGAGTTTTTTTTTTCTCTTTTTTTATTTTCACAGTGAGACTAACGGGAGAGGGATGCAGGCATAGGGACATTATTGTTTTCTAGCGGAAGTTTATATGTGCATGGCTTTTAACTCTATAATGTACAGTAGACTGTTAGCTAACAAAAGACGAAATTAATGGAGGCAAGCTAGCCAGTCTGTTGAGCCCAAATATCATTTTGAATGGATTGTTTCTTGTTTTTGCTAGCTAGCTGTTTTGCTAGCTAAATAATAATAAGGCTAACGTTGTTGCAACTAACTGTACAAACAATAAAAACAGATGACATGCATCTCGTGTTTAAGTGGTGTGGTATAACCAAATGTATAACCGGGAAAGTCATTACAGAGCAGCTGAACTATCCTCACGTTAATTCTTCAATGGCTGGCTAGGTAACCTTGGCTAACTTGTTTCAACGTCCAACTATTTTCCAAATATTGCTAACCTTTCCAGTTAAGCATATTTCGCGAGCACCATGCTTCGCACAATTTCATAAGCATTTGTGTGATTTATATATCGAAACGTCCACGTAACACTGTTTGTCGCAGGCTAGCTAGTTCGTTAGCTTTTGTTTTGGGGAGCTATAAATAGTAGTAGCCAGCCATGTAGCAAGCGACTGAAAGCAAAGGGGCGTAGCTGGCGGTGTCTGACATGTGTGCAGATTCATGATGTGCAAATTCGGGTTTCACCGGAGAATTTCTCACAGTACGCTCTATTCTCTACTTTTTACTTACCATAATGAATGCATGTTCAAGATTTCAGCTGCACAGCAATCGAACTGTGGCATTTCTGTGTCGCAATCAGTCCCAAATGCATTGGTGTTTTTTTGGTCGCTTTTACATCCATCCAATTAATCAATCAATCAATCAATCACAGCGTTCCATGATTTGGGCTGGCAGTGGAAACACGGGGGATCGGCTGCTCGTCTTTTCGCAGTGAAAAACCTTGCGGGGTGCATGCCTAAAATGTCTTTTGCACGTGGGATTAAGCATGGTATTGACATAACACAAACAAAGCTACGAGACAAATGGTCCGTCTCATATGGCCAGTATAGGGTCATCCACCACGCACACTTCAGAACGTGACCAAACCAATAGATTGACTGACAGACAGACCATGCAGAGTGCATGCCAGTACTGGCATCAGGAATTTGTACATCGGCACAAATTCCTCTCCAGGACCTTTGCAGGAAGGCATGCCAGAGCAATCATTAGCAGTTGCCCATGCTGGATGCTGGGCACACGTAATGAAATCTGGCAAGGTCTGGTTTTCGACTGTCGGAGCGACGCACGGCGGCTGGGTGTTTACTAGTATGTTGCTTTTCAATTGCAGAAATAATGGAAGATTCCCATTTCAACTCATCATACTTTTGGTCTCCCGTTCCCACAGTGCAAGGACAGGTAGACACCTTATTATTGGACTCTCTTGTACTGTACATGGCTGTGCCACTAAAGGAAGACACCATACTTAAAGAAAAAAAAAAGTAATGACAAAGTTTGCACCTTATCAGGCTGCGATGGCTGATCCTGAATTGGCTGTGAGATTCAATGTGCTAGAGCTTGGTGTTCACAGCCCCGCAGAAAATAATCTCCACTGCTCATTCTCCCCTCCTCCTCAATCCATCCATTCATCCTCTCCTTTTCTTCACCATTGTTCTACATCTCTCATTCTTCTCCTCACTCATCTGCTCTCTCCCTCCCCCCCCCCCTTCTGCCCCATATTCCTGTGGCTTTTCTTGTTTCTTTTCCTCTCTACCATCACCACTCCTTTCCCCTTCTTCTCCCCACTCCCCATTTCACCCTTTGCAGATTGAGAACGCCATGTTCCTCAACAAGATGAAGGAGCAGCTGGGCCCGGAGAAGGCTGCCTCGTTCCCGCACTCCTCGTCCGCCCACTACCCCACCGCCGTGCTCACTGTGCCGGGCTCCGTCGCCATGGACGCCAGCGCCGTCGGGCGGGGCCCCAAGCAGGAAGGGGGCGGCGGCGGCTCCCAGATGTCCGGGGTCGGGGCGCACCTGCACCCGCCCCACACCTCACAGAACATCACCGTGGTGCCCGTGCCCTCTACAGGCATCATGACAGCAGGTCGGTTACCTCCTCACACACACACACACACACACACACACACACAAACTTTTTCGGGCTCTCTGCTGCTCGGTCCTTCTTTCTCATCCCACCCCTTTGTTTTTTAATCCACCAACTGGTTTGTGTTTTTGTTTTCATTCCTGTTTATATCCTTGCCATATGTGCTTCCTGTCCTCTTCCTTCACTCACACACTCTGTCACCAAAGCCTCCTTCTGTTTCTTATTTAGTGTCATTTGTTTACTCATGGGGTTCAGCATCTGTGTGCTTGTTAAAAGCGTGTCACTCCAACTTCACCACCAGCCAAAATGTGCCACCTGTTCATGTTGACTGCACTCGGTTAGCCGTCATTTAAATGAGCATGCTTTCCTCCGAACCACATCCAGCATGTGGTCTGGTTGCCACGTTCGGACCCGAGGCATGTTGCGATTGGTTGTGGAGTTGGTGATGACACGCAGTGCCATGCTCCGTGCTCCTCAGGTCACGGTTTGTCTCTCTCTCTCAGCGGGGCTAGTGATCACCACTCCCCAGGGCACGCTGGTCACCCCTCCTGCCTCGTCCCAATCTTTTGTTTCTGGACCCCCTGCCACTACCATGATAGTGTCCACACTGCACCCCTCAAATGCAGGTAAACACTCCCCACCCACCCCCATACCCCCATATTCCCACCCACCCGACCCCAAAAGGGAACTCTCCCTAGCTTCTCTTCACTCTCCTCTGCACTGATAACCCCCTCCTGTCCCCTCCCCTCCCAACCCCCAGCTGCTTGCTCTGCACCTCAGCCTCTGGACAGGTAGACCTTAATGTACACAAACATGCATACACACACCATACACACACCAGGTTGTGCCCTCCTGTACTTATTCCAATGCATTTAATTGAAAAGCACATCTAACCCGTATGGTGCATTACTATTACAGTACCCCGTTTTTACGGAAAGGGCTGAAGGATAGAGTGAGGGTGAAAAGGAGGGAAAGAAAGCAAGCAGGCTAAACGGAGCAGACGGAGTGTTATACCCATTAAAGGAGACGTCAGAAGTTCTAGGTTAGCAGTTGTTTTCCAAGACCAAAAATAGCTGACTTGGAATGCTGGTTTTCTCTCGCTCTCTCTGGGTTGGGTAGACCTCCATTCCATAGATGTCGCAGACAACTTCCAGGAAAGGACACTTGCTTCTGTCAATGTTCTCATTCCCCGACATTTATATCCCAATATCTTTTGCAACTCATTAAGAAACAGTCCCTCTGACTCAATTTTACTCAGACTGTTTCTCTCACACACATGCACGCACACATGCACCAACAGTCACTTGTTCATTAAGCACACAGATGCGCTTACCATTTGGATTCATACACATACTGTACATGCAGGCATGCTGATGCTTCTGCTAACCCCCTGTGTGACTTGCTCAAGGCCATAGCTAACACCCCTGGGTCTCGCTGGGGCGCCTCATTTTGGCAAATGACAAAGAAAAAGGAGGCAAGAGTGAATGACTGAATAGATGGATGGAGGGAGGGAGGGAAGGAAGGAGGGAGGGAGGGAGAGCTCTGTGTGTTGAGTGTGTTCTCCTCTTCTCTCGGTTTCCAGTAGAGACCAGCCGGCATTCCTCTCTCTACTTCCACAGCCAGTGTGAGTACTGCCCCTCCTGTGACCTCTGACCCCCGTCCTAAGCACCAGCACAGCTGCACCACAGCCCACCTGTAACATGCACACAGCTGATCTGGTCGCGCTCCTACACAGTCAGCTACACATGCCGCGCCCATGCTAACAGATGTTTATGATAAAAAGCAGTAAAATGCCATTCATCATGTTTATTGATTTATCTGGGGGGGGGGGGACATATTGAAAACACAAACAAGTAGGCAAAAGAATACAATGAGGATAAACACATGAAACACTTTTTAAATCTGGGAAGTCATGATGTTGAATTGTTTTTAAATGGTACTGTGAAGTGTTCTGTCTATGTTGACCAGTGAGGTGGTACAGTTCAGCCAGTGCTGTTCTCATGCCTTTGTGGATTCACCCTTTTGTGACAAACAGAATGTATACAGTATGCAAACTCCCTCACCTTTATAGGCCAATGTATATATTGGAGACTGTATATTGGTATTTTAAATGACCAGATTGGTCATCTTAGTCAGACTCTTGCTCACACCAATGATCATCAGTGAATTGTTTTGAGAAATGTGTGAAAGTAAAATTGAACACAAGAAATGTGATATTCCCTGCTAGATGTGTTCCTCATGTACTAAGTTGGTAGGGTTCCTGTTCCAATGGATTTGAATTCTCTTGGTTTTATTTTTTTCATATTTTTTAATTTTAAATTTCTGTTATATTTGACATTTTTAGCAGAATTTTTAGCAGCATGGCAAGTGTATGCACATGTTAGCTAAAGGGAAAGTCATGACTGGACCTACCAGGATTCAAAATGTTGAATGTATTGTATTTTGTGAAGTTAGATATATTATGTACCCTTAAATATTTGCCGCAGTGTTTAGTTATGAGTGGCTCCTGTTTTAATGTCAACCCTTCTATTCATACAAACAAGGCAGATTGACAGATGATTATTTTAATAGTGACAGAGTGATGTTGCATAATCTCCTCTATCGCTTTCACTCAAGGTGTCGTTATCAGTTTTGGAACAGTTTGTGTTGGCAGATAAAAATAGCCAAGATTAGAAACAGACTCGGCTTCACACTCCTGGATCCTGGATCGCTTTACCATCTGCACATCTGGGGCTTTATCACAGTAGTCTCATCTCCTCTGAGCCACTGCAGCCAAGCCTTTGTTTCATGAAGCAGCAAACTGATGAGAAGGAGCCGGGCTGTATAATTTATACGACGCAATGCATTATTAAAGGAGCCACAGCGTGATGTCTGATGGTGCCTCTCGCTGCTCTGACTGAGCATTACACATTATTTCTCAGCAGATTTTCTAGTCAATTAAAAGCACCGGTGTATGCTTACATTCTCACAGATTATGGTAAATTTGTTGCATGGGATTTAACAATTGCATTTAATTCCTGTTATGAAGTGATGGTTGTCAAAACAGAATGCATAGTTCACATTTTCATTAAAATTCTATGAGCTCATTCATTTTGCCCACTCAATTTTGGTTTTGGTTTCATCTCATGTCTTCATCTAAGGGGAATATTGTGGGAAGACTCAAGGTAAAAAAGACTTCTGGGAAATGCAGTCCTTCAGGGTGGTTTAATGGAGGATACATTGTTGTTTTCCTTCCCTGTCTCTTCCTGTGTCCTCCCTCCCTCTTTGATTATCCTACATCCCAGATAAGAAAGAGAATGGCAGCATCCCCCCAGCTGTCGTCATGCCAACTCCTTCCAAACGGGGAAGGAAGAAGAAGTCCATGCTACCCCGAGATGGTTCCATGACTGCCCATACGCTGCCAACAGGAAGTGATGCGTTGATCCTTGCCCACCTCGCAGCTGGGGGTCAGGTGAGTTACAGTAGAGTTGTTTAGAATGAATTCTTGAGTAGATCTATGGAAACTTCTGACATCAGAAATTAATGTGGAAGTAAATAAAAAAAGAGTAATAGCAAGTAACAGAATGTCTACTCGTTCCTCTGTAGTAGTTGTGGGTCAACTGGAATAGAGCAGGTTAAGTTGTTTAGCGTTTTTTGCTGTACCTCTAAGTGTCTCTTTCTCCTGACCCTCACAGCACCACCCAGCTGACCCCTATGACCTCTCCAACGATGAAGATGATCATACAAACAAAGACGGGAACAAATCTTACAGGTTTGGATGTTTGTTTGCTTGTTTATGCAAACTTACTCATTATTTTATCACAAATCAGATTGTGGTTTAGCTGTTGATTGCCCTATGTCAACCAGTGGCTTGGTGCCTAACAAGCACCACTAAAAATGTCCTTTTAATGTTTTCATTTTAAATGCAGATTTTGTTAAATACCTCTGTCTGTCAATGTCAAGTCAAAGCCATTTTTCTCACTTGCTCGAACGTGCTCCATCTTTCTTTTCTTACACACGCAGGTGTCGGATGTGTGCGGTGACCTTCTTCAACAAGTCGGACATGCAGATCCACGCCAAGTCTCACACGGAGGCCAAGCCACACAAGTGCCCCCACTGCTCCAAATCCTTCGCCAACTCCAGCTACCTGGCCCAGCACATCCGCATCCACACCGGGGCCAAGCCCTACACCTGCTCCTACTGCCAGAAAACGTTCAGGCAGCTCAGTCACTTACAGCAGCACACACGGTACTAAGACACACACCACACCCAGGACTCACCTAGAGGAGCTGTGTGTGTGTGTGTGTGTGTGTGTGCGTGCGTGTGTGAGAGAAAGCCTGTGTGTACACTTTAGTATGTTCAGTATTTTGGCATGTGTGCTTGTCATTGTCTGTACATGTGCACCAATGAGTAAATGTACATGTCATGATTACCACATAATATTTTTTTAAAAATGAGAGGATTTTGGTCACTGAGACCAGTGCTACTGTTAATATGGGGTTAACGCAGGTCTAACTGTTATTTTCTAGACATTCAAACTAGTCATAACCACATCTATGTGACCTACTTCAAATATGTGGTGATTGTGTGTGTAACTCTTAATCTCTTGCTGAAATGAAATGTCAGTTTTGCTGTCCAGCTTTTCTGTTCTGATTTCCTACAGGTTTATTTGGCAGTTATTTGGCTTCTCTCTCTCTCTCTCTCTCTCTCTCTCTACCCCTCTCTACCCCCACCCCTCCCCACCCCTGCTTTGATCCACTCAATGTGTCCTATGTAGACAGGTTCAGTCATGAACTGGTAGAGTACTACCATGAGCTGGTACAACCATGAGGGTGAGCCACCCCAGACCAGAGAGACACTCAGTTTCATACTCATTTCTAGACTCTCCCGGTGTCTACTGTCTGCCTCGAGACCACACGACACAGACACAGACATCTAACGGCCTTGTGCCATTAGACCCTGTTCCTTGTTTCAGAATGTTCTGTCATCAGCTTTTCATTGTCTTATGGGATGTTGTTGTTGTTGTTGTTATTTTCGTTTATTCCTCGCCCATCTCCCCTTCACATTCTCCATCTGTCCTCTTTCTCTTACCCTCAGCCACGATGCTAATCACTCCTGTTGGAACAGCACTGATTGAAACTACTCTACAAACTGCATGTTCCTTTCTGAAACAGGACAAATTGTCCATAACGCATTTCTACGTATTGCTTTATGTCCTTTGCCTTCCATTCTGTTCAACACAGATGTCTTATGTATGCCTATCATCTGTCTGAATGTCTTTGTATGGCACACCATACACATCTATCAGTTCTCATCTTCTCTCAGGTTTTTGATGTCCTGCGAGCAAAATGTGTCCCTCATCTTGTATCCTCTTGATTTGTACTTTTCTGTGGTTCCTGTTGCTTGTATGGGCCTTTGATTTGGTTCCACTCATGTCTGCTTGTCTAAATGTGCATGTCTGTATGCACACGCTTTCTGTAATATGACAACTACATTTTTGAACACTATCCTTGTGCATGACAAAGATGTATGAAGCTAGATGTTGTTTATCATTCGCTGTATGGCACTACCTGTATTTTGCCTTAACCCTTAAACCCTTTCCCTTCTTTTTTGGCTCTTCTCTTTCTTTTCCTTCTCCATGATTTGAAGAGAATGTCTCTTTCGTTTGTCCGCAAAGGCTGTCTCTTCCACACCTTTGCCCTCCATCCCTGTATCTTTTCCTTTTCCCTGTCATTTCCACTAGGAGAGTGAGAGGTGGCCCATCTTAAGTCCCCATCAGTCACACAGACACAGTAAGAGGCACATCATATCACTATGGGAGAGCGTAGGAAGTGAGAGAGCTGGAGAGAGAGAGAAAGAGGGAGAGAACGAGAAAGAGAGAGACAAAGAGAGAGAAAAACATACTGATTGCACCTGGTGTTTGTTAATGTGCTGCGTTTCGCAACTCAGACACAGACAAGAAGTCATAGCCAGAGGCTTCCCCTTTACTTTCCCCCCACCCCTTGTGATTATTTTCTTTTTATACCCAGGTCATCGTTGATCTTATATAAATATATCTCTCTCTCTGTTTTGTTCTCTCTCCCTCTCTCCCCCTCTTCCCATCTCCCTTCCCTCCCTTGTTAGAAACCACACAGAGGCCAAGCCACACAAGTGCCCCCACTGCTCCAAATCCTTCGCCAACTCCAGCTACCTGGCCCAGCACATCCGCATCCACACCGGGGCCAAGCCCTACACCTGCTCCTACTGCCAGAAAACGTTCAGGCAGCTCAGTCACTTACAGCAGCACCACAGGTAATGGGCAGGGACAGCTAGCAAGCTAGCACTGCACCCCACCGCAATACAACGTACCATCTGAAGCCACGCGCCCTCAAGCCCCCTCTGCCACCCCCCAAACCCCACCCCCTCCTCTGCTCGCTCTCTCTCGCTCTCTCTCTCTAACTCTCTTGCCCACTCTCTTTTTGTAGTCTTTTAATGTTCTGCTGTTGCCTTTCTCTGTGAGTCTGTTATTAAATGTGTTTGGGAATGAATGGAGTAGGTGCAAGTGGTGCTGGGAATTGTAGTTGAAAGCTCTTTTGTTTTTAATCAGGATCCACACGGGTGACAGGCCATACAAGTGTGTCCACCCAGGCTGTGAGAAGGCATTCACTCAGCTCTCCAACCTGCAGGTAGGACCACCACACATCCGAATGACAAAAAAATACTTAACACAGGCTCAACGCACAATACTCCTTCCTTACAGCTTACCATACTGTTAGCACACCTAGTTGTCAAGTGAAAGTTAGGCCTGTTGAGTGGCAAGAGTCTTGATACAGGGATTGCGATTCTGAGAGAGATGCACTGATGCTGATCTTCACACTGATACTCACACTTGTACTCAGATGTTCAAATACCATTCAACGATGCTACTTCATGGTAATATTACTCACACTACGCATGTGTTTTTATGTATACACTCACTGATGCTCAACGGTCACTGTAAGAGAAAAATATTCCATCTCTCTACGGGCCTTTTACCATCCCAGGGAGTTTTCCCCCCTTTCCCTTCTTTTTGTTTACATCCATCCACGAGAGAATGTTATCACAGCCACAGAACATACTGGGAGAACATTAAACAGATTGGAACTTGTTACACCAGACTCTTTCCAATTTATCCTTGATTATTTTAACCACTGCTCAGTGGACAGAGTTTTGAAAGGTTTTTATCAGTATGTTGCATACCTATTCTTTTGGGAAAGACTCAGAGACTTTGAAAAAAAGACTTTGAGATAAATCCTATGGCTCAGTTCGGGATGCATATTGATCGCTTGATTAATCGCACTGCCCCCCATTGGTTCTGCTGACCATCACACTTTACTGCTTGTACCAGCCTATCAGTAAATTGTAAGAAGGACAGAAAGTGTTATTAAATCCATGAAGCAGTGGACCAGTGAAAGTATCAATACGCTTCAAGGATTGGAACAATCTCTTAGCCTTTTCCAGAAACATCCACAAGCAGCTAGACAGGTGCAGTATCTGGGCACAATCTTTGATATTTTTTTGAAAATTGCCTCCAACACTGAGGAAATCCTCAGGAAATGTCAGCACAATATCTCTTAAGAAAGCTCTATTTTATTTGGGGGCAGCAAGAACATACTTGGAAAGCTTTATTATTCCTTTATAGGAAGCACCATTACATTCTCCTTTACCTGCTGGTTCCATGCGACCCTCAAATCAAAAACATTTACAAAATGCAACTGATGTGTACTCCAAGATCTTTGGCCTTCTTTTGAGAACCCTTCCCTATGCGAGCAGGAGATGACCAGGCTAGATGGCAGGATGTTACGTGACCAATCGCGTATCCTGTTCTCTGCCTCTGAGTGGCAATTCCACAGCCTATGCTGCACAGAGCTGTTCAATATGTTGCGATATATTGTGATAATTTATGGAAAGGAATATAGCAACTTTGAAAATCTAATTTTAGGAAAGCCACAAATCTGAAAACAACATGACACGACATGACGCCAACTGTTAATTGAAATGTTCAGAGAATCAGTGCAGTATTGTACATTTGATGACACCGTTAATGCAAGACATAGTAGAAGCAGGGGCCTTACTTCTCTGATGTTATATTTGTAGTTTTCCATTTTTAAGTGTTCTCTACTTGTAGTGCTAGGACTCTAGCTTTTGAAAGGAGTGTTTAAAAAATAAATAACTCTCACGTTACTTCTCTTTCTGTGACTTTACCACAGTCTCACCGCCGGCAGCACAACAAGGACAAGCCGTACAAGTGCCACAACTGTAACCGTGGTTACACGGATGCGGCCAGCCTGGAGGTGCACCTGTCAACGCACACAGTCAAACACGCCAAACTCTACTCCTGCGGTTTGTGTAACCGCGCCTACACCTCGGTATGCAAGCCAATCAGTTGCCTCCCTCACACAAAACTACACCCACTTGCCTGCCTCATTTGAATTTGAGAAATAAATGTTATTTCAGCTAGTTTTGAGAGATTATCTGACGTTCATGAATGTTTCTTCCAGTAGCCTTGCTAGTAATATGCTACAGGACAACGCACACGTTTGTATTTGTAAGTTGTATGGGGCTTGAAGAGTAGAGAGACTGTAGGTCATCCCCTCTGTAGCAGAACAGAAGTATCTGATTCTGTAGCCTTATACATGCTAGAGGTTCATGTATGTGGTAGGTTCCTATACAGCTTGATGGGATTATTATTTTGTGTCTGTGTGTGTCTATCTTTGTGTTATGTTGTATTGTTTTTTTGTCATGGTTAGTACTCCTTAGTAATCCCTCCATACAAGTTTTCCATACAAAGTACCATCCTGGTGTACAGCTGTGTATATCTGTAGATTGTCAGTTGCATAGTATTTATGAAATCACTGGGTAATAAGTTGGAAATGCATTTTGAATAGCCAAAGATACACTGCACTGGAGTAATGTTTTGTATGTCTCATATATCAGATTCTGGTATGATGCAAGCACTAGCCTTAGTGTGTGGCAAGAGGTGCATATACACATGGTAATAATACATAGTACATAATTGTAATACCTAATGCAGGCTTTTTTTAAGTTTACTTAAGATAAATGAAAGCACAGTGAGTGAATAATGTTGCTGATTTTCCTCTACTAAAACATTTGTGCACACACCCTTCGTGCTGAGGTTTTGTTATGCATCCTGATTTTTTGCATTCCTAAAATGGTGGAGCCAGCCCTTGCTAATTTGATTTGAATGCTTTTAACATGCCTGTCTGAGGCCTTGAGAAATGTTTAATGACAGGTTTGGGTTTGAGGGCTTTCAGGTTACTCCAGAATAGAGCAGAGCTGTTTTCAGTGGCTGCAATTTTGAGAAGTTCAGTCAAGCAGATTTGCTCCCGTGATGGCACCCTGGTCTCTCTCAATGCTTAAGGAATTTCCATACAGTAGGGGTTTTCAACTGATTGTGACCCTGAAATATGGTATTAGGCTGTCGGGAGATGATATCAGATATGCTCCTTCAGTTGCTATCATTAGAACATAGTGGTGGTATCATTAGAACTTAGATAGTGGTGATTGACACTGGCAAGGAGACAAACATTTGTAATTTACTGTTAAAAGCTTTTGTATTGACTATAACCCTGTCCCCCACCTGTGCAGGAGACGTACCTGATGAAGCACATGCGCAAACACAACCCCGACCCCCTGACGGTGGCGGCGGCGGTGGCTGCCCAGCAGGCCCAAGGTCAGACCCCCAGCGGCGGGGGCACGGGCCGGGGCAGAGGTCGTGGGAGAGGGGGCGCCGCTGCAGCAGCGGCCGCGGCAGCCGCAGCGGCGGCAGCGGCAGCAGCAGCTGCGGCAGGCGGGCCGGGAGGTGGGCAGGCGCCCAATGCACCCAACTCCAACCCCCCCAGCAGCTACACGGCGGGCGAGGGCGGCGTACCCTGCCCCTTCGACCTGCACCAGTACAAGACGGTGTCGGCCGGGGAGATCCAGTACAAGCCGGTGAGCGTGGCCGACTTGTCGGCCCACAAAGACCTCTGCCTCACGGTCTCCACCTCGGCCATCCAGGTGGAGCACATGAACTCCTAGACCGAACTGAGGGAGGGAGGGAGGGTGGGTGGGTGGGGATGGAGGGAGGGAGTACTTGTGGGCGGAAGAGGGGGATGGAAGGACTATAACAAGAAAAAAAAAAGACAAAACTACACTGCCTTGGGTTGAATGAAGAGGTGACAGACTGGAGCCCAGATTGTAAGGAGTTGGGAGAGCGATGAAGCTGGGGATAAAGCAGAGGAGAGGAGAGGAGGAGAAGAGCGGTGCAGGCACAGAGCACACGCAAGCTGCATGGGTCAGAGGGGCCGGTGGGTGGAAGACGGGAGCGGTGGCACTTAGAGAACTTTTTATTACCCGTTTTCTGTTTCTCGTCATCTTCGTTTTTAAGTCATTTATCATATGTGTGTATTTTTCTAATGTCTGTGTGTGGATGCATGAGTGAAAGTTTGTATGTGTATGTATGTGTGTGTACGTGCGTGTGTGTGTGTGCACGTGTTTGTACGACAGAGACGAAAGTCGAGCAATGAGTATGGGTGACGGAGGAAGAAATGGGTGTGGTGGAATGTATGGCAACATCGGAACAGAGCATTATGATTGTTTTAAAAAAAAAAGCAAAGTGGTTTAATATTTCATTGTTCTTCCCCGAGTGACGATGTTGCAAGGGGTTGAAGTGAGAGAGAAAAGGCTGGTGGTATATGCTAACAGTGGTTTGGCTGCAAGGTACTATTTACTTTATTATTTTTTACTTTTAATACCAACTTATAACATACATCATTATTGTTATGCAAGTAACATCATTTATCCTTGTTATCAATTGGCCGTTACTGTAATCTTGTACATATACTACATAGAAGAGATGTTTTTTCATTCAAAAAGGGAAGGACTGTCTTTCTGCCTAAAACAAGCTGTTGAAAAAGATAAAAAAAAAAAAAAACATTAACAAAACATGAAAACGACATTAGTTATAACCAAATACG
The DNA here is from genome assembly GCF_046254945.1 of Alosa pseudoharengus. Lineage (NCBI taxonomy): Eukaryota > Metazoa > Chordata > Actinopteri > Clupeiformes > Clupeidae > Alosa > Alosa pseudoharengus. The sequence continues at coordinate 20,823,882 of NW_027468685.1, read as the reverse complement.
GAATCATGTATTTCTATTCCAGCCAATCAGACACCTCCTCACTGCCCGGTGTCGAGCAGGCAGACAGCTGATTGGTTGGTTTTGTTCATGTATAATCCTTGTCGTAATTTCCTTATGTGTCTTTTTCGAATAACACAGTTCTCAATATTCTTATTAATGTTATTACTGTTGCTCTATGACTATTAGTAACGACGACTCTGCTGAATTTGCTGTATAGACCACACACATCATTAAAAGGACAAGAAAACCAAAGAGTATGCCTTTGGCCTACTTATTAAGAGCTGGGGATTTGAGATTGATGCTAATGTTTGACAGTTGGGTCGTATTGGGGGGCTTTATGACACTAATTCTTGCTCAGTCCCTGTGTAGGAAATGCTTTGAAACCCTGTGGCTGGACATGACATGGTTTAGGGGAAATGGCATGATGACTCATTGAAGAGGAAGGGTAGCTGTCGGCCTGTTGATGGTTTCATGGACCGGTCCAACTTTACCTTTGACCTCAAAGCACCACCTCTAGAACTGACATTGGACTCCATCAGATCAGAGTCTAGTGCAAAATAAGTTGCCATCAAGGTATGACCACTAGTGATAAACATTTGTAATATTAAAGCAACACAATTTAAGAATTCCCCTTTTTGTCAATTTCGAATGTACTGGGTCCCCATTCAGTGCTTAAGGGGTACCCAATCTGTCTAAAACAAATGAAAAGGGAGATTCTTCTACCTGCAACAACATTACATGCAATACCAGACTCTGGGGACGCATACTGGCAATGTCAGAGACGCTCCATTCTCTATATTGTAAGTCAATGTAGCAGCAAAATGAGTTTGAAGCTGCTATTTTAAGGTAGAAAGAAGTACATTGTGTTGATGAAAATGAGTGTACTTTAATACAGGGTTCTTAAGCCAGTATTTAGACTTAAATAGAAATATCCATATCCCTGTATTTCTGATCTGTACTTATGATTAGCACGAATGAAATACCAAGCCCTGTATCCTCCAAACATTTTCAACCAGACAATTATACAGTATGGGAAATGATACAACCAGACAATTATACAGTATGGGAAATTATACAACCAGACGCAGAGCTGCAGCAGTTCAGTAATCGGTTTTATGCAATTAAAGAGAATACATTTTCTGCAAAATATTCATCAATATCGTAGTGCACTAACAATAGACTGGGAACATACAGAATTACCTGGTAAGCTGAATTCCTACTTCCACAATCTCTGTAACAGATAGATAGCTAGATAATACAATAGACACGGTCAAGAGAGAAGATTTTCCCCACTATAACATGACCAATAATTGGGTCTAAGACCTTCACTCCCTGGATATACCAACAGATTTATCTCTTATTTGGTAGTTCAGTACCATTATAAGTAACTGTAAACAATGGCTAATATGTTAAGATCGGTATAATGTCATTATCTGTAAAATTTGGATGATTTATGGTCATTGTGATAAACAAAACAATAGTCACTCACACTAAATTCTGAATCAGAAGATTGTATGATTTGAGGTACTTTAAAGACAGAAATGAAGCTGTTTTGTGTGTCATTTGGAGCGATGAGGTCAACAGTGTTGGCATCCCTTCATACATTATCACAGACAAATAAAAGATTGTGATTCTATTAGATATACAGCTTCAATCATGACTTCAGTGATTCTACTCCCCAGAAGGAGTTTAAGATCATCACAATAAAATGCAAAACTACTAACATAGAAAAGGATAAAAGGGTGAATGTTTAGATAGCTGCACTCGTGATTCATGCACCAAAGCTATTCATACTATCAGCCAAAGCTTGTGTGTGTGTGTATGTGTATCTGAAAAATGTGCCTGTCAGAATCTGGCATCACTCATGAGCCATTCAATTAGGCCCGTCAGGCACGCAATTAGTCGGCATGGAAACGTTTTTGACCACACAGCACTGGTTTCCGAGAGCAGATGGTATCGCAAACATTTGGTTATAAGAGTATGGCTCCGACACAGCTAATGAGTGAAGCCAGTTAGTTCGTTACACAGGATGAATGTTGACACTTTCTTATCTCACCAAACACCACACTTCAGAGCTGATGACATGATTAAATCAAAGTTGTGACAATAATGACACGCAATGCACACGTAAATAAAAAATATAAATAAATAAATGTTTGCACGTTGCAGTTGCTTTGCTTCCTAAACATTCAACTGTTTGAAAGAGAAATATTGTCCCTCTATTGTATATTATTCATCTTGTACTCCTTTCAAACAAACATGCAAACATGTATGAAATGTTTTTCTTTTTTTTTGGCAGTCAAACCATGTGATAAACCATGTGATGGGTCACTTAACATTAGCCTGTGACTGTTATTCTGGTGAACATTAACACTTAAATTATGTCAGAAAAATAAATAAATAAAAAATTGACTGCTACATTTATGGCATGACTGACTTGCTGAATGATAGAAATGGAGTGCATGAACTATAATGACCATACAAAAAAACAAAAAACGACTGGCCAATTGCAAGTACGGTAATACGTCATCTACAATGACCCAACAATAGTAGAATGGTTGAAAATATCACTTCATAAGTGTCTGGAATCCCTGACAAACGATTGGAAATAATGACCAATCGCAGTGCAAAAGCATACAACCAAAACTTTGGATTTGGTCAACCGACAGTAAATCTAAAGAGCATCCATATGCAATTGTTCTCCCTTAAGACAGTTCAGAAGTAGAGTAGTACCACATGGAAGATAGGACGGCAAGTTTGCATGACACTGTCTTATAAGATGCACTTCTGGTTTGGCAGCAAGGCAGTGGACATAAAGGCAGTTGGGGGTAAGTAATGACTGTACACGGTCATTGGGGAGGAAGGGGGAGATGAACAAGAGGGCTACACTTCCTGGAGGCTGCTGGCATGTGGTGGGAAAAGTCGGTCAGGGGTGCTGAAGGTATATGCCCTGAAACCTTATATAGTCAGTAACTCTGAAATGAAAGTAACAGTATTCTGGGTTCAACATAGCATTATGGAGCCAAACGTGACTTCATCAAACTCAGTGTGAGTAAATATCTGGGAACAACTTGTTACAAATGTTGGTACAAAACAAGACTGTCTGAATTTTAAAACAACCACCACACAATCCCTCATTTCTGATTAGTTCCTCAACAGTTGCTCCCAGACATATAATGCACCGCAAGAACAAGAATGAGATCATAAGGTACCAATTTCACTACAGTGCCAGCATCTCAGGAGTTAACACAGGGACACAGACACATTTGACACCACCACAAAACAAAGAGATCAAATGACTTTGCCGGGCAACTGTTTCTAGGGAGATAATCTATCATCCATGCTTGTACAAAGGCTAGTAAATGAAGAGTGGTAATCACCGCAAATATAACAACTCTTTACACTGCAGGCTCTTAGGAGTAAACATTAATGGCAAACTTTATATTGTCTACATCAACTGTTGTATAGTGCATGAGACTTCAATCCCCAATTAACTCCAATTAAACTTTCTGCAGTCCAATTTTTGTATTATACTTCTCCACTCTGTATGTACAGATGGCCATTATATTATACTTAGTATCATTTTCATGCATTTACCGTTCTATGTCCTCCTTATTTTATCAATGTATCATAATGACAAAAATTACCTACCATCACAACACACGCTCAAAACTTATGGCTGAATGCACATGTAAAAAATTGCACTGAAAATGCTCAATGATGCCATGAAAACTCTAAAATGATCTGTTCCAAGTTTCAGGTACATCACTGAAATGTACTGAAGGCGCACCTTAATTGGTTGATTAAAAACAACAACGCTAATGAAATCTCCCCAGAAGCAAATTACCGGAATACCATATCAAAGTGCAAAGATAAGAAATGAAAGCGTGAGACAAGAAAGACAGGAGACAAGATAAAGAGATAGACAGACAGACACACAGACCGAAAGAGAGAAGGTTGTGACTTCAATACATGCAGAGGCAGCAAACAGGCCAAGCCAGGTGGGATCGGCCTTTTCAACCAGTTCGAGCCACCTGTAGACGAAAAAGGAGAGGGCAACTCTTAATGCAATTTTACACCTACGCATTAGTATGAAATTGTGTATGGAATCCTACAATGACTGTTGGCAAGATTGAGCATGAATGTGACACTACAGCTGTTACAACAGCAGTAAGGAGTTTTGTCTAATACTAGTCGGCTAATTTACCCTGGAAATCCAGAGTTCTAACAAGAGCACAATTTGAATTTGCTCAGCGAGTCACTCTGGCAATCAGTAATGATGCTCATTACCCATGCCCTTGGAGCCGAGCTGCACCAATCACATCTGTGTATCTGATATAGGCGAGCCAGAGGCGAGCTAAACAGATGACGACAGCGCTACAACATTAAAGTCCGTAATCAGTCTGTTAACACTGGTCGTAGTGTTATCCAATTGTGTGCAGTGATATTTTCAAATGCATGCTTGGTGCCGCCCCTCGAGTTGGGCCATTTTCATTACTTATAGCCAGACCCTAAATCTTTCTAGATTTGGGTCTGGATTTCCAGGCTACATCTAACTAGCTAAATCCAACAAACTTGCCTTGCAAGCACCAACCATGGCAAATAGTTAACATGCTAACCGATGTATTAGGGCCTAAAAAAAAAAGTAAAAATCTTCAACAATGTGCCTTTCAAATGAACAATGAGCATGTATACCACATAGTATGTATATCTGTTAACATATATGTTTTGCATGTAGCGTGTCCAGCTCTGAATGTGTATATGTTTTAAGCAGCGTGTGTTTGTGGCTCACCTGGGAGATGCTGATTCCAGTGAGTTTCTCAATGGTCTCAGGCAGCTTGGTCATGATGTCCAGGACCTCGCCGGTCAGCTTGGCTGCACCAACTTCCGAGCCTCCGCTGGACACCATGGTAACCTTCTGAGCCATTGCCAGGGGCTTGCTGATCTCCTCGGCCATCTAGGGGACAACACACACACACACACACACACATACACACAAACATCCACATGCAGCGGATCAGTTGAAGACCTGACCTGACGTTCAAGACCTCACTAGTTTAGTACTGGGCACCATATAACTAAATTTGACAAGGGCAAAATATTATGTGAGTATCTTGTCACTTTACACTGTGCATTGCATAAGGCCAAAATCCACAGAGAAAAAGCACAAAGGGGTGTTCATTTGAAATGTCCCTCCCTAAATGAATGGCATGAATTTGCCTTCCAAGAAATCTCTCATTTTGTGTTCCTAGGCCCTGCACTCATTGTAGGAGCATGACATCGAATCACATGCACTCGAGGTGAAACTGTCCTGAAGGGATGAAGAGTCCCCTTTTATGAAGCGCCGAGTCCTAAGCTGAGGGAATGTGTTCCTCATTCCGCTTTTGGCAGCAGTTCACACGGCTAAATGCTGCTCTGTGTTCATGGGCATGCTCTTTCCAGAATCACTGGCAGTGGCAAAGAAACCTTGAGGGTTGATGGCAATTTTGTGAAACTCATGGTCTGTGATCATGTACACAACATTTTGGTTCAGACTTTGAGCATCTACTTTCTATGTTCTGGAGTGAAACTTATGGTATATGGGTTCCTCTGATGGTGCATGAGGTTGCACGGCATCATTTTGCTCTAAATGCTTTAGATGTGGGCTGATCTGGTGTACATGGTGTATATCTCCTGCTCTGCTTTAGCCAGCACTGTTTATACTCTTCCCAGACACCTTCCTTCCCTGTCAGTCTCAGTCACTCTCATAGTTGGTGACTCTCACTCACTCACTCACATACACACACACACACGCACGCACGCACACGCACACACGCACACACACACACACTCGTTCCCTCCCTATGCCCATGGGACCCACCATTGGCAGTTTCTCCAGCAGCATGTCCACCATGGCTCCCTCCTTGTACTCCTGAAAGGCCTCGGCCTTCTTGGCCATCTGCTCGGCCTCGGCGCGGCCCTTGGCCTCCACGGCGAAGGCCTCGGCCTCACCCCTCACCTGAGAGAGAGAGAGGGAGAGAGAGAGAGAGGACGAAGCTTGATAGGAGCTACGCTTGCGAGAAAGGTAGCCATTCTTTACCATTCTGTTATTACACTGTTAGATTCTTTTGTTCCTACATTGCTACAGAAAAATAAGGTTCTGTCTCAATTAGTAGGTACAAGAACAATAACACTTTACTGTACTGTACAGTTAAATTGTGTGTTTTTGTGTTAATTAAGTAATAAAGAAATCTGTGAGCACAGCTGTGCATCAAGGAAAACAAAACATGGAAATGATTCTACTGGATTGTATTTTTGTGTTGTAATTTTAACAATAGAACCTATTTCATGAATGATAACATGATGCTGACTTTAATATTGATCTGGTCTGACTGCATGATGGCGTCGCCTCGTCTTGTCATACTCACCCTGATGGACTCAGCCTCAGCTTCAGCCTCCATGATGAGCTGCAGACTGAGGGGGAGACAGCAGGGGGCGACAAAGAGACAATTCAGAAGAACATTAGAGCTAAGAGGTACGTTCCAATTTGGCAAACAGTGGTGGTGAACGTTTGTGGCGAACATGTTTTCTCTAAACAGTTACATTTGAACGATTTGGTGTACACATTTCATTATAACGATAACACTAAGTCCAGTCCACTGTTCGCGGAGAACTACCTCCTCAGACTGTTTGCGAGTGTTGCGCAAACGTTCACCAAAAACTCCAACAGAAACTTGTTTGCAAATGTTCCCAAATGTTAACCTATGTTTGCGAATTTGAATGCACCTCAGGTTTTTTCACAGACAGCAAAAGAAAAATTTACTTTTACATGTATATGCCTCGGGATGATTTTCTATCTTCAGGTTTCTATATATACAATGTTTATAAAGAGATACCCTTAATGAGATTAATACCCCACATTTATTACTCATAATGGATTTTTCGGATTGTTGTAGTAACAATGGTAGAAAACACAGTGTAATTTACATGCAATAGCACAGTCATAACTGTCAGATTTGATTTATTGTCTATTTATAGAAATAGGGGCTGAACAAGGTGTAGATACAACAACCCCCCCCCCCCCCCCCCACACACACACACACACACACACACACACACACACAACTCCCTCTCAAACACACACACTCCCTCTCTCCATCTTCCTCTAAAATACACACACTCCCTCTCTCCATCTCTCTCCTGCAGAAACTCACCGCTGTGCCTCGGCCAGCTTCTCCAGCCGGTAGCGTTCGGCCTCGGCGGGCTTCCTCACTCTGGCCTCCAGCTCCATCTCGCGGCGCAGGATCTCCTGCTCCTGCAGCATGATCTGCTGCGTGCGCTCCACCACCTGCACCTGCATCTTCTCCTCCTCGATGCGCTGCTTGGTCTTGGCCACCTGACCAGGGGAGGCAGGGGGAGGACAACAGCACATGCTTACTTCCTCTGAGACAGGACGTGGAGCTGACCCTTTGTTCCCATATCTTGATGAAATAAGGTAGGATGTTTCTGACAACCTTCTAAAAAATATTAGCTGCCTCAACTTGAGCACCTTAGTCACCCTTTTGTTTTGACAGAGTTAAGTTATGTCAATGTGTGTTTAAATGTAACAAACGTTTAGTAAACTACACTGTGCATAACTTAACACAATGCAATAGAAACTTGACTGGATTGAGTAAGTTTTTACACAGTGTGGTGATGCACACCTCCCTTTGAACCTTGGGGATCACATTAGAAGTCACACAGCTATGATGACGAGACATGAATGTAGTTTGTAATAATGGAGCCCCTTCACCAGTGTAAGGGAAATGTCATAGCATGATGCGTGGAATATCTTGCTATCCATCATGTTATCCATCAATGGAGAGTAGGCGGTTATTACACACACAAGATTACTGAGGATAGAACGATGTAATATCTTGGGTGAATCACTGAGAATATCATATATTCCACCTTCATCTATATAAAGCACATTTATAGAATGTATAGATTTATAGCACATTTATTTTCAAAGAAAAACTATATCTAAATGACTCTAATTTTACATTTTAAGTTAAGTATAGCTAAATAGTAAATACTGTTACTATAGTGCCATAGTGAAACTGCATGCTAGATGAGGGGCTGACTGTACCTGCAGCTGGTAGGCCATCTCAGACTCCGCCTTCTTGGTGTTCACCTCGACATCGTAGGCAGCCTTCTTCAGCTCGTAGTCCCTCTGAGCTTTGGCCATCTGGATCTCATTCACATACTGGGCAGAGACTTTCTCCTGCATGGCATTGGCTTCCTACACAGGCCAAAGAAAGGGAGAGAAAATGGGGAAAACAAGAAAATGGAACAAAACTGAGGGGTAGATAGAGATTCTAAATCCTGCTTTTATTTCTATTACTTTCAAACATGCTGAACCTCTAAACCAGGAAGAGAGAAACACTACAAATGTGCCCGAGGAGGTAAAAAGTGTAAATGCAGAGATTAGGATGGCAAAAGGCAACAGCGAAAATGCAAACCAGGACAAGGGAAGCCCAGAGAAAAAAAACGTACCCTCATTACAGCATCTCGTTTGTTATAGGCCTCGCCAATACGTGCATCTTTCTGCACTTGCGCGGTACGAGCTTTACCAAGAGAGTGCAGGTATTCCTGAGGAGAGAGGAAAGTAGATTCTAACATTAGCTGTCAGTCAGAGGGGTGCGCCAACTAGATTATATTTGCACCTGATGCTAAATGAATATCAGATGTGGTATTACAAAAAATGCAAACCTGGTCATCGTGCACATCTTTGAGTGTGTAGCTGACCACACTGATGCCCATGTTGACCAGGTCAGAGGAGGCCACCTTGAACACCTGCTCTGAGAACTTCTTACGGTCCTTGTAGATTTCCTGCAGGGCGAGATTTGTTTCAAGAGACGCTCAGCAGGTTGTAGATACGCACACACACACACCAGATAGACAACAGAAACCTTTTAAGAAAAATTCCAGAAAAGAAACGTCAGTCACTAAAACACTGGGTACACACTGGTAATGGTGTGACAAAAACTGCTATGGGGATCTGAGTTGATATTTTTATTTACAGCAAATGTTACGCTTTCCATGTCACCTCAGTTCAGGTAAATGTAATCAAAGTCCTTATAGGCAAGTCCCATCACTCGGCAGCCATCTTGGTAACAGCTTTGGGCAGTTATTTTAGAAGAAGAGACTACTTACATTACACAGTAGGAAGGGGCGAGATATGTGAAGACAACTGCCATATGGGGTTACAAACAAACCCCATACATTTCTATGGAGGATTATTTGAGTGCTGTGTCTCCTCATTATAAAGTCTCTGATGTAATGCCCATGCTAATCTTTGAGATTTACTTAACTTGAGACATTTGATCATCTGTTTACATGTCATAATAATCTAATCCAATAAGGAACCATTTAATCAGTCATTAGTCATGGGACACTCTGGGTTTTAAAATTAGTTAAAAAAAATACAAAGTTACCATCTATCTGTTCAGCAAAACATAGGTTTGTTAATGTTACAAGGCGAGTAATAACCATGCACAAAAATTGTTCGGATTCCAAAAGGAACAAAACAACGCTTTCGATCCGACTGAAATTCCAATGTGATCGGGCAGTTTTTATTTCCGATCAAGGTGTTTATAAGAGTATTTTTTATTCTGATTGGGCCATGAATCTGATTCTAATTGGATTAAATGTGCCCATGTACTGTTAACCCAACTATTGTAATCAATCCAAGCATCTAAACCAGAGACTTTCTAATAAGGAGACACAACAAAGAATCCTCCATTGAAATGCATGGGGTAGTTTGTAACGCCAATAGGGAATTAGTCTACACATATATCCCTTCCTATATGCCTCCTCATTCACTTGAAAAGGAAAATAGCTGCCCGATAACTGCCCAAAGTGCATTACCAAGATGGCCGCCAATGGGGGGTGCTTGAGTTATGATTGAATTAAATCGTGACCAGGCAATTGTGATTAAATTATTATTTTACATGCAGGCTCTGACAGCTGCCCAATGATTTAACGACTCAGTTATGGGTGTGTTGGTCACTGCCTACCTCCACGGTCAGGTGAGCGATAATGGCACGCTGGTGGCCCTCCAGTGTCTCCAGGGCGATGTGGGCGATATCCCCGTCAGACTTCCCCAGGAACATCTGACAGGCTGCAGCCAGCATCTGCTTATTCTGGCCCTGGATCTTTACCTACAAGGTCAGACAATAGCAGGTGACTACAGACCCCCATCCCTGTCAATAAAGAAAGTGAAGCTAAATTTGTACATCCCGATTATGATCCACATCAGTACCTTGTACAATAATCTGAAGTAAATCAGACCAGTGCTTTTGTTTTCACAAGGCTGACGGTTTTAGCATCATAACCCATTACTGTGCAAATTTGTTAATTTATGCTTCCAATACAAATTTATACCCCAAAAATCTAAGTAGAGCCCAGGTGGAAAAATACCCACCTGGGCTCTACCAACACGTTAACACTGAAAAACAAGTGTTGCAAAAGAGATGGACAGAGACAGGTGGACAGACATAGATTCAATTATTGAAATAAGAAACCTGTGCGATGCCTGTAACAGAGATTGGCACTCCGTGGCGTGTGTACACTTTGTCACTTTTCACGTTCAAAGTCAGAGTGTTCAGGGAGATCCTAGAAGAGAAGGAGGCAGACCAGGCACTGTAAAACTGCTGTATGTTTTTTTCTCTCCCATATGCGCCCATGGACATATTAGACTCTGACACTGTACCTCTGAATCTGCTGTACACAGGGGAACACAAACACTCGCCCACCAGAGATCATAAGAGGCGGAGAGCGACAGAACCCTGAGGGGGGGGGGGGGGCATAATATCATTATCTATGCTATAATAGATTCTAAGGATATGACGACAGTTCAAATAAAGCAAATTCAATGTTATTTTCTGAATAAACAAATCCATACATTGAAATTCAGTGATACAGGCCTACCTGACACCACCATAGCCTCGTTGGGACCACATGTAAAGAACATCTTGAAGGTAGAAATAGGCTAAGCTGTGTAAAAAGGGGGGGAAGTGATATCCTTAATGCATTATCAACATTTTTTTTTAACACTTTAGCTGTCTAATAAAAAACAAACCTAGTCTACAATACCTCACCAAATTTGCCAAATAAAATGTGTGTACCGGTAGTAAGATGGATTATAGTGGCCTATAGGCCTGCCACATCCAGGAAAAGCAATTTCATTCCAGCGCGTGTTTCTGACCGCACCTAGGGCTACTGTGCTGGCCAAAGTCCAACTGGTGCGGAGCTTTGGGAAATTATTCTCCACAGATGCATTAAATTTTTTTGCTATTTATGCAACATGACAGGTGCTGAGACTTTGAACTGTCTCCATTCATTTACTAGCTTTCTCACACCTAGCGTCCAGACACACAATCCCGTTAACTCGATAGGACCTATAGTAATGCCGTTTTATTCCACAAAAGAGGGCTACATCCGGATGGACTGTCTAGCTGTCACATCACCATATGTTTTCATTTTCAACTCAGCCATAGTCTACAGGCAAGAAAGCAAAGGCCACCTAATAGAATAATTGAATCTGCAAATGCTTCACAATGACGCATTTCTGCCTGTTGACATTGACAACCGCACATATGATCAATTGCCTATAGTCTATAAGCCTATTCCAAAAGAGCATTTAAATACATTTATGACATCTAATAAATACACTAGGTTACAAACGAAAAACAACAACGTTTGTTTCGAATTATGCATATTAATTTACCGAGCCCCCGTCGTCGTCGAGGACTAAGCATCAGTGTTTGTATACATGCACCATTCCCCGCATAGTATGTTAAGATAGCGTTACCTTTCTGTTGTCTGTAAACAGAATACGTACCAGTCGATAACGTTATAAATAGCCTGAAAAACTGAGAAGTGGCACTTTTTCACAAATTATTCAAAGAGCGCTATGATCAGTAGGCAGATGTATGAGAAGATCCCGATCCCAATGACGGTAAAATCTGGGCAGCCTGCCTGGAAAAATATTTACTCTCCGCCCATGTAAGAATCGTGATGTCGCCATCTAGTGGCGTGGTGATGAAACAACAGTTTAATAGTAATTCAACATCTAGTGCGACTGCGACTAGACTGATTCAAATGTAAATAAATATTATACCGAGGCCCTAAAGTCCTTTGAGATACTATTTTCTATCTTATTATAGGCATAAGTTATTATCACGTGGGAACAATATATTACTATTGGGAATGTGTATAGGGGCCAAACTAACTTGTTCCCAATTATCTTGTGCGCACAAGATAATAACTGCAAACACAAGATAATTATCTTGGGCACACAAATGAAAATTTCTCACGTTTTAGCACATCAGGGGCTCTGTATTCTAAAGACTGGGGGGAAATAGGGCCTACGATCTACCCCAATTATGTATATATAAGATGGCCTGATAAATGCTTAGGCTTTTGTGTAACTGTCTTAAAGATGGCCATCTCAAGATGGCCTATAGCCTATTAGCTCCCTCAAGCCAGTTCCTCAACACTGTAATCTCATGTGTTCTTGGAAAAAAAGAGTTCAACCCTGTGATATAAAACAATTTTACTATTTAAGCTAGTATGATGATTCTCCACTCCAGCCTCCCCACTGAGGGCCTGCTGTTAAATCACAGCACTGTTCCAGCTGGCACTCCCTCCTGACTTCCGGCCCCTTACGGTTTCGTAGAGAAACCCCTTTTCTTATCGCCTGAACCAATCAGTATCGGAGATCCTCGGGGCCCTGGCGGTCAGAGCCTATCGCAGTCTTCAGCCTCGCTCTGGCAAGTATCCAGACTTATAAAGCCTTTGTCCCGCCTCACACGTCTGGCATCTGCACAGCTCATAGTGGTCAGTGGGTCAGCGACGTGGGCGCAGTGGTCTCAGTCACCCATCATCATCTTAGTGTCTGAACTCAAACTTTAACACAGTCGAGCAAAATGAGGGAGATTGTGCACATTCAGGCTGGCCAGTGCGGCAATCAAATTGGAGCAAAGGTAGGCACCCCAGGCAATTAAAAAACTTATGAAATGTTGTACTAAAAAGTATGCTTCTGTAACCTATTTCATTCACTGTATGCGTTGTCATGTGTCATTATATAGGCCACTGTAAGTGGTAAACTGAGTTTAAAGACTTTCTAAGTAGCCTACAAAATTAAAGCCTAGCCAAAAATAGAGACTGAGAATGTACAGACAGAACGGTTACCTATAATGATATAACTCACCCCCTATATTGTCAGTCAGCACTTCGGAGTGAACTTCTTACTCATACTTCACAAATTGTGGGCTGCTAACGGTAAAAATGTGGAGCAATCGTTTCTGAAGATTTGCGGTATGTTAACTGGGCTAAGTAACGGTAACCTATATCATTGTTTTATGTTCAACATATCTTTAGGTGTGATGTAGCCTACTGTAGTCTGCCAGTGTGCCCATTACGCAGAGCTGGTCATATGCATTCAATTTAACCGGCTCTAGTTTAGATAGCCTAATATCTCGTTGCTTCTTTGTCTCATATTAAGCAGTCGACTGATTAAAAAAAAAAAACTTTGGTTACATTATCAGACAAGTTCAGCAGCCAGCTACAAAGAAATGTGAATATGTATGCTAATTATAAGCCAGCCTATGAAAACTGAAACAGAATTTTTCATAAAATATAAAAAAAAAGGCTTATAAACTTCCCCGATGATCGTTTTGGCTGTCACTCGAAACATTCTTATATGTCTGAATATCTTAGGCTAGTCTTTTCAGATACACTGGAAACAGACATAGCAGACATAGAGTTTTATTTCACTGAATCACAAACTTCAGACATAGAGGGTGACATTTTCTCAGACACAGTCACTTTGTCACCTGTGGCTCAGAAGTTGCAGTCCTGCAACTAGCCTAAATAATGAATAAGCTCCGAAAAGCGCAAACGAATGCCCAGTCTTTGTGCCATGTTGCGCGCATAGGCAGGGTATCCACGCATTGCCCATTTGCGTCTGCAACAGCACAAACTGCGTGTCAGTTCCCTACATTTACGAAATGTCTCACTTCGTTTGACAATGACCGTTTAAATGGATGCGAGTGCATGGGTCGCTGCCTCGTTCTCGCTTCCCATAGCGAGTGTCTGTCAAGACAAAAAAAAATCAGTTGTCCAGCGAGGGGGAGGACTGCTGATGCAAAAGGGGAGGACGCCAGCGAATGGAGCAGGGCCACAAAAGACAGGGGGAGATAGACCGGGGGGGGGGGGGTGAACGTGGAGAGGATGAAGTCATCTGAAAGATGATAGGATATGTCGGGCCAGTTGGAGCGAGATTTTTCGAAGTAGCTGTCATTGTGTCTGCGGCTTGTCCATGTGTCCTAGCGGTGGCAGAGAACGCGTCGGATTACCCAAACTGTAAAGACCGCATCCTTAGGAATTTGATTTATGTCGCCACAGCGGCTGGGTTTCTTTAAGCCGTAATCTTACCAAAACACATACTTTGAGCAAAACATCGCCTGCTGAAGTTATTAAATGCACTAATAAAACCAGACGATGAAAAGTAATATGTGTTTTTAAGTCAGAGTTGGTCTCCACTTTGGGCATCGCCTCAGAGACAGGGGACTGGACAGAACATATTAGGCGAGAGGGTTTAAGGGTGGGGGATGTATCACAGGTCGTCAGGTCAGCTGCTTGCCCCTCTTTCTGTGGTCTTTTCACATTGCACCCATACTCTCTCTCTCTCTCTCATTCTCAGATTAGGGTCACTTGACTTGGTATGTGGAACTGTCTGTGCCAGTTTCTTAATGAAGTTTCACCGTAATGCCTTGCCCTATAAATCATCCTCAGTTCTGTCTTGGATTTTGCTGTGATCCCATCCTCCCACTATAGGGAACATCATATAATTGTTCTCTTTCTCTCTCTCTCTCTCACTCTCTCACTCACTCACTCACACACTCACTCACTCACACACACACACACACACACACACACACATAGTTAAAGGAGACCACTCAGTTATGCTCCAATGGACATTCAGACTATACACACAAGCATATGCTTGCACACAGAACTACACAGATAAACCAAGATACAGATTCTTGTCTGTGGTTTCTGTGTCTCTCTAACTTGCTCCCTCTTTTCTCTGTCACGCTCTCGTATACTCACATATGCGATGTAGTGATGTAGTACATTCCACAATTCCACATGCACACACACACACACACACACACACACACACACACACACACACACACACACACACACACACACACACACACACACACACACACACACATACATACATACACAAACACAGATTTGTTGGACATTGTGTAAAAGCCATGGAAGTGACAACAAACAGAGATTTACATTCTGCAGCTGAATCTGGCAGACAGCATGCTGTCTTTTGGCCAGAGCACTCTCATTACCCAGAGGCTCAGAAGAGCTTCCCCATGCATCTAATTTGCAAGCTCAGGGCCATCAGCTCACACACACACACACACACACACACACACACTCACTCACTCATACACACACACCTTCCTAACCATGCACACACGCATACACACACCCCAAACACACTCACTCCAAAATACACATAAGATCGCACACACATCAAACACACTTATTCCCAAATACACATAAGGTCGCACACACGCGCACACACTCAAACACACACACACACACACACACACACACACACACACACACACACACACACACACACACACACAGAGAGAGACAGGTATGCAGGGAAAGCTGCAGACTCTTAAATGTGATTTGAGGCTGAGTGCCCAGAGTCCTGTGACCCGGAGCTGTGAGCAATTATATCTTTCATTGGCTTGGATGGATGCAGGACTGAAGGATGTCTCTGTGCTAGATTCTCTCTCTCCCTCCCTCCATCCCTCTCTCTTCCTCCCTTTCCCTCTCTCTCTCTTTCTCTATTCTTAAGCATTTGTGCTACGTGGCTGTCCAGATGCACCAAGAAATAAACCCCATCTGAGTAGAAAAGTAGACAGTGAACTTTGCACCCCCCCACCCAAATAAAATCCCATCATATGTGCCAGAACATGAGTCCAACTCCTCAGATACTGTTGGCAGCAAGTTTGTTTTATGGCGCGCCTTGCTGTAGACGTTGGCTGTTGTTCCTTTAGTGCAACAACACACAGTTACATAAAGCTGCATGGTATACTGCTCCCCAGAGAGGCTGAACAGGACTCCACTCTGACAGGACATTGATTTACAATGCTCCCCTCCGCTTTCACTCCCTCCATCCTCTCTCTCTCCCTCCGCTGCCTTCTCCATTGATTCTTCATATTTTGTTCCCTCTCCCTCCCTCCCTCCCTCCCTCTCCCTCCCTTCCCTCTCCTCTTCCCCCCCCCCCCCCCCCAGTT
Organism: Alosa pseudoharengus; assembly: GCF_046254945.1. Classification (NCBI taxonomy): domain Eukaryota; kingdom Metazoa; phylum Chordata; class Actinopteri; order Clupeiformes; family Clupeidae; genus Alosa; species Alosa pseudoharengus. The sequence continues at coordinate 20,807,515 of NW_027468685.1, read as the reverse complement.
CTGGGAGGTGATCAGCGACGAGCATGGCATCGACCCCACTGGCACTTACCACGGCGACAGCGACCTTCAGCTGGACCGGATCAGCGTGTACTATAACGAAGCCACAGGTATCTCATGCGGTCCGCCTGCAATATGGTGGCCTGCAGTTAGTTGCCATTAGCCATTTGCTAGTGCTTGATCCAAAAGAGCCCTATAGGGGGAACACAAAAACAGAAGGAGGGCTGTGATAAAGGGATGAAAGAGATTAATCGGGATAAGTTTCATGCCCTTTAGATGTGTGACTAACTCATATAAACTGTATGAGTGTACACATGATAAACAAGAATAGTGTCTGACATTTGGTTGAGCATAATGGGCTAACCCTTTGCCCTAAAACTAAGTTTTGTGGTGCTCAAAGGTAAGGTTATAGCTATGAAAAATATCTAGTCCTTTAATGAGGTTTTCTTTAGTGAGGTTTATTTTTGGAAATCTACAGGCCCACTACAGGCCCCCTAACAAGGTAATATCCAAAATCCCAAAATAATTTCCAGTTGTTCAAAAATGAATAGGGCTCCAGGGAAAAGATAAGTCAAGTAATTTAGGAGGAGAAAATGTCAATTACTCTATCCTAATTAAGTCTTTACTCTCACAAGAACGAGACCTTTTCATATGAAAAAACACAAGTGCTGCTTTGATTGCTGTTTGCTATGCTAGCAATACCCTTGAGGTAGCGCTGCACTGGATCCCTGCCACACAAAGGAGGCCCTCATTCCCTGCAGTATTGAGCTGGTGTGTGTGTCTCTCTCTTCTCTGTGTCTCATGGAGGTGGAAAGTATGTGCCCAGAGCCATTCTGGTCGACCTGGAGCCCGGCACCATGGACTCCGTCAGGTCTGGACCCTTCGGACAGATCTTCAGACCCGACAACTTTGTGTTTGGTAAGATGATAAAGAATTGCTGGTGTCTGTTTGAAACATGTTAATTACTTAATTTACAAAGCCTGAGTTGAACGTCTTTTCCAAGTGGCTTCACTCATTCCAATGCTCTTCTTCTGTTCTGCTTTTCGTCGTTGGCTGATGTCTCTCCTGTCCTCTGCGTGTCCTTTCCCTTGCTGTCCTTTCATCACACTGTCTGTTCGTCTCTCAGGTCAAAGTGGCGCCGGTAATAACTGGGCCAAGGGCCACTACACGGAGGGGGCTGAGCTGGTGGACTCCGTGCTGGACGTGGTGAGGAAGGAGGCCGAGAGCTGCGACTGCCTGCAGGGCTTCCAGCTCACACACTCCCTGGGCGGTGGCACGGGCTCGGGCATGGGCACGCTGCTCATCAGCAAGATCCGCGAGGAGTACCCCGACCGCATCATGAACACCTTCAGCGTGGTGCCCTCGCCCAAGGTGTCGGACACGGTGGTGGAGCCCTACAACGCCACGCTGTCTGTCCATCAGCTGGTGGAGAACACGGACGAGACCTACTGCATCGACAACGAGGCCCTGTACGACATCTGCTTCCGCACGCTCAAGCTGACCACGCCCACGTACGGCGACCTGAACCACTTGGTCTCGGCCACCATGAGCGGAGTGACCACCTGCCTCCGCTTCCCCGGCCAGCTCAACGCCGACCTCCGCAAACTCGCCGTCAACATGGTGCCCTTCCCCCGCCTGCACTTCTTCATGCCGGGCTTCGCCCCGCTCACCAGTAGGGGGAGCCAGCAGTACCGCGCCCTCACCGTGCCCGAGCTGACCCAGCAGGTGTTCGATGCCAAGAACATGATGGCCGCCTGCGACCCGCGCCACGGCCGCTATCTCACCGTGGCTGCCGTCTTCCGCGGGCGCATGTCCATGAAGGAGGTGGACGAGCAGATGCTCAACGTGCAGAACAAGAACAGCAGCTACTTCGTCGAGTGGATCCCTAACAATGTGAAGACGGCTGTGTGTGACATTCCGCCCCGAGGTCTCAAGATGGCCGTCACCTTCATCGGCAATAGCACAGCCATCCAGGAGCTCTTCAAGCGTATCTCCGAGCAGTTTACCGCCATGTTCCGCCGCAAAGCCTTCCTGCACTGGTACACAGGTGAAGGCATGGACGAGATGGAGTTCACCGAGGCCGAGAGCAACATGAACGACCTGGTGTCCGAGTACCAGCAGTACCAGGATGCTACGGCTGAAGAGGAGGGCGAGTTTGAGGAGGATGTGGAGGAGGATGCCTAGAGGTCCTACAAAATAATGTGTGAAATGGGGTGGGAATGGGGAAAGGAAGAAACATGGGGGTGGGGGGGGGGATACCAAAATTGGTTTAAATTATTTAGGAAATTTTTGTTTACTGGAATGTTGGAGAACGAAATGAAATGAGCCAAAATGTAAACTTTAGTCATGGACGAGATCAACGAATGACATTAGAATGTGATCAAGAAAGTTTGAATGAATGTAAGATGGCAATAGGTAAAGAACACCAAAAAGTGTTATTTAATGACCAAACAAACAAGACCAGAATAAGAAATATCATCTCTTATCACCTTATGTAACTAATGCCTGTATTTGATTGAACAAAAGCAAAGGAAGGATGGTAAGGAGAGATTAGGAAGGAAGGAAGAAAGAAATTCCATTAACCTCCATTTTGTTGTTCCTGTGAATCATGCTTTTTTTTACTTTTCTATGTTTCTACTATTTCTACCTTTCATTATTTCTAAATGCATTGTCAGATTAAGTATGAAGTTCAACGTTGATGGTCAGTTAGTCCACCACATCATCTCATCAGTTAATTCTGTCATGTCCAGTGTTAGACATTCAGAGAGGGCAGAAGTGGGGAATTCTGCCATTGGTATTATATGGCACAAACAATACAAAGCCATCAGAACATGGACCAAAGACTTGATAATGGGACTTGAACCAAAGTCACACGTTCAAAGGCTATGGAGATTTCGCTGAGTCATAACAAGGTTGTCAGATGTGCTCTGGGCTTGTGCAAAGTGCCCTGCCGAACTCGGACGCCAGCCAACGTCTTGGGGGAAGAGGAACCATAGTGCACCTTGGCACATTGAAATTGACAACCATAAAAACACTCCTGCAGAGTCTCTGTACAGTCTGCAATAACATCCTGTCCAATGACAATAAATAAGGAGTCCCTGGCTATAAATGGTTCAACCAAAAAAAGAAAAACGATTAAGGACTTATATGCTGAGCTGCAAAGTTTTAATGTGGTGAGCATGTACTCATAGTTATACAAAGTCACCAAAGGCCACGTTGTGTTACACTTTGCTCTTGATAGTGCTGAAACTCCGAACCTGTGTTCTGTTTTTCTGATTTTCAAAAAAAAAAGAAATCTGTTTACATCTTTTGAAACCCCCTGTTAAATGCAACACAAAAATAAAAGCCCTTTTTTAATAAAATAAAATATCTCTGCAGTGTTTGTACAGCTGACTGGTCATTGTCTTCACATTCTTCTCAGTATGGGGAGTAGCCTGTGTGGCATATTTCATATTTCATTAACAAAGACATGAAACGATGTGAGCTCATCACATTAACCAAACAGGTGATTAAACAGATAATGTTACAGATTGAGAGTTGAAGACTTCCTTGTTCAACAGAGTTCACTTTAAAATTAGACTTACCATTTATAAAAAGGTGCTGAAACCATGTTTGATCGGTATACACACACAGCTGATAACTGATATCTCCCACAAAATTCAACTTTGTTGTTACGTATTTTGTCTTATAAATCACTGTAGATGGATTGGTAAACATGGAAAAACATGCAGACCATATTACACACACACTGTATAAGATACCAAGGAAGATGCGTAATGAACACACAAAAAAACACATCCTACTGAAACATATGTGGAAACTCATTCCAAGATGAAGCTAAATGGGTTTAGCAGAGAATTGTACTAGAGGAGCCACAGTAGAAATACATCTGGTTGGTAGGCTACATCAGGTCATTTGCTCCAATTGCTTCAATTGTTGGGTGAAGGTAACCAGGGATAAGTTTGATGTTCTGACAGAATAGACATAATCCCATTATTCTGTCCCTAATAGGCATGTGATGTTTTTCAGAAGGGATGCAATACAAGCAGATTTCAAATGAGCTATTCTATGAGCTGATCATTAACAATGACTTGGCAGATGGCTGGATAACTCCCTCTTCATAATAAATCCACAGAGACCATTGAGTGTTTGAATAATCAGATAATATAGATAAATTGATCAGGGAAGAACAAGTCATGAGGTTAAGCTGTGTCAGCTTTCTGGTAATGAAGAAAGCTGGGGCGAACACAGTATGCATGAAAGGCAGAACCATCAGCTGTGGTCTGGTTGCTACTGGAAAATAGGCCCATTCCATACACTTATTTTACTGTGAACAGCATAGCAGAAATGCTAAGGATAACAATATTGTAATCCTATTTTATTTTATTAGCCTACATGAAGGGAAGTCTGTTTTCAGTATTCACGTTTTGCAGTTTTGAAAAATGAAATATATGCTTTAGGCTGTTCATACCATCCATGGATTGATGAAGGCCATTCCACACTCACACAAAATCTGACAATAGAACATTTTCTAGACAAGATTTTATATGTAGACTATGCAACGCTATAGCAAAATCTATAGCAAAGAGTAGGCTAATTGTTAAAAGGCCACAACAACCGCACTGGATCTCATGCATTTTCAATGTAGTTTTATATTTATAGTCCATAACTAATTCTGTGATATTTCCAAAAATAAAAAAGGTGTTCGGTAGCCTACCTTATAAGAATATCACATCAAGCCTAGCATGTTTTGCCTTTAAATGTTTCTACAAAACAGACTATAGAAATGTCTCAACATTCCTTGGGTCCTCAATGTTGATACCAAAGTCAATATTGCGGCTACTGGTGCTGTTCTGGATCTAAACTGCTGGTGCTTTCCGAAGAATGACGCTTCTGGCCGAGTGTTGCCGATGTTTAGTAACCTACACGCCGATAGATGCCGAAGCCCCGAAGATTATCCCGATTTGAAACACCATAGAAGTCCCTTATTTGACGGGTTGAGGGCGAGGGAGAGAGAAAAGAATTTTAGACGAAAAACACATTTTGGGGTATAGGCTTCTTGTCTCTTTACCCCAGCCCCGTTTTTTAGGCTATTTGTTTACGGATTATTCACGTTTCACAGCGATTAAGGTAATTATACATTTTAATTCACTAACTGAATAGGCTATCATAACGTAAATACTTTGCCTCAAATGGGTTAAATTATGCAGTTTTCAAATGCTTTTTTTAATTTCCTGTGTAAGAGTGTGATGTTTGTAGGTTATGGGCGTGTTACATGTGATACAGTGATGTGAGGAAAATAGCAACAATGAATATCCTACATTCATTGGGATGGAAATTATTTCATTCATATCCATTACAGATTGATGTATTGATTCTATGATTTATGAAAGTGAACATGTTTATCAGTTGCCTAATTTGTAATATATGGATTTCCATTCATGATTTCATACTTCAGCTTAAATTAGGCGTGTTCATGATCTGTTTGGAGCTGCATGTTACTGTTTGAGAAAATGAGAATACAGTGCTGCATAGGTTAGCCTACCAGACTGCTGCGCGTCCTGCAAACATGTAAAACCAGACTGTGGTTTCAGATGAATGAGATTATTTCTCCCTCTTCTTCCGCTTACTTTGTATAAATGCACCACAACATGCTGTTAGGGATGCCTGAACCCCCTCATCCGTTTCTAATGATTTGCCGCTGCCCGGACCTACCGTTGAAAAGGCTACACCTCTAGGTCTTTCTTGGACCATGAACAATACTTACATAACAAACGAATGAAGGAGATTGCTAGCAGATGGCCATTTTCTATCATAATAGCTGAGTAAGTGTTTGCGTGCATGCCACGGCACTAACGGGAGGCTGGTTCAGGCATCTGCTTGCTTTTGCGCGTGGGATAGCCTCAATTTGTGCGGGGCTATGGTCGTGTTTTTCTCACGTTTTTTATGTGCTAGATGTAGGTTGAGGTGTTTGTGTGAACGCGCCTGCGTACATTTGTATGTGTTTTTAGGAGAAAGTGATGCGTATGCGGGACAGTGTATGTGTGCGCTCACACATCTGTGCCATTCAGATGAATGTGAAAGGGTTCTCTTTAGGACGTCTCTGAATCATTTTCTGGCATCCCTCTGCTGGGACCGCTCTTGCGGGGGAGCGTGACACACCCTTGTCGCACTAGTGAGAGAGAGTAGGGGTGAGGGTGGGGGGCTATGGTTCCATATCAAGAGAGAGCATGCCTGTCAAAAGATAACATGACCGGAAACATGTCAGACCACACACCTCATGTTATGAGGGAGGAATTCCATTATGTTTTTTCCACCTTAAGGTCTTTATTGGTTAGATTTATGGTTTTGTAGATGTTTTAGTTAAGATAGTTTTGGGATCTTCTAAAAGCTTATAAAGATTTATCTAAACTAATTATTTGTCTTACATGGTTCGTATGGTCACCTTACATGGTCAAAGTTTGTATGTTTATGGTTATTTATTCTGTTATTTAAATGTAGTCTATTTAAATTTAGACCATAGGACTTCACTATAAAGTTTAATGTTAATGTATTGTAGGTGCCATTGTTAGTTAAAGACAAAAGCTAATAAACATAAACACAAAATATTTATTGTTATTTAGACCATATTTCTCCAAATGGGGCATTCCTTTGTGCGTGTGGTCCGCAAGCTATCCCAAGTGGTCCGCGAACAGATGTTGTAAAAAATAATATAGATGAGTTGTTTGCAATATTGAACCAACTTGTATGTAAATCCAAAGTTCTGCAATACTGCCTATGTAAGCTATGCCAATTTAAACCATATGAATCCTCTGACACAATAAGCAAGGTGCAAATAAGCAAGGTGGTTCAGTGAGTAGGCCTATTGTGTCTATTAGCTAGGTGGTCTGTGAGGTTTTTTCTAATGGTTAAGTGGTCCTTGGTCTGTAAAAGTTTGAGAAACACTGCTCTAGAGTAATTGTACTTAAATCTGAGATGACCACTAATTCTGATTGCTACCATAGCTTTTAGACCTTTAATCTTTTTTAACACTTCATTTTTAAAGCAAGAGTGTGTAAGTGCTATGGTCATTTTAACCACTTCTTTTATCCAAACTGGGATGCACTGCTGTCTGCGAAATCCTGCACGAATGCCCCTCAGCATCATACAAGCCGGGAGATTCACATTTCACATGGACATATCGGTTGCAAAATCATGTCCACCACAGTGTTGCTTTTTTTCACTCTTGGCATAAAAAGAGGTGCACTGCTCTGCTCTGAGTGAGCAGATTTGCCCGTGTGGGGATGAGAGAGCAGCGGAACTTTTCTCGGTCCAGGCCTGACGCTGCAGGAGGCCGAGCCATTGGCTCAGGATAACAACAAAGATCCTCTTTGATAGCCTTTCCCCGCATCACTGCTGTTTCCCGCCAGAGCGGAAGATAAGGGCACTGCTTAATGAAATGACAGACGAGGAGACTCAAACACTGAACAGTTGAACACATTGTCTTCAGGATCTTCTCCAACACACATCCTCTACATACTTACAGCACACTGCCCCCACCTACCCACACACACACTACACACACACACACACAGTCACTGCTCCACTCCCCTCCCGCCCACACACACATCTTCACTGTCATCACTCACATACATCATACAGTACTCTGCGTGCAATAGTAAGTCCCTTCACCATACTTGCAGTACACTGCCCCCCCCCTCCCCTACATACACAGCACATTATTTCATCAGGAAGCTTCTCCAACACACATCCCCAACATACTTACAGCACACTGCCCCCCCCCCCCAATACACAGCACATTGTCTCATGAGAAAGCTTCTCCAACACACATATTGCACACTGCCCTCTCCCCACATACACAGCACACTATCCCATCTCCCCTGTCATCGCCCCAACACACACACCAAGACCCCTGGCAGTTGGGTTAGCCCCTTGAGCCGTGGATCTGCCCAAGGTTTCTTCCTTGGTAAGGGAGTTTTTCCTTGGCCCTGTTGCTCTTGGGTGCTCCTTGTTGGTGCCCCCCCCCCCCAATCCTAATCCTCCCCCACCTTTCTTATGCAGCCCTTGCCACTTAATGTACTAAACCCCTCTTCTACTGCACTCCCCCCCCCCCCCCCCCCATAAATGCACAAATAGGCTGACACCAGACATAATTTCACTGCATTTCTTACTTCCAGTAACTATATGCATGTGACAATAAACTTCCTTGTATCCTTGTATCTTGTAACACTGCGAGCTGGAGTGTGGGCGATACTAAGAGACTGAGTCCCAACTGTCAGACAATGATAGATGAGCATGAAAGATGGAGAGCAGGGAGAGATCTAGTAGAACTGTTAATCCTCCTGTTGTGTTGGTTTTGTGTTTACAGAAGCACATATACAGTCCATCTGATCAATAAGTATGTGCCTGGACTCAGTTTTATACACTGACCATTTTTTAACCCATTCATTTCTAATGGGCGGTCATTTTTGACCGGAAATAAACATGGGTGTTCTAAATTAAAAAAAAAAACACTCAAATTATTAAAATTTGTTTTGTATGTTCAGATGCCCTGTGTTAACAAAGTTAAGAAGCCTCATGGTAGTCAGAATAAGTTAGCAATATTTTTTAGAGAGAAGAATTGTCAATCGGTCACATTTGGCACGAACACAACAGGAGGGTTAAAAAGGTGCGAGTAAATGAGTTAGGATGGAAAGAGGAAGAGTTGAACATTGCAAGAGCACGAATCCATGTGAGGAAGAGAGATGACGGGGACAGGGAAGTGATGGGGTGATTAGACTGATGGGGATGGATAAAGAGAGAGGGAGGGAGAGAGAGAGAAAGAAAGAAGAGAGAGTAGTTGTTGTAATGGTGATGAGATGCGAAGGAAGTGGACAGAGCAGTGGTCCAGATTCTGCTGGCTGGTGTAAACAGGCCCAGGCCAGCACCTGGGATGGCCAACAGCTTTTCCTACCAGACACAGGATATGATATCATCTCCTGTGCCAAAGTCCATCAGTACTACCAATATACCAGTCACTTTCTGCCAAAACCAGCCAGTCAGCCAGCCTCAGCTTACCAGATCCATGGGTATTGCTCTCAATGACATTGCTGTCTCTGAATAAATCTAATGTCCCACTGAAGCACTGTATTGATAATGTGAATATGTTAATGGTTTGAGATATTGAGCTATTTAGAAAAAAACATGTGGTTCCTCTGAGATTGGAGTCAATTATACCTACATATCTGCATGCTCATCCTTGAGCCCTGGTGAAATCCAAAAAATATGATCTCTTTGAAATGTAATTATGCAAATACTCAAATCAGAGGACAGGACTTTTTCTTCCCACACTTCCATTTGTAATTTGAAGAGTAATGTGCCAGACTACATGCAATGAGCTCTCAGATCTGGCTGTTTCCCAGAATGTAATGTTTATTTTCTTCTTTTGAATTCCTCTTATTTCTCAGGACCAGGCAAAATGAGCGTCCTTAGAGTGGCAGTGTTTGGTACCTTGATCTGCACAGGTAACAGCATGTTTTTATGTAATGTTTTCTTCGAAATTTACCCACAAATACAATTTGAGTGGTGGTCTCACCTACCATCTGTCAGCACTACAACCAACAACCATATTTCAGCGTGTCCTGCATTTATAATCACTTCCCGTAATGGAGATCCTTGTAGCATCTGTAGTAGCAGGATGTGGGAGGACTTAGAAATAGATTGACCTTCGGGGAGATATCAGAGGGGCTGACTGTATCATTTCTTGATTTCACACGAGGGAGCTTGGAATTGTTGGTGAGTCACCACCATCACCAGCTGTTTTAAAAGATACTTAGATGCATTACCAATCTGATCACAAAGCTATAGGAAGCCCACTTGCAGCATTGAAACTATATTTGGAACTATTTCCTAGAAATGGCACACTGAAGTAAAATGGAATCAGAATCCAGGGACGCTGTGCAATCAACTGGCAGCCGTAGTCCATAACTCCGCCATGCCTAGATCTCTGCCCAGGGTTCTGAAAGTGCTTTCATATGCTTAAGCTTTCATGCCAGAGGACTTTGGCACTAAATCCAGATACAGTGTTGTCTTTGCTGCCTGACTGTTTTACATAAAGTTTATTTTGGCTGTCCGCAAAGCTATTTCAGGCCCAGATATGTAGGCCATTGTAAGTTGAAAATGATGAGGTATTGGTGGTGAGTTTATAGGCATTAGTGATGCAAGGAAGCCTCAAGGAACTCCTTATTTCAGTCTTAGTATCTGATTAAACTACTGATCAGATATTGTAAAATGACATTTAAACTTGTCTCTCTTTTCACAGTTGTATCTGCAACCATCAAAGGTATGACACAGCTCCTCTATATATATAATACACAAAAAATCTTTGTAGTTCATTTGCTAGTAGTGTTTTCTTGGTTTTAATTTTGATATTTATATAATATAACATAATAACATAACATATTTACATAATGGCTGCCGAGCACCACCCAGGTGGGTGCTACACATTGGTAGTGGTTAGTGAGGTTCCGCCTTCACTGTAAAACGCTTTGGGTGTCTTGAAAACCATTATATAAAAAGCAATCTGTTGTTATTGTTGTTTATTGATCTTACTACATCCCCCCTCCCTGTCTCTATCATTCTATACCTCTTTCTCTCTGTCTGTCTTTCTCTGCTATTATCAGTGATTACAATGTTTCTACTTTTCTCTCCTGGCCTGTCCATCTTTGTCTTTTTCATTTTCTTCGAACTCTCCCAGCGAAAGAGGAGCATCGGACGGCGTTCTTCGGGGAGGATGTGCACATCCGTGTGCCTTCGCTGGCCAGCACCGACGTGGTGTTCAAGCCACGTGTCAAAGGTCAACCGGAGAAGGTTCTAATGCAGAATGGGAATGTGGTCCACACCCGGGCCACACTCAACACCCAGTTCCTCATCCTGGAGGACGTCGGCGAGGAAGACGAGGGCGTCTACATGATCAAGAACACAGAGGCACCAACCCACGTTCGGCACATCACACTCATCGTTAGAGGTATGAAAGGATCTGTATAACACATAACACACCTTCTTATTATAGAAAATATATTTTGTGTAATATATTTTTAACAATAACAGCTGTGTTGATGTGTGGTTGTTTATAAATGACCCATTTGATGCATTATGTCTTAAGTTATGTTAATATCATCCATTTTCATTTTTGTATGACTGGAAACTGGGAGAGGTTTGACAGGAAGGAAGACACACCATCAGCACTGTTACTGTCACTTTCAATTACCACCCCAGTGGATTCATTTACAACCAGGCTTCCATGAAGAAGTCACTGGGGACAAATGTGTTGGGAGTTGGCTTTTCTGTAACCTCCTGCGAAGATGTAATTAGTCTGTCCTGGCCTGGCAACTCCGGCTGAAGTGACTCAGTGTGTGTGTGCTCATAATTAGTGTCACTGCTCATTGGTGTGGCCTTGAAGCACGTACGCTTTAATTGAGGTTGTGTGTTGTGAGGGAGGGGTGTGCTTCGCCCAAGCCAAGTCACCTGGTACAAATGGCTGCAGAGAGGCAGCCACCATGAGCGCTTGCTCATACAAACCGCTCGTGTAACACAAAACAGTGTGCATTCATCACACTGCTCACCTCACCACGCTACACCAGCGGTCAGGGGCTGCTGACAGATTTGACAGCTCTGGCTCCCCGCTCTTGATTTTCAATGCATCTGCCCCTTTTTCTGCAGCGCCGAGAACTTTTGAATAATGCTACGAAGTGAATCATTAGTCACACATCGATTTCCTCTCACCTCTGGTGCTGCCAGAGAACCATGAGTAACTGCCTTGTATGTGCGGCTTATTGTTCATATCTGATGGTGAGCGAGGCCCTGTTCCGGTTCTCCCCTGCAATGGTATTTCAAAGAGCTGAAAACAAAGGCATGAGGTCTTCAGATGTTTTTCCCAACCCTCTTATTGCATGCCACTTAAGCATGAAGACAGATGGCAGCAGAATTCAGCAGAGTCCATCTGCTCATACAGCATGACGGATCCTTTGCTGGAAATCACAGATGTTTATCAATAGAGGTAATGGCAGTGGTGATATTTCTTCACAAATGGTGGTTTGTGACACCTCATGTTGATTTCATTGTCCTACCCAGAGCCTTAATATGTTTAGTGAGGTTTCCTCTTCACTGTAAAATGCTTTGGGTGCCATGAAAAGCGCTATATAAATGGAATGTGTTGTTGTTTTTGTTGTCATTGTTTTGGCGATAATTTAAATGGTAATTGATACCCAGAGAGTCCTATTTTACCCCCCTTGTTCACCTCTAAAGGGAGGATGAGTTAGGAGTTGCTGCAGTTACTAACATCTTAGATGACGGTCAGTTTGTCCTGCTCTGGCCTGCTCTAAATTGAGGGCTAAAATAACCTTGCTTGGAAAAAAAATGATATGCTCGGTGACGAAAAACATTCCCACGAGGGGCCGAAAATACCAGCCTTAAACACCGGAATCCCTTCCTGAGTGCCTGTTTGACCTGTTTTTTTTTTCTCCCCCGACAGATTGCGCTCTGGAGCAGACGGTGAAGTATGGCGACACTTACCACATCCAGCTCCACGACATCACCCTACCCATCACACTGGAGTTCCGCTACGGCATCGCCCACATCAACCAGACCACCGAGTCTCCCCCTGTGGTGCTCCTGAACCAGACCTCCACCCCTGTGGATGAGTACAAGGGCCGCTTGGCGGTCAGCGCCAAGTGGGTTACCCTCCACCGGGTGACAGGCATGGACGAGGGCAGCTACACCATCCTGGACAGTGACGGAAAGATCCGGATGAGGACCTGTCTAAATGTGAAAGGTGAGTTGATGTATCAATGCTTATTCATAATAAAAAAAAATAAAAAATAAAAAAAAAAGTGAAAGGTGAGGAGGACTGAGTGGGTGGGCAGAGTAATAGGGGGGTGGTGATGGTTTGAAATGGAGTCTACAGAGGGAGGGATGTTCCCAGCAAAAACATTAAGTAGCTCATTAGGCCTTATGCCCACTAAGTAGTGACATTAATGTTTGTGGTGATCTGTTACTGGAGCATAGGCCTCTTAGTTACTCAGTCTCAAAACAACTGATGCATTTGGAGCTTCGTTTCCATGACCACAAATTTATGAGACACTGAGCCACTAATAGCGATGGGAGAGTAGGCTACCATTTCGAAAAACAAAAACAAATTCAAGAGTGATTTATGTTGATCTCTTCTCAGAGCACCAGAACTTTATTCACCTGGAATACGACAAGACTCTGAAGATCAACCTCCACCTGAACTACGACAAGGTCAACATGGTCTACACGAGAGACTCAGACCGCAAAGAACGGGTCATCTTAAACCAGGGAAAGCTGATGCTTCCTGTAGACCCGGTTCTGGATGGACGTCTCTCTGTGGAAGGTTCCGTGGTTTACCTGAAGCAGGTCCGTGCCAGCGACATGGGCACCTTCAGGGTGAAGGATCTGCTCGGCTTCCATGTTGCTGAAGTCCACCTTGAGGTTGAGTGTGAGTAAAATGTCTGATGCTGTTTTACCATTTCATGTCTGACCATCACATTTTGTTGTAAAAGTGGTTGCTATGCTTTTTAGTCAAATCCTTCACCTTTTAAAACTTCCCTTTCAATTCTTTTAATGTGATTGTTTTTAGTTGAATTTTTATTTGATTTTTCATTGCATTTTATTACATTCAAATATATAAGTATCATTACTCTTTTATTGTGTTATTGTTATAGTGTTATTGTTTCATTATTTTCTTCATTAAAATACAGGGTGTATAAGTATTCATACCCCTATGTTGAATTCCCACAGAGGCAGGCAGATTTTGATTTTTAAAGGCCGGTTATTTAATGAATCCAGGATACTATGCATGCTGATAAAGTTTCCTTGGCCTTTGGAATTAAAATAGCCCCACATCATCACATACCCTTCACCATACCTAGTGATTGGCATGGTGTGTATTTCAGTTAGCCTATTAGCTGGTTTGATTTGCATTTGAGCTCAATGAGCATCTCATTGAGAGAAGTTGAATATGAGGTAAAGATATTTAGGAGACACAACAATATGTAAGCAGGTCCAGGTCTCAGCCATGTTGGCTCAGGGAGTTGCTGCACATTATAATGCACATGAGCAGATGAGGTATAGGTTGACAATGAGAGAGGAGAGATGGCAGAATCTTGAGCAGGACTTAACATGCATTAGGATCTGGATTTACAGCCTTTTATGTCTTCGTCTCATTTCAGCCTAATGTCCTCATTCTGTCCGGGCCTATTCATTACGCTCTCACTTCCTGACTTATTCTCCTGCTGTAATTTCATCTTCTAGAACTCTCTTTTTGTCTCACAATTTCATATTCCTCACTTCTCCTTTGTATTCTCATCTTCATTTGTTATGCAGCAGTTTCTTCACCCAGAACTTTTTTGTCTCAGATTCCTCTCTCTCATTTCTCCCTTATTCACATCTTTTTTTTTGCCTCAGCTACAATTAATCTGAATCTGACTCTGGTCTACACTGTCACTAAACCTTTACCATTCCTTGACCTTCTCTCTCTCGCTCCTCATCCTCATCTTCATCTCCATGAGGTTCTTGCTGTTTCTGTGGCAGACATTTTTCTACAGGCAAAGTTTAATCACACACATCCATGTATTTTAGGTGCAGGATCAAAAATGTTTAAGTTCAAAGAAAAGTGAAGACACCGGAGAGCTCCCATTAAAGTTTTTTAATTTTTATTTAAAGTGACGTTTCAACCCCCTTACAGCCCTTCCTCAGACTTCAAACAAGTGTTACACAGATGCTCTTTTTAAATTCCATTTCCCACGTGATTACAATTAGGTTGCAGGATCCATAGTACAATCAATTCACTTAAATACTATCAATTGAATAACTATTGCACCATGCCCTTGTACATAAACAATACAGACACAGATACAAATATACACATAATCGCAAGTACATACAATATTTTCTTAATTTTGGGTATATAATCTAATATTCAATCCACACTTCAGACAACAATATATTCACATATTCTTCTACCACACTTTCACTCTATTCGGTGCAAAATATCTATTTTTCTTTGTATTCACTCTGCCATTCTGTTCTCTCTCTCTCGCTCTCTCTCTCTCTCTCCTGGCTCTCCTCTCCCCTCTCAGCCTACAAACTTCCCCCTCTGACCGTGGCTATCCTTGCCATGCTGGGCCTGGTGGTTGTGCTACTGCTGGTGTGTCTGCTCTCCTGCCAGATCAATGTGCGCCGCCGGGCTGAGAAGGCCAGGAAGATCGCCCTCATCGCTCAGCAGGCTGGCAAAGGGGAGGGAGACACCTTCCGACAGGTAAATGGCTGCCTGCCAGCACAGCTTTGTGCCTGCCAACCACAAACGCTTTTATGATATATATGGAAAATATTGCATTGTAATAGTATGCAGTCTGTTATTGCTGATAAGTGTTTATCATGACCCAAGCAATGACACAGTGCCAAGGTTAGTGACCACTGTTATGTAAGCCAATGCTGTCAAAGCAATTTATTTTGGTGTTGAATAGCATCCTTATGGACTGAAACAATATATGGTCAGACAGTGGCTCTAGTGCCAGTGTCATTCTACTGTACAGAGAGGGGCTTGATCTTAGCAGATACATTGTTGTTTATGTGTCTGCGTGTCTATCTGTTAGTGTTGTCTATGTTGTTGTGGGCGTCCTCACTGTCGACCTGAAGTGGACCAACATCCTGTACAGTTTAAATGTAAGAGATGTTGGATGGATGACTATAGAACAAATCACATTGCATTGTACACTCTCTCCGACTAAAGCTATCTTACAGACTAGCCAAATAGCCCTACACCACTGAAACCTTTCTGTCATAATGTCTAGTGTGGACTGTTAGATGTTAACCTGCTAGACTTAGTGTTTTTCCAATGACCATCACAATCATGCTCATATCTACACATCCATGTAAGTGTGTGTGTGTATGTGTGTGTGTGTGTGTGTGAGAGAGAAAGAGAGAGAGAGAGTATATCTTCATGTGCATGTATGTATGCATGTGGCCTATTTTGGCTGTTGAAGGGATGCTGGTGTCAGCTGTGTGTGTGAATGTTTGTGTGCGTGAGTGTGTAATGTATGTTTGCGTGTGTGTATGCACGTGTATGTGTGTGCTTGCTTGTTAAATGACTTCACTCAGCAGCTCTCTGCAGCAGGAAGCTAGTTAATGGTTTGCCTTGCGTTGCATCTCTCCCCTCTTAAAGGCGCGGATGGCGGAGCCTCTGTCCGGTGAGAGTCCTTGCGTGCGGCTGTCTTTCTCCCATAGTGCTGCTAAGTCCATGGATCTGTATTCGATGTTTGTACTAATGCTATTACGATGGGTTTTTCTTGTCAATGTGAAGTTGTCCTTGCGTATACCTCTGGCCTTCCCACCCCCCTCCCTCCATCGGTGGTTCTTAGTCTGTGCCATCCATCTGTTCATGGTTCCCTCTCTCCTCTCATCTCCTGGCTTCTCTCGAATCTCGATTACTACTGAAAAGAAAATTGACTAATGCAGCATATGGTGAACTGCAGGTGTTTCATCAGCAACCCCTGCAGTTGAAGCTATGGTACAAATAGGCATACAGATGTGTTAAGTCCCTTAAGGTGTTCCCTTTGCAAACACACATGCACATACAACCTGTTAGTAGCCGATATTGTGGACAGTGGTAAGGTAACTATGTACTATGTGTATGTGTGTTTTGTATGCATATGTGTGCTAATTTGTGTTTATTGCTGTTTGAAGCTCTGCCCTTCTGTTTGCGTGTTCATGAGAGAACAAACAATTTCTGTTTTTGAGAGAGTGTGTTTACGTGTGTTTGTGTATGTGTGTGTGTGTGTGTGTGTGTGTGCTGTGTGTGTGTGTGTGTGTGTGTGTTTCTGTAATCGTCTGTGGCTTGGGGATGTTAAAATGTCTAAAAGATGCTGATCACGACTACTTAAAAATTCTCATTTTTATAATCTCAGAACTCCACCTGCTCGAAGACAGCAGCAGAGATTTATTGATATTTGAATGCCTCTTTTCACAATTAATTGGCTGCCTAGATAAGTGTCTGCCTTCATAAACAAACAAAAAATAACAACCTTCACTTCCTGCCAATTCCTCTAACCTTCCCGCACCTCATAAACATGTAAATTATGTTTTCAATAAACCTGGCCAAAAAACAAGTGGGGGACATATGACAATCAGATTAATAGATAACACTCCGAGAAAGACATCTGCTTTGTCACTGACTCAGTGATAGACAAACAGGTGCGTGAAACAACATCATCAACAACAACACAACTTGAACTAATGGACAACCGCTAAAAAGGAGAATTTATAATTGTGTATCAGCCCCATAAGCGATTGTCTCTGTTTGTCTGTGTCTGTGTTACTGTGTCTGTTTGATTTTGTCCAGTTTTTGGAATTGTGTGGAGTTTCAGTGTGTACGTGCCATGCATATATATTGTGACAATGTGAAGGTCTCAAATAGTTTGATAGTATAAGCGATTGCCAGCAAACTCACACTAACTTAGAAATAATTAGTTTCCTTGGAAGCATGGTGATGAGATTTTGGTGTTTAAACCTGAATGGTTTAAATGGAGCCTGCTTGGACAACTGTAATGTAATGTTTGACCTCACAAGCCACTTATGCTCTCAGCGGTTACTGGAAACCACAGTGTTGCAATATATATCTCCTCATAAGGTTATCAGTAGCCGACGGAGCTCGGTGTGGGGTACGTGTATTGTGCTTCTTGTGTGTGCTTCTTTGGTTAGCCTTTACATGACCTGGCAGACCTGAGTTGGTGGCAGTTTCATAGCTTAGGGACCACAATGATTTGAGTTTTTAACGTATGTTGATGTTCGTCGTGTCATGGTTTACAGGTGGTTCATGAGGCCTACACAAGATTCACTGAAGACTCGATTACCCAGTCGCAGTGGGACCAAAACACGGACAACACAGAGGTTGAAATTAAGGTGGGCCACTCTCTGATTGTATACCAGTACTCTAGACACCACAAGATGGTTGTGCTTTACTCTGTCAAGTGTATGTTTGTGATTAAGGATTATGACACTTCAAATGCTGAACAAGCAGATTAAAATAATCTTGCTAAAACTATTCACAGTGATACCGTGTACCATAATTCCCCCTCTATTATGGGATGATAAAATTTAGAAGTACTGTGCATATTTCCAGAACTGACTTAACCTGCCGTAGTACAATGTATCACAAGAATTGAATCTCATAGAATTACTACAGTATATAGAGGATTATAGAAGTTAGTTTTTTCCAGAACTGTAACCACAAAATTCCTTAAATTAGGCAATCTAAAGACATCTACCTGGTACAGAAACATACTTCATCTAGTCATTATAGTTGTGGCCTCCATCAATTTCATGTTATTTTATCTATCACCAACCTTTGTCTTTGGTCAGGGTCTTGAAGTGTCCAAGGCTGGCCGCTATCAAAGTCTTCTCTCTGACAAGAACTTCCTGGAGATGAGTGACTCCGGGGTGGAGTTCACCTCCTCCGGGCTTCCACTAGACAGTGACACGGACGTGCCCATGACCTACGGCTCCAACAAGCCGCTCCTTGACTCGGTCCACTCCGACGGTTTCGTGACCGCTCAGCCCACCATCGCCGAGGGCACCGAAAGCAACTCGCGCACCCCTGACTCCATCCTGAGCGGCAGTCCCGCCAGCCTGCCCAAGGCCAACGGCCAGCCCGACGGTAACCTCATGGAGACCATCATCCCCGATTCGGCCCCCAGGGGCCCCGAGGTGGATGGCGTTGTGATCCCGGCTCCCGCTGGCAGCCCAGCTAAAGAGCCCAGCACTGATGTGGGGCCTGCAGGCGAAGCAGCTTCCACACCATCTGGTGCTGTTGAGAATGCCACAACTTGAAGAGCAACTTTGTACAGTAGAAACACCACAGAGAGAAAGGAAACATAGAAATGTATCTACATACCACTAACCACTTAACACTTTGACAATCCCTACTCCCCTACCCCTAACATGCAACTATATAGTCATTACTGCTTGTTTTGCTGGAGGCGTAAGGGCCATCCATGCTACATTTCATATTTGGACACGTTTCGATTTAACAAATGCTTAGCGCTGAGCTAAACCCTAACCCAGAGGAACAACTAAAAAAATATTCCAACTGAACTCACCTAACTTCTAAGAAACACATGAGCATTAAACATATTTTTGCACAATGCATGCATTTGAATTAGATTCAGTCGAGATGTCTCAGCTGACCAAGAGCAAAAGACTAGTTTGGAATGACTGTAGTGCATGCAAGTCTCTTGGACAAACAGTCACAAACTTGAAAGTGTTGTATAAATATGTATCAATAATTAACATTGAAGGTATACCTAAAATACATTTTAAAAATCAGGGGTTACCCAACATAACATAACACACAACATTGCATAAAAATCCATTCCCTTTAATTGAAATGACCAAATAAATCATGTAAAAATCCATTATTTATAGCCACAATTTTGAGTACAATAGCATTCATGTAATCCATAAAAACATTAAGAAATCTGAAACAATTTGAATCAATCATCTTAAGAATATCAGGCCGGAAAAAAAAAAATCCCGACAACAAATAAAGAAATACCCCAAAATCTAGACATACTGTATATCCTTTATGAGGTGGTTTGGAAGCAGTCTGGACATGGAAATGTCGTCTTTCTCCCCATCTCAGAAATGCACAAGCTTCCCCCAGCTCCACCTGACTGAGAGCCCATCAATAATGTATGGTTTCCCCACAACAGACCAGGAAATGATGGGTCGGGAGTGAGTGTAGGCCCTTCTGTCTTTCTGTGAGGCTACAGCTCTGTGAATGGTTGCAGCAGCAGCTCCTTTGGCACCTGTGTAAGGGTAGACCAGAGGCTCTGCTACTCTAAGCACTTTATCCTAGGGCTGACATGCATGTCTGGAAGAACGAGAGAGAGAGAATGAGAACAAGAGAAAAAAAGACAGAGAGAACGAGGCAGGCCTGGCAGCTTTCCCTTCAGTCCAGACTGTTCATCCTCTGCTTTTTTGTCGCTTCGTTTCACATGTTTTCGAGCTCATCCATCAAGGATGGCATCTGCTCTCTGATGCCATCCCCCTTGGATATGTCATCAGTCACCTCATCTGCCCGGCTCAGCACGTTTGGAGATACAGCATGGGAACCTGCAGAGAGTGTCACCATCCTACGTGCTGGTCACTCTCTCTCACACTTTCACAACAGTGAGAGAAGGGAGCGAGTGTCAGTAGAAGGCAGGACAGACATGTTTGCCTGTGGATTTCTTCACCGCCGGTCTTGATGACTTGAACTAGTGGAGATTGACAGGCGAACTTGACAAGTGACTGACAGTTGTCCACCCAGTTCGGGGCAGACCTCACCAAAGGTAATCCGTCTGTCTACTCTCTGGAGCCATTGCAGCGTTCTTTGCATGCCCGTAGAAGAGCTTCACTTTCAGTTTAGACAACTAAATGGAAGTGTGTGTCAGAATTCGCCCACTCTAGGAGAGATGAATGTATGTGAGGACGTGTGCAACAACTGAATGTCATTGTATAGTGGAGGGAATGCTCATATGTCAATGCTTGTACATCGGTGGTGGCTTGCAAATTGACATATAAATTATTAATTGGTTTTTGAATGAGCCCCATTAACAGCGTAGTGTGGTAGAGTTTGTTGCATTTAACACATTTCATGCTCATGCTTAAAACAGTATTGGTAGAAGTCTGCCGTAGTTGATAAAACAACACAGCATCAGTGTGACAGCTACATTTTAATTATCAGAAGCCTTTTTTCCCACCTGTCATTTTTATTTTTCTTACCAGTGGCATCTTTCAACCACTACACAGTCAAGAATGACCCCAGAGGCCAGAAATTATTCACGGAGGTTGACAGACACATTATCTATTTTTGGTTGATGCATGTGTTCCTTAGTCCAGATTGTCACAACACAGAGTGGCATCTCACTTAATCACAGATCTCCCTCATCAGCTTCATTTCATCTAGCAGCAGCTCCGGAGAAGAGCATTCTCTCTCTCCATCCACCATGGCAGCAAATGAACCACTTGCCCAAGGCCAAAGTCATTCCTAGTCTCTCTTGGGGATGACCGTCCCCCTTCCTACGCCATCACATCTGCACAGTCAGAAAAGTTTTGTATGAAGATTAATGATAAACAATTGGTGACTATGAGGGTGCGAGACTTACAGTATAACGGGTCTCTTAACACAGAGTGGTAGCGCCACACTGGCCGTCAGAGGGCCAAGTGCACTAGAGAAAACGAGTAAGATCTGTGGGGAATATTGCTACCTCATAACTTATCTGATGTCTGTGGAGGAGATCAACAGAGAGCACTAGGACTGCATGTGTGAGGTCTTAATGAAAAAAGCACAAATAGTAGGAAGAGTAGCCTTTTTTTTTCTCAAAACTAAACATTTTTGAAATGATGTAGCAGCTAGTGTAAATACATGCTAAAAGTTTAATTCTAGTTCCGAGTTAGCTATGTTTTAATCAATCCTGGGCATTAATCTAACTTGAAAATCTAACAGGTATAGTAGTAGTACAGTCAAGTAAATGATCATCTGTACTTATTTGCTTTTATCTAATTTTTTTATTAATGATTTGTGGTAATACTTTCAAGCAGGATAAGGTTGAATGATACAGTAGCCTAGCTTATATTCTAAAGGCTACCACATGAGAAACCAACCCAGATATCAGTGCCTAACTTGTGCAACATCCAATCTGATCTATCCCATTCTTGTTTTAGTATATATGGAGGAGTCAAACCCAACTTTAGTGGATTTAATAAGCAATAGAGCAGCAGATATCAGTGGCTTGCAACCTACACAGGGTAGAAGCATCATGCAGTGAAGCACAATTAGTGTACACCCATGACACCACCACATTACCACAGCCCTTGTCTTCACTCATGTAAATAGAAACAGTGCATGCCAGTAGTAGTAGTCTTTCTTAATGCAAGGCTAATGCAAGATAATTTTCTATTCTATGATTGTTGCATTTTATTGAATGATTTAATCTGACACCAGTGAGGAAGGAGGCATTCTGAGAAACCCCTAAGACAGAATGAGAAAGCACACATTATTTTCCCAATGTCTTTATCTTTCTTTCTCTGTCTCTCTCTTATCCCTGTTCTTCATCTCAACTATACATTATGCACATAATCCTCAAAGCATATTGTAAACCATCTCAACAACATCCACCGTAACTCATAATTTCAGCAAGAGAATGTTTTTGTTTTTGTATTACCAGACAAAAAAGTATACACCATAACTAAGAGTATTGCTACAGCTATGATTTTTACTATGCTCTTTTAATCTTTTTTGAAATGCTGTCCAACATATACAAAAGACTTAATCCAGCATGCTGAACCGTAGTTTGCCTGATAGACAGCAGCCACCATGCATTGCACTGTAGGTATTGGTTTCTGTCCATGCGTACTGGGAAGTTTGCTTCGGTGTCAATGGTACTATACTGTAACTCAAGCTGACAAAATGCATTCGTTTACCCCTTGAGACACAAGTGTGTTTGTCCTATTTTCATCAGGACAAAATAGTTTCACTTTGAACAGAATCTGTCTAAACACCTTCATGCCGAATTGGGTAGTTCATGAAGTCTCATTGAAGATTAGGAAATGCAATTACAAATTCAATAGAAATATATCAAGGAACAAGAGAGAAATCATCCCTCTGAAAGGACTGGAAACATGTACATGCCGATTTGGATTTCAGCCCAGAAAGCAATGAAAGATCAAGACCATTCAGGTGTAGTGCAGTGACAAGATGTCCTTGCATTTCATGGTCAACGGGTTTAACAACATGGTAGATGTAGGCTACTGTGCAAGGCTATGCAATATCCCTTCTATGCCCCAAGGGAGGCAGTCGTGAGCCGCACGCCCCCCTCAGGTCTGTCTTGAACTGACAGACCTCAAGTGGAATCATGTTTTTTCTTCCATTTTGCAGGCCATATGCAAGCATCCTATAGCTTTACAGTCTCATGTTTCATACATTAACCTAAATAACAATACCCATTCTTGTCAGTGGCTGAAAATAGTTAACAATTAGGTATCACATATGTTTGATGTATGTATGATGCCAAAAATGAAAAAAATATTTAGAGTCAATGCCTTAATTGTGGAAATATTTGAGTGTTGAGTCTGAAAACCAAGTAGCCTAGGCCTAAGCTGTCTCTAAATGCATGAATTTAATGACAGGATATTGTTCTCTTCACCGTTCAGTAGATAGGCTATTTATGAATTTTGTTTAACATGTTTAGAATTTACTTTGAATAGGCTACACATATACTCATTCTGAAGAAGATGAAAAAAAATATGGTATCATTGACTCGACAACACTTCTCAGTCATGTATAGTTACCTTTTATATGCTTGTTTTAATTTACTGATGTAAACTGACTCTTTATAAAAATGCCTCTTTAAAGATATAGGCTACTAGGCTTAACATGCACAGTTTTGTAAGATGTTCTTTCTTTTATGAATGAATTCTGATTATAATAAAAAAAATCATTTTGACAACTACCAAGACTGTTGTATTTTCTATAAAGGTTTGTGAGCATGAACCTTCGCTTTGTCAGTCAAACTGGATAAAAAGCACCTGCCAAATAAATAGCCAAAATACTGCCCATGCCTGCTTCAGCTTCAGCTAGTGGTTCTCAAACCTTTTTCTGTCATTCCCCACTTTGGAAGTGAGGAATTTTCAAGCCCCACCTGATCAACTCCGTAAAATGGTAGCCTAATGTTAAAAAATGGTTCACACTGCATTTCCTGTCTTGGTCCGCTGGATAAGATGCTATTTTAATTAATTTGTAGGCTAGGTCTGTTTATGACTCCTATGTTTGTGTCTGGCTATTTTGTTTTAAATATATTATCTTGTCAAAAAAGAAAGGCATTAATAAAGATAACAACGATTTTTTTAAAGATAAAAAAACAACCCCCAAATGTCGTCCTGTTCACCCCCACACTTTGAGAACCACTGGCTTAGGCCTATACTTCAGACTAGGCCTATGCTTATGGTTTTTGTTAATATGAAAACTAATTTTCATTGTTGACATTTATTATTTTTATTATTACTAGGCTAGTATAGGCTACTTAATGCAGACTTTTCATAATATTATTTGAAACCATTGTTTTAAACGATGTAGGCCTAGTGTCCTGGCTACTGGCCTAGTTATTTTGGACAAAGCGTCTGCCAAATAGGCTACCATAACCACAACCATCAAGGAAAACGACATGAAGATACTGACCAGTCATATGCAAAATAAACATGCACTTTAGGTCAGCAGTAGCTTATCTGATTTACGCTATAGAATAAAATACAACAAAGATGTTATTTGCATTGTTTACAACAAGACTTCAAGAAACAAGACTTCACTTTACAACAAGACTTCACTTTTCTTTCAGACATTTTTAAACGTCAGTTTTCGCGGAACGTCAAATATTCTATGACAACAGAGACGGAAGTGGCGTGAATCTCGCGCAAGGAAGCCTTTCTGGCGCGCCAAATTTCAAAGGACTTCCTGGGAAAAGGACGCGAAAAAGGGGGACAACAGCGATTAAATAAAGTATAAATATCCCAGTTTGCAATTCCATTTTCTCAGTAAAAAGGTATGTTGGGAGTTCTTAATCATATATGCTTAAATTAAATGTAAAAAAACCCTGTAGTTTGATTGATATTTTGTGTGATTATGTAAGACGCCTTTTATGCCGACCGCAAGCTTTACCAAATAGTAGCCTACTAGCTGGCGTCAATGTTAGTTGGCTAGGCTAAGCTAAGCTAAGCACCGATTCTTCCAATGCGGTCCTACTGTTCGTGCGGATAACTAAGCTAACGTTACTTCCTATTGTACTTTTCGTATATGCTGTTGGCATGCAAATAACTTTCACGACATAAGCATGGCAATCGTTTTCAATTGCAAATGTCGTCACCCGAACATCTCAATGCATTTGACGATTCTCAAGGTTATCTTGCTTAGTGACATTAACGATTATTAATTTACGTGAAGTGATCTGGTGTTTTTCCATGCTAAAGTTAACGTTAGCTACCTAACGTTAACGCACAACAAACGTCAACATATTATATGCAAGGAAACAGGTTGCTATTGAATGAACCTCGATTTATGTATATAAGCTACATCCTAGTTCTTTATGCATGCTATTCTAGTGTGATCTTATTGCCACTACAACGACGACCTGTCTTTACAGTGTTACTGTTTGTTAAGTAACTATCTAGTCAACTGAAATCTATTAATCATAGTTAATTTAACTATGTCACTCACCTTCCATGTTAACTTTTAAAGTAGGTTTCATGATATTGCGTCGTGCTAACGAAGCTGAATTATAGACGTCCGAGCTTGCAGAGTAAATCTCATCCTTCAGTCAATCCTTCATAGTTTATCAGGTCAAGTCACCCTTAACGAGATTTTATTCCTCTCTTCTGTTTCTCTTAGGTGCAGGCACGTCACTTGACAAGACGCAAACTTTGTCATTTTAATTTTGACCAACAGACAAACCCTAACCTGTGTAGAAGACACGAGCGTTACACAGGCCATAGTAACTGCATTTCCATTTTCGTCAAACTGTCACTGTAACTGTTAGTTATTTGCTTGTGTAGACATGTACACGGGTGACGTTGTGTCCCCATTTTAAACGCTATTTTAAAGTTGTCACCAGTACAATTTCTCGCCTTAATATAAAAAATGTCTCGTATTTAAATGAAAACCAATAATATATTTAGTTGAGCACAGCTCAGGGCTTTATTCTGGCGAACTCGATCGGGTGCGGGAGGGGTTGTTGGGAGCCGCGATGCTGTCAGAAGTGCAGCCCTGCTTTCAGCTGCTGAGAATCGGCTCTTCCTCGTCCAACGGCGGCGCTCTACCGGACTCATCTCGGGACCTGTACACGTTTCGGCCTGCACTCACTCATTCAGTATTCAGGCTAGGCAGGGCGGCGGAGCTGTGCGATGTGACCCTGGATGCCGCCAATGTGTCTCGCATTCATGCAGAGCTGCACGCAGAGAAGGAGACCACTCTAAATGCAGAGGAGGGCTGGACAGTGCGGGTCAAGGATCGAAGCAGCTATGGTAAGCCCTGATTTATCGTCACATTCAATTACAGTCATGTTGGGTTTACTCTCTTGAGCTAATGGCATTCCGAGGATGTTTGGGTCCTTTGGTCAAACATTGCATTACAACACCCTATTCTCTTAAACAGACTCACATTCAATATTTGTTTAACATAATATTTCTTTTCTAGGCACCTGGGTCAATGATGCACGTTTGCAGCCTGGTGTTCAGTGGGAGCTTTCAGATGGTGACACCCTTGCTTTTGGTGGGCAGTCGGAACAAGGGAGCCCAGAGTTCTATTTCCTGTTCCAGAAAGTCTGTGTGCGCCCGCTCGATTTTGACGCCATCACCCTCCCGAAGGCGGGCTCCTTCTCCTCGGACCTCCAGAACCGCATCAGGACCAGTCAGGAGCGCAAGGTGGAGCCGCAGCTGGACATCAGCCGCCTGTCCATCAAGCGCGCCACCGTTATCCTCAACTCCATCGGCAGCCTGAGTAAGATCAACGGCAGTTGCTGGACCTTCCGCCGGGCCGACGGCACGTCCTCGCCGGCGTCCAGTCGCGTCGGTAGCCCCACGCCCACCTTCCTCATGCCCCCCTCTACGCCTCCGCCTCCGGCCGCGCCACCCGCCACCTCGTGCAGCACGTCGGCCAAGAGCCGCCGCAAGTCCGCCCACACGGTGCTCCTGGAGGATGACAGCACGGACGAGCAGGGGAACGTAATGTCGGTCGGCGAGGCCAGGCTGCGTGGCCGGAAGAGGCGCCGCCTCTACAAGTCCGAGTCTGAGGTCTTCCATCCGCCACTGGCCAAGCCTGAGCCAAGAGCTCCTACTCGGCCCCACATCAACATCACCTATGACAAGAACTCTCACTATAACAATCATAATCACCATCACGGTGAAGTCAGAATGGGCCAGCACATCATCGCCAACGTGCACATGCGACGTACAAGCGCCGACACCGCCTGTAACCGCAGCAACGGGGGCCGGGTCACCCCTGTGTTCCGCCAGCGGGAACCGAAGGGCCTGTCCCCGGCAACGCGGGGACGGAGGAGGTCTGCACCCTCGCCTATGTACTCCCCCCTGGTGGTGGGAGGAGAGAACTACAACCTGGCCTCGCCCTCCCTGAGGCTGGCCAGAGGAGGCAGGGAGAGGAACCAGTTCTCCCGCTTCCATGTCACTACAGGGTGAGACACCTCTCGATGGACTAATTTCCTGTTTACCCTTAAAACTGGGATTGTCAGCCCCTGGGCTATTTACAAATGAATGACACCTAATTAAACTATTCCTCAGATAAGGGCATGTATTTTAGTTGCGGTAGAACAGGCTCTGTCATGTTTATTTTTGAAAATGCCAAAGTGTGCACGATTGCTTTGTAGAGAGGTCCCTTTTACACCATGGATCCTCCCTTTGGCTCAGGCACTCAGTGCCAGTGTGGAATTTGTGGTGTACATCTAAAGAGCTGCTTAAGTGTTTACCTTTCATTTTGATGTGTGTAGGTTCTATTCTATTGATTAGAAAAAAAATGCACTGGAAATGTATGTACAAAATGACGAGTTTACCCTCCTCCCTCCTTCAGGAAGCGGCGCGGCCGACCCAGGAAGCACCCTCTTCCTCTGCGTCCATCTCTCCCCTCCCCTACCTCCTCCTCCTCTTCGTCCTCCTCTTCCTCCTCCTCTTCATCCTCCTCCTCCTCGTCGGATGACGACGACGACGAAGACGAGGAAGAGGAGCGGGCCCAAGGGGGCGGCACGGAGGCGTGCGCGGCCGGCCTGCGCTGCCGGCTCCCCCAGCAGGACACGGTGCAGTGGATCCAGTGCGACGACTGCGACGGCTGGTACCACGTGGACTGCCTGCGCTGCGCCCGCCCCTCGCTCCTGCTCGACCCCAACGCTGACTTTCACTGCGGCTGCCGCTAAGGCCTCATCCCTCCACCTCTCCACCCCCCCACACACACACACACACACGCACGCAAACGCGCACGCAAACGCAGACAAAGGTGTTCCTGCTTCCATACAGCAAAGACCGACCCAACTGATAAATGCAGAGGCTACTGCGACCAGCTACCCACTGCCACCCCCCCCCCCCCCCCCACACACACACACACGCACGCAAACGCAGACAAAGGTGTTCCTGCTTCCATACAGCAAAGACCGACCCCACTGATAAATGCAGAGGCTACTGCGACCAGCTACCCACTGCCACTGTCCATTTGTGCACACATTTAAAAGTACCCTGTGGCTTTAACATGGCATTGACCTGTACGCTGTCTGCTATGTGCTCACAGCCTACTCTGTACTGTGGATACACATTAACATGCACACAGTATGACGCCCCCTTTCGCTTTAGACTATCAGACTTGAGCACCAATTTCATTAGTGCCACAAACCCACACCACAGAGCCACTTTATCATCAGTGAAACCATTCATCCCCTAATGTTAAATGATATATTAACGCATAACACAAACACACACACACACACCTACTTTTTTGAAATCCAGAAATGTCTTAATTGTGTAACCTCACCTGTCACCATGGCCATGCACACATTGGGTCTCTGTCCATCAGGAATGTACACACACACACTCACAAGCCATCAGAGTCACTCACCCTACTCATCAGCTATTCTGTCTGACCTGGGCACAGTCCTGTAATTGGTTCAGATAAAGCTGTAATGAATTCCGTCAGCCAATTTAGTGTTGACTTAAAAGCGTTCCGTGGCAGCTTCCTTCCTGCCAGAGCGAGAGAGAGAGAGAGAGAGAGCCACTCATGGGGACCAGCTCCTGGCAACGCTGATGAAAACTCCGGCACAGGCGCGGCTGCATTAGAAGCGCACTGATCATTACGGTGGCAGGAGGAGAAGGGCTGATGCATTAAAGTGACTTTTTAAAAAGGCTTTTGTGGATCGTATTCCTGCATTTGAAGACTCATTCCCTCTCCCCCTTTGTAAAAAAAAGAGGCCATCGTGGGCTTCTTCTGGGAAATGGTCTGAAATGGTCTTTAAGGCTGAACTTTAATGGCGTGTGGCAGGCGTGTGTCGGGGAAATTACTCTCATCAATCACTTGCCCAGCAGAAAGTGGCGTTGGGATGCTTTAAAGGACTTCATCTTCATCTCGAGCCTCACATCACAGACTTTGATATGGAACACTTTATGATTCTCCTCACGTTGGGAAATGACCATCATTGCGTCGTAAATTTCAGTGGGCATTTACCTAAAGAGTGCCAGGAGCTGTGCTCAAGTTTTCAAACAGAGAACTTTGAGAGTGACTCGTGTTTACTATACCCTCAATGCAGTCGTAGGGACCAGGCCGCTTAGGCAGGCAGTAAGACTGAGGCTTGGGAAGCACATTTTTGTCATCTTCCTCTGGCATGTCTGTCTGGCAATTTGTATGTGTGTGGGTGTGTGTGTGCATGTGTTCGAGTAGTACTTTTGGGTGGCCCATTTAACACTGTCGTGTATGGTTCAAAGGGGGGGTGGGAGTAGCCCTTTGACGCTGGCGTTTAAAGCAAGCCTTGCGGTTGTGCAAATTATGAGGCCATTTTCTAACCAGATGTAATAATTAATCTAAAAGCTACAAGATGTTGTTTTGGCAGAAGAATGCGTTGTGTTTTGCTGTCCTTGCTAAACTGTATACCAGATTTTGTGACATTTCTTACAGATCAGTCCAGTACTGTGATTGTAATATTATGGGATATATTAATGCATAAAAACGCATAAGGAGCAGGTATTAATTAAGGGTCACATCTGCTGTCAGAAATTAAGCTTCTTGTGGAAAACAAAAATATTATATATTGTATTTTTCTTTCCATACGTCTTATTAACATAAGCTTCAACTTTTACAGGCGCTAACCTCACGTGTAGGAATATGTTGACTGCTATATCTAATCGATTTAAGCCGGTTTATATCTATGAATGTGTTTGTTTTCACACTGTCTTCACTTTACGAAAATGGATCAGAACCATTGTAATCTGCATGCCTTTCACAGTGTTGGGCTATGAGGTGCGAGGGAAATCGGCCTGAATAAAAT
The DNA here is from genome assembly GCF_046254945.1 of Alosa pseudoharengus. Taxonomy (NCBI): domain Eukaryota; kingdom Metazoa; phylum Chordata; class Actinopteri; order Clupeiformes; family Clupeidae; genus Alosa; species Alosa pseudoharengus. Next base: position 20,777,399 of record NW_027468685.1, on the reverse strand, counting down.
ATTTAAAAGAGAGGTGATTGTGTTGCAAATGTATGTCTTTAGAAGCTATGCGCCTGCTCAGTATTCATGAATTGTCTGGTTATTTTCATATTATGCATGTTTCCCCCAGTTCTGTCAAATTATAAGCCTCTCTCTGATCCATTATGGTTACTGTCATGCAAATAGTTTAATCTAACAAATGCCTGACAAGAGGTGAATATTAAGAGAATAAAGCAGTAGAGTTTTAACACATACACAACAGTTGGATATGCTAGTCATGTGAGACATTTTTAAAAATTCAATATGTCCTTCAAAAATTCACCCAGCTGACCTCTTGGTGCCTTATCATTCTATCAAACCCTCTTAAGGGCTCCTGACAGGTCAGTTAGGACGTGAATGACAGCTGTAATAAAGCTTCGCCTGATTAGAATCCAAAGGAATGTCCTTAGCCTAAAAGCCACGTTTGTGAATATTAGGTCAGCGTGAGCACGGGCAAGTTTTTTTTACGGGGTGACCGAGTGCACATTATCGTCTGCTGTGGTGAGCGTTATATATAATACCTCGTGGTGAGGGTTGGCAACGTGGGATGGACAGTCGGGAAGGTTTTGACTGGTGCTGTTCTGTCCGTGTTTCCATAGCAACTCCTGAGACACTCGCTCCAGTGGCGATGAGTGAAGGGTCCTGGGGGACGGAAAAGGTGAGAAAGAAAAGAAAAAGGGTTTGGTACTTTCAGCCTAAGGAGGTAATTTCAAGAGCCGAGGGAGTAGAGTAGATTCAGAAAATGGAGGAAGTGGCACGGGCAGGTGAGGGTCTCAACAACATGGTCGCTGTATTGTATGTGTTTCTATTTGTGTCCAACAGGGGGCACTGCTGGTCCGTTGCAATATACTGTAGGCCTAGGCTACGGCTCTGGTTGCCATTCATGTGAGTTCCCAGAGACAACGTGGCACAAACGCACACATAAACTTGGTAATAATAATAACTATAACAGTGTTGCTGTTTATGTAACTTATAATGAGACATCATAAATAGTGCAAAGTTTCATCTCAGTGGGCACCTTGGGGGTGTTTTGCCCACACATAAACCAACCACACAGATTGTGTCAGACAAATGGGGCGAAACCAACCCAGAAGCAAACGCATTGTTAAGCTCAGTGCATCCGCAGGGCAGCCCATTCAGATCAGAGAGAGAGGAGAGCTGATCTGGGATCAGGCTGACGGGTTCTCAGAGAAGCAGAGTGTGTACAGTGACTGATGTGATTGACGTTCTTACTGCTGCTAATGGGATCACACAATGTCTTCTGCCTCCTCTCCTCAAGGCCAGCCCCACGGCACCCTTTCTCACCATCTCTTTATCTCCCCCTCTCGCCTCCCTCCATCCTTCTTACTCTCTATCTCTGACTCACCTATGCTTTAATCATCTTTCTTTTTCCATGCACCACTTAGTCTATGGAGTTCCTGATCTGCCTCTCGATCTGTTCACCTTATTTTGATCTGTCTCTTTCACGTCTACCCCCACTCCCTCCCTCTCATTCAGTCCGCAGGGGGGATTTTGTAAAATCAAACCATTTCCTCCTGACCTGAATATTACCTCCAGTTGGTGAGTTGCCAGTGTGAGTCAGGGGGGAACAAAATTACTAGAGTGCTTCCATTTGTGTGCAGGTAATCTCTCTGCACAATGGCGGATCTGTGTTACAGGATGACACCACTGGGCATTTATCATCAGTTAACGGGAAAACTGCCAGACATTTGTTTTGACCAGTAGTTTAAACATGACCAACTGTGCACGAAAAGTGGAGCTGCGATTTCAAAACCCCAGGGACCGTCATGAAACTTGAGCACTCCTGCCTTCAACTCGCCTCGCTTCAGTTGAGCACGGCTGGAAAATGAACGCAAACAATGGGGCTGTCTGAGAGGCTGTGCAAATGAAATATGCAACAGCTTTGTGGGATAAGAAATGTATTCCGTTTGTTCCCTGGAAGCACCCAAATCCACAATTCAAAGTCTACTTTGCACTCACGAGCGGAATATAAACACGTCAAAAGAGGAAACGGTCGAGTTGCCCTTTAACGACAAGCCTTGTGAATGCCTTTCATGTGACGTGTGGTATTGGTGCGTGCAGGGCCTGTCATGACAAACCAGTAGGACTGGTTCCGCCACTGATGACAAATCTGCCATTTTGCCTTAATGGCTGCGCTCATTTTCCACTCTGCTCTCCGTCTTGTAGAAGTAGGTCTGCCATAAAGACACGCAATGGACCGAAGCCAAGTGCAGATTGATGGGCCAGCAGGCATGAATCAGACTGACTCACAAATCAGGACGAAGATGCTGAAGTGACATCTGACATTCTCACATTTACAGTTGGTGGAACTGGTAGGGTGCAGCGCACTTCTTGCGCCGGCAGAGCGGACTAATAAGTGACCTCAAATTAGTTTGGCTCTGCTCACGGCTGAAGTTAGTGGAACCGCCTGGCCCCTCCGACGCCATGCCAAGACAAAGTCATAATTGTTATTTCTCGACTCCTGAATTTCAAGAGGTGGCACATGTCACTCTCCTGCCCTGATTCTATTTGCCCATCTTGTCGGTTTCTATGTGGTCTCTCCGCACACCCCTACTCCTTATGTCCATCTCTTTCTTTGATGTCCCAGACAGATGGAAATCTGGAGGTTGAGGTGCGTGACCCACCCAAACCTATAAGCCAAAGCTAATGGAATTCTTCACCCTTGGCTGCCTTCATTGCACCATTCTTTTACTATGTAACTAGTAGCATCTCTTTGGGGGTTGGATGTGTTGTCTTGGCAGCCTTCATGGCTCCATTCTTTAATTCTGTAACTAGTATCTCTGCTCGGGTTGGATGCGTTGTCTGTGAGCCTGGTTTGAACTAACCTATCTCGAGCTCTGCTCTAATGAAGTTGAACCTGAGACAAGGGGACGTGCCCGAACCAATCTCAGGTCGCAAATGATGGCTGCACTCTCTTCCCCCTGAGGCATATTAGCCACAGAAAAGGAAATCCCAGCATCTATTATTCTGAGGAAATGGACCAGCGCCCCTCCGGAGGACTCCACTGGCAGTCTTCCCAGCTTAATTTAGCTCCCATGTAGAGTACTAGAGGAGTCTGTGTTGACTCCCAGACATGACATGTTATCTTACCCACACCTCTGCTCGGATGTCGTCGAGCCCTCAAAGTTGTAAGTGTGGTTGTGAGACAGGAAATGCACTCAGTGCCTCGCCCGGTAACTCAGAATCCATTTCTCTGGACCATTTGAGAATTTCAATGTTGTGTGAAATAGATAGGGCAGATGCTCTTCTGAAACCAGAATGACACAAACCCTCGTGTTCATCCTGTCCGTTATTACGCTTAGGCGATGAGCACAATGGCTGTGTCGATGTCTTACAAAAAATGACCTTGTCAGCTTTATGTCAGATCACTCTCACCTTGCCTGAAGTTTCCTCCCCCAAAAGCTGTAATAAAAATGAGAGACTATTACATCTAGGGCTGCTCTCGCCCTTTTCCTGTAAATGGATGGACACACGGCAAAACCACATGGCCTGATTTACGTGCTGTTAAAATAGACTCCCTGTCCTCTCAGTGGCGCGGCAACGATCTGCCGAAATGACCTCCTCCTTCTACTCCGAGGAAGAGCTGACATCTGTACGCTTTGGACCATTCATTCAATATTCATTACCCTTCCAATTACCTTGCTCTCTCTCAGTGATTAGGGCCACTGTAAAGGGGAGTGCTATCGCTCACTCTAAACAGCACCTCTGCTGGCCCAGATTCAGTTAAGACTCAACAGTACTCATCGCCTATAGCAAATCTCATATCACCAAGAAAAATGGATTTTGTTTTTACGTACCCTCGTCAAATTCTCCCCATCACAATTAATCCAACGCAAGCTCACAGTGGTAAGTTTACTGATGTCTGCCCAGGACCTGTGTGCTTTTTTATGGAAAGAGCCGTGGCTAAGCCCGGGAGTTCTGGCACCATGTGAGTAAGTGTGGCTGTAATTGGACCAGACAGTTGGCCGACACCTCATCAGGCATTAGACTCATCGATGACGGCTGCGCGCTCCGCCAGGGCTAGTGGCCAGGCTAATATTTTGAGGCAGAAAGAGACGGTTGGCCTCAGATGCTCCAGAGAGTAAATAAGACTCGCAAGGTAGAAACACACTAGTCTTGACCTCACAAACCTACACACACCTGAGCAACGTTGCTTAATGCTTAATGTATTGCTTAATGTACTGTAAAACAGTTTAAATATTTATATTGGTATACCATTTGAATATGTTCTGTTCTGATGAATGCGGAGATACTGTACACATTAACATACATTAACAAACATTTCTGCCTGCAAGACTTTCGAACTTCAGCAACTTCGAAATGAGGTTCACATTCTATGCGGTTTCCTGTACACTAATGTGCCCATAATGATAAATGATAGACCATGCAAGCGTATATAATTAAGTTCATGTATACATAATGACAATTATTACAGTGCATTGCTGTGTTACTGTTGTTCAGAGTTAATGCCTTGTTAATTAATTTGACCGCCCACTGTATGGCATGTGATTAATGATTGTGGCTATGTGAGAGGACCATTTCTCATTAACAGGTTTTAGATCAGATGAAGCCTTTGCTGCCGGAACATAATGAAAAATACACTCCATCTGTGTGTAGCCACAAAATTAAATAAAGATGTGTTTGGTTATTCCCTCTCCTTTGAGTGGTCCTGCCGAGCAGCTTGCGATGTTTCTGTTTTACATAGTCCTGTCTTCTTCCATTGCCAGAGATGTCTTTCGTTTCGGGCTAGCTAACTCTGCTAACAGGAAGCTCGCACATGTGGTTTCCATTCTGCTGCAGTGATCTTATTAGGGTCGCTTACATTTCAACACCTGTACACACACACACACACACACACACACACACACACACACACACACACACACACACACACACACACTCAGCTGTTCATCATACATACTTACACGTTCATAAATATGCACACGTGTGCTCTGTAAACACGTCACAGTGCGCCGCTTACCCCAAAACACACACAGTGGATTTACTGCACGTTGGGTGAGGATCCCATTCTGACACTAAGCTGATCAGGTTAGACAATGGCTCTGTCCACCATGGCACTGCTGTATCGCAACACGGCCCGCCTGATCCCATTTCATTTGTTTCATGGTGGGCTTAGCGCTTTACAGCTGGGGATTATCACAGCATAGCTATTATCAGTCATACTTAGATTACCCCTCTCCCTCCCCAACAGGAAGCCAAGCTGTCGCGACTGGAGGTGTCCCTAAAATAGTTGGCTGGAGAGACGTCGAACCCCCCCCCGCTTTTTGTGTCCTCGTTGTAGTTGTTGGTTGTTGGGTTCGCAACTTGGCATGGCAAGCATAATATTACTCTGTGCCTCAGTGTGTGATCTGTTAACTCCACAGGGCCGAGACATTTCACACATGTCGAAGGGTAAAACAATACCGACCCAAAGGTCCTGGGCAATTACGCTGTTGGATGGCAAGGAGAAATTGTGCGTGCATTTGTGAGGGAGTGCATGTGTGTGCCTGTGTGTGTCTCTCTGTGTGTGTGTTTGTGTCTCTGTGTGTGAGGAAGAGGCTAGGGGAGAGGGAGAGAGAGGAACAGGGGAGAGAAAGACAGGAAAGGGGAAAGAATGGCAGGAAAAAGGTAGCTCGTTCGCAGACAAAAAATGAACCTGGGCTCTTCAGTCCGTTCAAGCCCTGCTCTCGTAATCCCTCTCCAAATGTTGTTTGTGCACCCCCCCAAACACACACACACACACACACACACACACACACACACACACACACACACCTCCACCCCCCCCCCCCCCCTCCACCTCCCATGGGGCGTGAGTCCGTTTTTCTATTTATGGAGGAGAGCTGAGAGGATGTGAGCTGATCAGAAGCCCAGAGAAAGGAAGAGAGAGGGAGCGAGAGAGGGGTGTGAAAGAGATGTGGAGGGAGTGAGAGACTCAGAGAGAGGTAGAGGGAGAGAAACAGAGAGAGAGAGAGTGAGTGTGAGAGCAAGCCTGCCATTGTGTTTCCCAGAGAACTGAGATTTTCTCTCTTTTTTGGGGTGGGGTGGGGTGGGGGGGGATATGGAGAATGTGGCCAATGCCAAACACACAAACACTGAACAGATGCACAATTAAAACAGGAAAATAGGCAGAACGTGGGGAGACGTGGGGAGAGCAGATGCGCTACGCCTTCTGCCTGAACCTCTCCGCATGGATGCCTCAAAAAGCTCACATGCCATACAGGAGCTTGCATGACACACACACACACACACATACACACACACACACACACACACTCACGCTCACAGTTACCTTCAGAAGTAGCACATGGACGTGGATTTGACACCTTTCTGAAGCATACATAAGAGGACAGGTGGGTTGGCGCTTCCTCTCTGCCTCCTCCGCCATCTTGCTCCCACATTTATTGCTCCCTTCACTTGAACACAAACACACACAGACAAACAGTGTTGTGTATCTCTGTAAATTGTGATCGCACGCACACACACACAGAAACAGTGTATGTATGCGTGCGATCACAATTTACAGAGATACACAACTCTCCCATACACACACACACACACACACACAAACACACACACACACACACACACACACACACAGACACACAGACACACAACCATACCCTCATCGCCAGAGACTGTAACTCACACAGTTTCTTTTCAGCTCTTGGCATGAGGGATGTTAATGAGCCGAGACACTTGGACATGTGGTAAACATGGAGGACGACAGCCAACTAATGATAGGCCTCAGAGGGGTGGTGGGAGAGGATGTAGACAGACAGAGGAGAGCAGAGGAGACGAGTGGAGCGCGGGATGAACAGAATGTGAAATATGAGGCGCGGAGAGGACAGGCATGACGGACATCAAGAGATGGGAGTGGGGTGGGGGGACAGAGAGAGTGCCCGTGATGAAGTGAATTTGGGAGAAATACGAGAACGCAGGAGAACAGAGACATCAACATAGCGCTGAGGGGATAGATAAGAATGGAGAGAGAGAAGCCAAGAGAGAGAGAGAGAGAGAGAGCGACGGTGACGGTGACGGAGGGCAGGGGACGAAGGCAAAGGAGGAAGACAGAAGAAGAGGAAGGGAAAGGAGAGAAAGAAAGAGACAGAGTGAGAGAGAGAGAGAGAGAGGGGGGTATTTTGGGAGGTGTGAGAACGTTTTCTCCCACAGGCTTGGTGTCTCTCTGCAGCCCCTTTAATGTCTTTAATTAAAGAGAGCAACGTTATCTGCCGCTCCCTGCGAGTGTCATTACCAAAGCAACACTTAGGCTGGCCGCCGCTAATGGGGCCTGCAGATGCATGGGGCTCAACTCCTAATGATGTACCAGCCGCAAGAAAGGGAGAGCCACAGAGGTTGGGGAGATGGTTAAAAAAAAAAAAAAAGGGAGGAAGGTGTGTTTCTGTGTGTGTGCGTACATGCGCTTGTGTGTGTGTTTGTGTGTGAATGTGTCTATCTGTGGGTGTTTGTGTGCCTGGGATATTCATTGTCTTTTTTTGCAATTCGAATGATTATGCATCTATGTGTGTATGTTGTGTTTGTGTAAGCGTTTCTTTGTGTGTTTATTTTGTGGTGTGTGTGTGTGTATTTATTTCTGTTGTATTTAAGACAGACTTTATGAGAGTGTGTACAAGTAGTGTTGCACATGTCTTTGTGTGTGTGTGTGTGTGTGTGTGTGTGTGTGTGTGTGTGTATGTGTGTGGGAGGCTCTGAATTTGTGTCGGTATTTATGAGAGTGTATGTACGCACAGTTCACAGCCAATATCTTTGCATGTAAGTGTGTGTGTGTGTGTGTGTGTGTGTGTGTGTGTGTGGCACCGCTGCTGTTACAGGGAGGGCTGCAAATTTTGAGATCAACACTTCAAAGAGAGAAGCCGGGCTGACGCCAGCCGAGAGTTATGCCCGGGGAGGTGTCGCCGCGCGGCTGATCCATGATCACATTAAGCGACAGCCCGTTTAATCAATCAGGGGCCTTCCAGCCAAGCTCCGACCACTGGGGCAATCTCTCAAATGGGCCCGAACAGGGGGAGAGCCGAGGGGGAAGAGAGAGAGAGAGAGAGAGAGAGAGAGAGAGAGAGAGAGAGAGCAGGGAGAGATGGAGAGCAAGGAGAGGATGCTTCAATAGAAATGGATGGGGAGGGATGGAGGGAGGGGAGGAGGGAGGGAAGGAGGGTTGGATGTGAAGGCGGACTGTTATTCTCGTCGTTGCCCATTTCAATAGGTGGAATGCATCTGTGCCAGGGTTTAGGTTGAGGTTTTGCCACCGTGCAGCGCTCAGATTGCCCATTACCATAACATATAGCCCATTACCATAATGATTATCCAGGGAGTGCGAAAGCAGAGGTGGGCTGAAGGATTATATGTGTGTCTGTGTGGGAGTGTGTGTGTGTGATTTCATGCGCCACAGCCATGAACTGTGACCCAAGCTGATTTATTGGGTATCCGTAATAAAACGTTTACATATGTCCCAGTGCCAGGACACTTTTAGGCAGCTCGGATTGTTCCATGGCCCACCCGCAGAGCACATCTTACTTTGTCTTTGTCAGGCTGACATTTGTTGTTGTTCTTTTTAATAGGGTGATGTTAGGCAGAGGATGTATTTGTGGCATATCTGACACAGGCCCACAGCTTCTGCTGATGACCACAGCCCGATCATGTATGGCTGATGTAAGTGGCAGGTAATACTGGCCTCCATACATGCAGTGGAGATGGAGTCAACAAAAGTCGAGGGCTCCAGTGGTGAGGTAAGAGCAGCTCAGCTTATGACCCCGTATACCACTCCACTCGCTCCTGTTTTAATGAGGTGCTGGGCGAGGAGGAAGTTTTAAAGGGCCTTGCCTTTTTCTTTCTCTCTGCCTTTGTGGCACTAGATTTTTTTGAGGAGGGGAATTTTCTAACCCTCTTGTCATGCCGCTCAACACCGCAAAACATGCTGAGGCGGGCAACTGTGAGTGGTGCACTGTATCTGAATATATTTGTGCCCTCATTCAAAATGATGTGAAAACAGCCAGCCAGCCTCCATTCAGCATTTGGGGACAAAAGAGGCAAGAAAAGACTAAAGGAAATAAGACAGAGAGGGAGAAAGAGAGAGAGAGAGAGAGACGGAGAGAAGAAATCAAGCAGATTTCTTTAACCCAGCCATGGAGGACATGCTATTTGTCCTGATAATGTCCTTTAAACTTGCCCTTAGCCATGAGGCACCTGGCCTCTGTACCGCTGGCTAGATTGAGTTCGGCTCTCCTCGGCCGTCTGCTGTGATCGCCTATCCATCATATTACCTTAGCAACAGGAGTAGGGTCATTACTGAAATGGAGTCGCCTCTGCAGATGTTTGTGAATTGACGGATTATCCCGAACCCGTATAGGCCTCTCCTGCGTTTGCAAGAGGGCAACAAATCTTCGCCTGTTGCTTCTAATCACATTTCAAACACGCAGAGCCTCAACCCCTGTGAGTGTGGGAGTGAAAGGGAGATCCACATAGAAAATTCATGGACTTTTTTATGATTAGGGAAACAATAACAGCAGGAGCCTTCGCAGGACTCCAGTGGGAGGACTAGCGACGTTAGCAGACACACAATAGGCCATCCAAGGCTGACAGACCGCGGGGAGTGGGAGTTGATATATATCTCACCCTGCGAGGAGATTGAAGAGCCAAGGCCAGAGAGTCATTCTGTGCATGGCAATCAACTCTGTGTGTGTGTGTGTGTGTGTGTGTGTGAGAGAGAGAGAGAGAGAGAGAGAGAGAGAGAGAGAGAGAGAGAGTGAGTGTATGCAAGTGAGCTCGTGTGCCTGTGCTCGTTTGTGGGTGTGCGTTCGTGTGCGCAATTACATCAAACAGTCAACAGATGGCAGACCGAGGTAGGTCATTAGCATTCAGAACACCCCCATAGCGGAGAGCAGGAGTGGGCTGCCAAGATACCGGACACGAATCTGGCCCTGATCTGGCGCGGATGCGCAACGGATTAAACCGGTCCTTAATGGCCGTCAGCCGCTATCCGGGTGGCCGTTAGCCCCAAGGAACGATGGGCCCTCGGCTGTCTTCTTTCTACCTCATTTCTTCATTGGTTAATTAATCGTGCAAGTCAGCTGGTAAGTCAGGTGCACTGCTGAGACGGGCAGATAGGTAAATAACTAACGGACGCAATTGTAACACTGACTTCACGCTGAGGATGAATAAGATTAGCTCTATCTGGAATGAAACAGAAACTGGAATGAATATCCTTGCAACAGCGCAGACAGTTTATTAAACAGCATGCCATTGGGTAACTGTGCGTGTAGAATTATAATAAATGCCAGGGAGGCTTAAGCATACAGCTTTTTTGTGCACAAATGGGCTATACTGCTGTCAAGGCTATTGCCAGAACATAACATAGCCTGCGCACAGGGCAGGTTAATAGGATGAAATGTATTTCCGAGGAAAACAGTAAGACTGTTTTCAACTTAAATAAGTTAAGTAGGCTATGCAATCTATAGTTTAGAGCCAATGAGCGAAGGACAGAGATTAAACAGAGATGAATCACCAACTGCTTGGTGTTCAGAGCAGTGGCAGAAGTTCCCTAACTTTTCAGACTGAATTGTGACGCCCTTTGTGACATCACAATCCCTGCTCCACTCTGAATGGCGCATTCGAACGGGTTGGGGAACTAGACGCCGACCACTGTAGCTACTTACAGAGCGGCTGAATCAGTGGCGCACATACCAAGGAGGACATACCTGTGTGCGCAACTGACGCTCAGCACGGGGAGGGCTTTTAAATGCTTTTATGTCAGAAGCCGACCGTAGGACCGATATCAAGGAAACAAGTCGCCAGCGTGTGGGGCAAAACCATTTTTTGCTGACAGGTTTTGCCCTCGGGTTGATCGTATTTATATAAACAAGAAAGCCATTCAGAGGAATACTGTATTATCTGTAGGTTAATTTGGAGGATACTGGACTGTTCAGGAAGAATGGCGAAACACGGCGTCTCCGATATCTGCTCCACTGCGAGGAGTTGGGCGCTTGCAGCCCTAATTCTCATTATCCTGCAAGGTAAGAAAGCACTTTGTTTACACGCTGCTATCTAGATACCTGTTCGTGTTGTGTTTCGTTTGAAGTAGGCTAGACTACCCTTGGGTATTTATTTCGACAGTTTCGGTTATTAGCCGGATCGCCTGTGATCCGACAAGTATTCCATGAAGTCAGCCGTCCCATGTGAATGCACAACAACTCATACAGGGCTGACCGTAGCCTACAATTTTCTGCCGTCCTGTACAATCTAGCTGTTGACCGAGAACAGCGTATTATCATGTATTCAATTATGTTCATGTTTCAAAATGGGTATCAGGTCGCGACGTATACCTTTATCCCGACTTTCGGTAGGCTACGCCGTGTTACGCAAGGTGTGGCCACCCGCGGTATTTATCCGAGCGGCACTATGGCAGCAGCAGGTGTGATAGTTCTTAAACATTTGATGTAGCTAATCCGTTTGTGTTTTTCTCGTGCAAGCAGTCAAGACGTTCCCAGTAAAACAAAAATAAAGAAAATTAACTCATACAACGCCAAAGAATTTTACGTTTTATTGGTTGTTCAGTAAAATCAGTAGACAATCAACAGGATGTTGTCATTGGAAAAGCAACATCGACATTAGTCTATCTCTAGATTATTAGGTGTCTTCTTATGGATGGACACCTACATTTAAAAGTGAGAAGAATTATTAGTGTGGTCACGCTAGAAATGTCGACTGTGTTCAGTGCATAATAACGAGTTTGTTACATTATTTGTTTTATACTGGTTGGCGATACAGCATGGATCTGTTACTGTTCAGGCGTCGATGCCAGCCGGACAGACGAGACTGTAGACGATGCATGTTCCGCACTCCGCAGGTGAACTGAAGTGTGGCTACTGATGATTTAAAAACACACAAATATGTTCATCTCCGTCCAAAATGAGATGAGACGAGAAAATGAATTTGCCAGAATATCATTTTGAACCTCAAAGTCTGACTGCATGCTTTCATTTAGTGGATAATCTGTTGCATTGTGGCAACATAGTCCTGTGGTGGATATGATTCATTACAATCTGTCTGCCTTAAAGTTGTGCCTAGTTTGTTTATGTAGGTCAGTAAGTGGTTGGTTGTCATGGAGATCATCCACTAACCCCACCGAAGTGGGGGCCTTGTGGTTCCCTTGTATGGTAGATGTTGCAGGAACATATTTGGGGTCACTACCACATTGCCATTTTTGTGCTTGCAGTTCTCTGTACAATACATTCCCTCCAAGTGTGGATTAGTATAAAACCTATTCAGCCCTTAAGACATATATGGAGATTCTCTGTGGGCTTTGTCCAATGTATGCATGCTCTCAGCCACGATAGTCAGGAGGAAATGTAGTTGAACCCCTTAAAAAAAATAGTATTTGAGGTTTTTGCATTTTTTCACCCAAAGCTGCTGTTGAATAGGCTCTTTGTATATGTTTTCTTGCATTAGTTAAGGTGCAAGCGGCCCTCTCAAAGTCCATCTTAAGGGCATTACTATCGAACGCAGCAATGCGCAGGTCGTCAAATGTCTCCATGTCCGTTAATGGTTTGAGACATTTGACCAAGAATGTTTTTTGCCATTTGTGTTGCACTCTGTTAGCTGTGGACAGTTGACATTGAGAACCAGAAAAGAGTTGTCTGGTTTGGACAGTGTTCAGAGCTGCAAGTTTGGTTGAAATTTTGCTCATTGTATCACACCCAGTCAGCACATGTAGTGCTGGGAGACAATGTGTGAGCGCTATGCAGATATCATGAAGTGGTAATATTGATCTTTTCACTCCTGAGTTGCGGATGAGCCAGAACAATTGTTATGTGGTATAATAGGCACACAAAGACGTATGTATGGGGATATCTATAAAGGGGGAAAAAAGTCCCATTCACCTGTAGTGTGATAATAGTGTCATCTGTTGTGGTCATTTTCAGGACTTTCGTCCCGGGTAGAGATTTTGGCACACATCCCATGTTGTTCAGTGGGGTCATATTAGTCTATAACAGTTGAGATATTCTCCGCTAAATGAAGTGCATGCAAATCTTACCCACCTCTACTATAATGGCTTTTTATTGGATTTTGGACCCAAATTGACCATCACCCTGACAATTGAAATATGAACCTAACCTCTGACCTTTTCAGTTATTCATTTTTTGACCAAATTTTTTGGTTTTCAGCGTCTCCAGCGGCGGCCATTTTGGAAATATGCCAATAAAAAATTTGCCACCGCCTAAATTTGATGTTATCATCAAGAAATGTTGACTACATGCCCTAAGGATGCCAAAAATGCAAAAACCTCAAATACAATTTTTTTTTTAAGGGGATCAACTGGTTTTTGCAAGTTTTCCCCCTGACTACAAGGTCTGTATGCAGAGTTGCTTGCTGGAAGACAATGGGCTGTAGTTTCCATTTAGCTCATTAGGATGAAACTGGCACAGAGAAGGGGCTCTGTCTGTCCCCCATACACACCCACAGAGGGAGAGGGAGACAGAGAGACAGGGTGGGAGATGGGAGCGCTTGTTTCATTGAATGCCCATTCTCCTCAACCTTGCCTTTTTTTGTTTGGCGGGGGCTCGGGCGCTTTTGTTGCGGCTGCTCTCTAGCCGCTGTTGAATTGAAAGGGCGCTCGCCCCACCTCTCTCCCCACGGCTCCGGGCCTCATTGTTTATGGAGTTCTCTGCGTGTGAGACTCCAGCGGCAGGGGGAAAAAAACTCTTTCTGTGAAAATGTTTAACACCCGCAAGAGAAAAAAAGAAGGGAGAAAAAAAAAAAGTCATTGCCTCACCCTGACCACAAGCGCTCACCACTGGTTCCCGTTGTACTACCCCAGGGAATTTGTTGGAGTCAAACAGTTTCTTGATGGAGGGTTTTAATTTGAAAAAAAAAGAAAGGGCAAAAAATTTAGCCGTAATAAGTTCCTGCTGTCTCATGCGCAAGTAAATGAAACCACTGCGAGCTCACTGAGATGCTGGGAAGAGAAAGAAAGAGGGAGAAAAAACCCCGAAAAACAACATGCAGAAAACGAAAGAAAAAAAGGCACTGTCATATCCAAGTACAGTTTTCATCTTCTTTTATTTTTAAGGCTAAGAATCCATCGGCATGTACATGCTTGCTGTAAAAAATGCAGGTCATTCCATTCATTCACCCCTTGCCCTCCTTCCCACCCCATATAGCTGAAAATGCCCCCTCCCCTCGCATCCACCCACCCTCCTGCCCCCCTGAGGAGAGGTCCCTGGCTCACTGAAGGGCCGTGTCACCGAGGGCAACCGTTAGCAAGGCCCGTCAGGGGCTCCGGACTCCCACCAGTCTTGTGCAGATCAGACCCACACTAAAGAGTTGGATTTGTGTGTGGGCCCGGCGAACAGGCCTTTTCTCCTCACCCATCCACCTTTCGTTTGACTCTAGCGCTCATTTCTCTCTCTCTTTCTTTCTCTCTTGACATTCCTTCACTCTCCCCTCCATTGCAGCCCTGGTCATTTGCGTAGGTGATGCCAAATCCCTGGTGTCTTTGGCTCGAACAGGAATCAATGTGGCATTGTAAAGACTGCGGAAATCTGAGGAGTCCCTTTGGCAGGGAGCGCAATGGGTTTCTGGTTGGAAATAGATGCAAAATGCAAAAGGCTTTCTGATTGTATTTCCCTCATGCATAGATGTGAGACTAGTAAATTACCTTTGATCCTGCTCCCGAAACTATGCTCGCTGTCAACACGGAACATATTGCTGCTTTAATTGTTTTTTGCCGGGGTTCGCCACAGGGTAATAAAAACTTAATTTCGCCCCGAATGACCTCGGCAATTTACAATCGTGTTAGCAGCTCTGCCGACGATAAATCTGGGTCCTCCAGGAAGAGATTTGGACTTCCATGACCTCATTTCCCAAGGTCTGGTTTTGATCAAAGATGGGGTAGGGGGCCACGCAGAACGCCAGTGCCAGTTGCACTCACTGTACTATGTACTACGCTTTCCACTGAATAGAGGCCTTGAGTAACCATGTTCTGCTGGCCTGCAACCACTTAGCTAAGCTGGATGGCACAGCAAGGGCATTTTTATAGGCTTAAAACCCCCCTCCCCAACACACACATACATACACTTACACACTGTACACACACACACACACACACACATTTGCACACACACATACACTGTACACATACACACACACACACACACACACACACATAAGCACACACACTTTGTCTCCTGTCTAAGAAGCAGCAGCTCATTGAAATTCAGAAAGGAGCTGAGAGCTGGGAGAAGTTTAGGGGAGTCTGGCAAGCCAGTATTTCAGAGAGAACCGTGTGGGTGACAGCGCAGCGACAGAAGGTGTTTTCTAGCAACTGAAGTTGCGCCGTGTCCTTGGGAAAAGGGAGTCAATCCCCCCCCCCCCCGTCCAACACACACACACACACACACACACAGACAGACACAGACAGACACACACACACACAGACACACAGACAGACAGACAGACATACACACCACCCACCCCCGAAAGAGAGAAGTAAGACGGCGAGCGTCCGCCTGAGGGCTGTGTCGCAGCTGGTCCGGGAGATTGCACAGACAGGCGCGTCAACTCCCCCCAGACAGGTCCATCGCTGCTGCTGATGGTGTTACAAAGCAAACACGGCAACGTGCCGCCATGCCGACCGACCGACCAACAAACAAACAGACAAACACAAATGAAAGACACCTGTAGAATGACCTGTGGTGGTCCCCATCGGCTCTTGACCTTTTCCGCAAAATGGCTCTCGCTCCCCTCCTCCCGCTGTCACGCTGCATTCCTCTCTGCTGTGTTGTGATGCAGAACATCTGGAGGGTGAGGCTGCAACTGCTGAAGAGTGTCCCCCCCCGGGGAGCCGTCAGGGGGCTCGCCTTGCACAAATGTTAGCCTTACCCACAGGGGTGGGCAGTAGGCAGGCAGGCTGGCCGGCTGGCCGGCAGCTTTCGCGGAGGAATCTCGGCGCGGGGGCCAGGGCTGTGTTCGAGGTCTCCCGCAACGGGAAGCGCACCGTAATGAGGCATGGTGTTCACAGAATCACACCCTGAAGACATGGAGACAGCCAGGCACCACTGCCAAGTGCATGTATGCACGAACACACACACATACACACACTTGCAAGAGTTTGTGCCTCATATAAATACACAAAGATATTTTTGCATACACACACACACACAGACAGTGTACACTGATCACATGCAGGACATGTACAGAATCTTTTCCTCCTAAACAGATTTGGGCCCTCAGTTTCAACAGTGCAACAGAAATACCACCAAACCACACACACACACACACACACACACACACACACACTCCCAATCCTACACACACACACACACACACACATACAGAAGAGATGCCACTGAGACTCCGGCCAGCCAGAGGCTCTACAGTTATGTGGCTGAGCTTCAACAGGGCCAAGTTTGACCATTCGCTCAGCCCCCCAACTATTCCTGGAGTTTTGTGGCACTACTGAAGACCGTACCGCATTTCACCACTCACAGTATACAAGACAGAATGCAAGACTGTCCGAGAAATGCAAGAGAGATAGAAAGAAAGAGAAATAGAAATAGAGAGATAGAATGAGAGGGAGAAAGAGAAAAGCACTGAGTCAAAGCAGCTGTCACATACATGCATTCCTCTGTGTATCTGCTGGATTAAGGAGCTTTCAGAGGCAATTTGGGCACTTTGCAGAAATGCTGATTGCAGAAATCCTCTGTTTTCTGTGTGCCTTTTTTCCCTCCCTTTCCCTCTCTCTCACTCACTCTCACACAGACAGCGACCCCCACACACACACACACACACACACACACACACACACACACAACCACACAAACACACACACACAGTGTCTCAGATGGCGCTGAGTCGTGACTGGGGTACTCTGTGAGACACCCACCCAAGCCTTTGAACACTCCCTGGCGAGGCGAGGCCTGGCATGCCCGCCTGGTGAGGAAGGGGGGGGGAGAGAGAGAGAGAGAGAGAGAGAGAGAGAAGAGAGAGAGTGAGAAGAGAGAGAGAGAGTGTGTGTGAGATTCAGTGGGGTGGGGGGGCTTAGTAACGACATGGCAGGGATTCTAGCGGCCGCTTCGGTGCTGTGAGTCACAGACAGTGAGAGCGAGAGAGAGGAAGTGTAACACATCCAGCCAGAGGGGGTGTTATGGCTGGCCTCTCAAAGGGGTCATGAGGAATTATGTGTGTGTGTGTGTGTATGTGTGTGTGTGTAAATGTGAATGTGCGTGTTCCCACTTGTGTTTATTACAATGTGTAATCAGTGGGTGTATAGGCATTTTATGTCTGTGTGTAGGTATTTGCATGCATTTGTTTGCGTTTCTGTGTGTGTGTGTGTGTTGTACGCTGATAACACCACTTCCCTAGCATTCACTGCGAATGCCTGCAGGGCTTAGACTTAACGCTGGTGTTTGACATGAAGACATTTTCCATCTTTGGTTGAAGATGTCGAGATCATGCTGCTGGAATTTCCCTCGCCCGTCTGCTTGCCAAAGCAGTGCCGACCGCCTTCCCTGCTGTGCTGCTTGTTCCCTGATTGCTTTAGAGTGTGTGAGTGTTTTCCTCTGTTTTAAATGGCACCTTCTGAGTGTGTCAGGATGAGGAAGGGCTTTGGTTTATGACCATCTACTAAGCTTACTTGTGCAATGAATGGCTCCTATGCCATTTGTGTATGTGTTTATCTGACTGTGAATGAAAACAGGCACTCTGTGTGTGTGTGTTTGTGTGTGTGTCTGTGGGTGTGTGTCTTTGTTTGGCTGTTTGGCAACAAGCGTCAGTGTGTGTGGAGGTTTTGAATCAATACAGGTTACCCCACTGGTTCCTGCATTCCATTACCTTATATGGGCAGCAGAGCAAGGCGGTGCAATTACGGTGGGCTGCGAGGTTATTTCACATAATAGTTCTTTCTGTCACACTCTCTCTCTCTCTCTCTCTCTTTCCCTTGTCTCTCTGCCTCTGTTGCTTTCATTTGTTTTCTCCCCCGTTCGTCTCTCTCTTTCTGCCATCTATCTCATTCTCTCTAAGTCTCTGTTTGCCTTTTCCTTTCTTAATGTCTCTCGCTTTCTCTCCCAATCCCTTTCTGTGTCCCTGTCTTCCACACACACACACACACACACACACACACACACACACACACACACACACACACACACACACACACACACACACGCACGCATTTCTTTCTTTCTTTCTTTCTTTCTTTCTTTCTTTCTTTCTTTCTTTCTTTCTTTCTTTCTTTCTTTCTTTCTTTCTTTCTTTCTTTCTTTCTTTTCTTCCTCTTTTCTTTCTTTCTTTCTTTCTTTCTTTTCTTCCTCTTTTCTTTCTTTCTTTCTTTCTTTTCTTTCTTTCTTTCTCTCTCTCTCTCTCTCTGTCTCTCTCTCTCCAGTATCTCATGACTCTGTTTCTTCTCATCAAACTCTTTTCCTCCCTCTGTGCTGACATTCTTGCTCTCTCTCTCTCTCCTCCTACCTCTGCTCCGCCCCTCCCCTCCTCCTCCCCCCCCCCCCTCCTTCATGTTTCACTGTCATTCTTTCTCGGCTCAAAGAGCACACTGATAAGCCTTTGCGAAAATGAAACCAGGGGAAAGTGTAGCACAGATTTTTTTATTTTTTCATTCGCTCTTTTTAGCAGTCAAACGACTGGCGCCCCTGGCCTTCAACTCTGGCGGGTGGGTGGTGTGGGTCTAATAAAGGCTCCATGGTAACGCTCCCGGCCGGCATTGATGACCTGAAGTGGCCGGACATCTTCCCAGTCGCCGGCGTTCAGGAATTGGTTCCTATCGATCGCCTGGGCTGTTGATATTCAACACGAGGCATGTCTGGAATATACTGGAGTACAGCATCGAGAGATAAACATCCCAGCATAAACAACCTAGTCATAAAAAAACTACTCCTCCTACTCCATATCTGCCCTCCTCCCCCCTTCCACTTGTCTCTCTCTTTCTCTCTTTCGGTCTCTCTCTTTCTGTTTTACTTGTGAGCTTGTAAAAAGGCTTACCAGAATGATCATTTGTGAAAGCTAAATTGGCTTTTTGCCCTCCATCTCTGGCTCTAAACTCCGTTTCCCTACCCGCTCACTCCCTTTTCCCTCTCGCCCTCTTTGTCTGTGTCTTTCTCCTTCTTCACACATTTGAAAAAGAAGAGGCGCAGAAAGATTATGCTCGGGCTCCTTCTCTCTCTCTCTCTTTTTCTTCTCTCTATCTTTCTCTTTCTCCCTCCCTCTGCTTATATCTGCTTTTCTCTTTCATTTTTCTGCCTGAAAAGATCCATCTCTCTGCTTTCCTCCAGTGGAGGGTGACTGCTGGGAAGGTCACGAGTGGTCATGTTTATTTTAGGTCTTATCTCTGATGGTGACCCCCGCAACATGCCTCAATCCTCTCATCTCCCTCTATCTCCCTCCCTCCATCTCTCTTCCTCCCTCGCTTCTCACCACCGGCCTACTCTCCTCCTTTCCTCTTCTTTCTCTACATCTCTGTCCTCTACTCACCCTCAATGACTGTTCCCTTCTCTCTTGCTCTCACACACATACTCTTGTTCTCTCTCTCTCTCTCTTCTCTCACTTACTCTCTCTCTCTTTCTCTCTCTACACACACACACACTCCCCTCTCTCACTCACAGACGCCCACACTCCATTTCTATGTTATCTTTGCAATTCAGCTTTCTGTAAGCTGTTCCCGGCGATCTACATTCACTGACTATTTTCCAGTCTAACGGACACCCGTAGCTCTCCCAAGCTCTGCCCCCCCTCCCCTCCACCCCCCCCCCCCCACCAACTCCAACATCCCCCTTCCGTCCCCATTCAACAGACTCCAGCTTGTTGAAGTGATAAATTGGACCCCTGCATTAGCCGCGTATGTAAATATTATTCCACATCAGCCGATTATGCGCCTCTCTCCCGTCACTTCCCTGCACGGGCATTTTCTTTCCCCCATTGTGAGGCGGCAGACTCCGAGTGATCATCTGTCATTCAGACACGCTGGCTGGCGTTGGGAGTGGCATTCATGGCTCTGTGAGGGAGAGTGCCTTGTGTTTTTGTAATGCTCTCTGGCTCTCTGGCTTTGAAGGCTTCCATCCTGTTGCTGCCCTCCCTCGGCACAGTTTTCACCTATTCCAGTCTCGCGTTTTGTTCTTCTTTTTTTTTGTTTTGTTGTTGTGTCTTTTCTCCTTGGTCTTGTCTGCCACCCTACTACCCCCCCCCCCCCCCGTACTTCCTGTAGCCGCTACTTTCTTTTGTTGTTGGTGGGGACGGGTGGGCGTGTGCCTTTTAAGATGTCTGCGTTTGTGGTCAGTTTCAGGTTGATGTGTCTGTGTAGGGGGATTATTGTGTTTGCTGATTTGGGTGTGGTTGGGGAAACCCTCCCTAAACACACACACACACACACACACACACACACACACACACACACACAGTCTTTTTCATCCTCCCTTCCCCGACATACACAAACACACTCACACTCACAATAAACAATACTCGGTAGCGCCTCAGTGTTGCGCTGCTGGTCAAAGCCGGAGGAAATGACATAATTTCTGGGTGTCTGCTCCCTCATCTCGCCTGACCTGTCCCGACTCCCGGGCAGCCCCCACCCCCCCACTCCCCCCTCTCCTCTGTGCCTCCCGCTGGCCGCCTGCCAAACTGCAGCCTAGGGGCCCTGGCCTAACCAGGTCATGTTTGAGTGTGTCTGCGCACACTCCTAATGTGACGGCTCTGGGTGCATGGAGGGCCCTTGTTTATTTATACATGAGGACTTGGTGCATATGCATTGGGTGGGCCATAGAGAGAGAGAGAGAGAGAGAGACATTATGCAACTGTGCAAATTAATTTGAGCCGATGTCTTCATATACAAGTACACATGCATGCATATTGATTTGATATAATGGATGTTTGAGCTTATGTGAGTTCTCTTGTGTGGGTGTACACATTACATATATCCATTTGGGTCTGTTCATGTGAACATAGCATTGTGTGCGTGTGCACCCATGCATAAACCTCTCTGTGTTAGTGTGTATATTTATTTGAATACATCTATTATACACCCAATGCATGTGTGCAGTGACCCAGTGAACCGTGTGTCTGTATTCGGGTGTTTTACCCCCCACCTGCCCCCCACCCTTTAATGACATGTTGTGTTTCCCAGACCGCAGGCCTGCATTTTGGCCCCCCTGCTGCGGCCTGTGGCAGGTCATCCACTATCCCATCAATCCCCTGGTGTGGGTAAACACAGCTCTTTGACCGGCTTGAGATTGGGTTCCGTCTCCGCTCTATCAGCCTGAGGAAGATGGAGCGCTCTCCCGTGCTCCGTTGCTCGGCTTGCCGGAACACGGCGCAGTGCCGGCGACCGCCGCGGCGGGTGGGGTGATTGATGGAGACCGCAGAACACGGAGGTTTTTGCCCCCCTCCCTCCACAAGATTACACACACATACACTTACTCCAGTGTTTGTGTGTGTGTGTGTGTGTTTGGGGTTGAAAGCGGGTACTGACAACCCCAGCTTCTCATTTGTGTAAAGAGCGAGATTGAATTAATGTCCCTGGATGATAGTCCTCTGCGATGAGAGAGGGAGGCAGAGAGAGAGAGAGAGAGGGAGAGCGAGAAAATGGACTCTGTGTTCTGCAGGTACTGTGCGGCATCGGAAAAGAGTCACAAGAGTGTGAAACGATGGAGTTTGAGAGGCGGCCGGCGAAAAAGGTACAAAATGGGGGGAAAGCGGAGAGTGGTGGAGGAGAAGAAGATGGGGTGACATATTTTTTTTCCTCTATCTTTTCTGAGCCGCAGAGGAAAGGTAGAAGACCATCAGCTCAAGAAGAAGACGGCGCCTTCGTCATATTTCACGCCTCAGGCAAAATCAATAGGAAATAAATAGCGGTCAGGAAATCAAGGCTGCTGGAGAAAACCCAGTCAGATGCTTGAGAGAGGTGCTTCACACAGGCCTTCCTCGCCTTGCTGTGCATTCGAGTGGGTTTCAGGTTGAACAGTGGTCGGGTCAATCAAATTTCTCCTTATGAACGCCTCCGTGAATGGCTTCCTCCCCCGCAGAGGCATTTGGTTTTGGGGAAATTTGATTCGTTTTTCCTCTGATTTATTCCTCAATAAACAGCCCTGGCTTCGTGCTGCGTTGTTGTTTTGTTTTTTTTCCCCTTTTCTTTCTAAACTCCGTTTGAATGGAATGCCATTGAGTCCTAATGGAGTTTGGCTGATGAAAATGGCCTGATAAAATTCCTCCCCCTGATGCAGTTGTATGGGGAAGGGAAATGTCAGTGCTTCCCCGCACCCCTCCCACCCCCACCCCCACCCCCCGTGCCTCTGGTGGAAGTCATAGCCATATCTCTCAGGAGAGGAGGGGAGGGCATTGGTGGAGCATGAGCATTGTGTGATAGCCATCAGTCTGTCACCACTGTGTCTGTGTCTGTGAATGTGTGTCCATATGTATATCTCTCTCTCTCTCTCTCTCTCTCTCTCTCTCTCTCTCTCGCTCTCTCTCTCGCTCTTTGTGTGTAGGCTATGTATGTTGTAGGCTCTGTAAGTGTGTGTGTGTGTGTGTGCTAGAGCTTGTTTGTGCTTGAGTTGGATAATGGCACAGAGGTTAAGCACGCTTGGGGCCATACATAGGTCTCCCAGTGGGGGGGAGGCCAGGTCTGAGATGCCCATGAGAAGGGCTCTTGACTCGGGTCAGTCTGCCTCAGGAGGAGATGGACGCTCGGATAGAAATCTGGACTCCCAGCGAGTGGTGAGCTCATTTCAGCTCAGGCAAAATGACGCAATCTCTCGCTTCATCTCTCGCTTCGGACGTGGAGTGCGGTGACCTCACGACCCCATATTGTTTTGCCCACCCGCGGTCTAATTTTACACACTTGGTAGCAATTTGGTCGCCGATAAGAGCACTGTTTGCCTAAGCCTCAAGACAAAAGGCAGCCAAAAGTTAAAAAGCTGGCTCCATTTTTACCCCCCCCCCCCATACTCTCACTCTCTCTCTCTCTCTCTCTCACTCCTTTTCATCCTCTCACTCACTAACTCACTCACTCACTCACTTCCCAACTCAATCCATTTCTTTCTCTTACCCACTAACACTCATTCACTTACTCCTTCCCACCCGTGTGTACTTTATCTCTTCCCCTCTGTGTTTGTCCTTCTTTCTTTCACCCTCTTTCTATTGGGAGAAGGGAGGGGCAGCATCAAGATAAGAGATGCCCCAAGTGCCTCTATCAGCCCTAATGGAGTTGGTGCTCTCTATTGAGCCGAAGGAGGTCGGGTCTGATGGACTGCTTGGTGGGGCTTTTTTTTGTGTGTGTGTGTGTGTGTGTGTGTGTGTGTGTGTGTGTGTGTGTGTGTGTGTGTTTCTAGAGCTTGTGTGTTTGTGTGCATAGAGAGAGTGGCGGTATTCTTGATGCAGACCACATGGAAGTCAGCTCAGTGGCCATAGAGAATGGCCTTAGAGTGCCAAGAGATGATGCCAGTGGTTGACCAAAGACAAACGGAGAGACAGAAAGGGATAGAGAGAGGGACAGACAGAGAAAGAAGGAGGGAAAGAGAGAGGGACAGACAGAGAGACAAGGAGAGAGAGACCGTAGATGACAGTGGAGGCACAGAGAGATGTTTTAACGCCACAGACGGTGGAACACATAGCCTGCTGTGCCTGTGCTGTGTTCGGTCCAGCTGAACGCGCACGTACTGCTGCGTTGTGCAACGGGAGGTTTGGGATTTCTGTTCCTGCTGCGAGAAAAAAAACTCCCCTCATCTCTCCTGCCCAGCTAACACACACACACACACGCACACGCACACACGCACACACACTCCAAAACATATGTACGTGTGCAGACAGACTCGCACATGATGCAACCTCTGTGCTCTCCCCTCGTCTCCCCAGTGGGTTCTTGTGGTGTTTCAGGGCCCCCGCACTCAGGCCCCTCACCCCCCCCCACCTCCCCACCCCCCTCCCTCTCCCTTCACTCCACCACCGCTCCTGCAGTGCTGCTGTGTTCCACCGCTGCTCTGCGCGTGGGCGATGCGCGTGCCAGCTCCGTTTTCAGTGGGGGAACTCGGAGTGAGAGAGGAAGCGAAGAGGAGAGGAGAGTGGAGCGGAGAGGAGAGGAGTGGAGTGGAGCGGAGAGGAGAGGAGAGGAGAGGAGGGGGGCTATCTGGGCGTGCGTCCACACACACACACAGACACACACAATCACAGACGTTGCGAATCAAGCCTTTCCCCCTGGACCACCCCTCCCCTTTCCCTCCCTGCCGCTCACCCCTCCTGCGGCAACAGCGACTTTAGCCAGACTTTTTGAGCTGGAGAGAAAAGACTTTTGATTGCCAGTCTCCTCTCTCTCTCTCGCTTTCTCTCTTTCAGTTTCTCTCTATGTCTCTCACTCAATCTCAGTTTCAGGCACACACACACACACACACACACACACACACATACACACATTCTTTGTTTCCACACTCTCTCTCTCTCTCACCCCTTACCCACACACAAACTCTCCCTGGCATCCCCATTGCGCGTAGAGTTTGTCAGCGATTCATTAATTCGTCATCATCATCACCATCGCTGCTCTGAGCTTGGGGGCCACCGAGGGATTGCTGTGTTTTTTTTTTCTTTTCCTCTCCTGTGTTCCCCCCTCCCTCACTTCCCCCGTTCCCCTTTTTCTCCCTCTTGCTCTCTCCTTCCCTCCCTCTGTCTCTCTTCTCCTCTTTGAGGCAGAGGGGAAATGGCTGCAGGCAGTGAACAGAGGAGGGAGAGAAGTGAGAGAGAAAGAAAGAGAGAGCGAGCGAGAGAGAGAGAGAGAGAGAGCGAGAGAGAGAGAGGGGAGGGAGGGAGTAAAGGAGTGAGCAAGTGATGGGGTAAAAACCAATGCAAAGGGAAGGCTGTGACGCCAAGCGTGATTAGAGCTATGACACTCCCTGATTAAACACACATTTAAATAGACGCTGCCTTGGGAATAGGGGAGGCGTGAGGGAAGATAGAGACAGAGTGAGAGACGGAGAGAGAGAGAGAAACGGAAGAGAGAGAAAGAAAAACCGAGAGAGAGAGAGAGAGAGAGAGAGAGAGAGAGAGAGAGAGAAAGAAAGAAAGAGAGAGGCTTTCATTGCCTTCACGTTGCTTTGCCTCATTCTCCAAAGAGGTACTTAAACTGGCATAGATTATTAATGCCTGGGGTAGAAACGTGGGGCCTTCTGCCGCTGCTCACAGCGCCATCTCATCCCCTCCCCTCCTCTCCTTCTCTCTCTCCCTCCCTCCATCTCTCTCTCTATCCCTCCCTCCATCTCTCTCTCTCTATCCCTCTCTCTCCTCCATCTCCCTCATGGTGTCTTCAATCCGCCCTTCTCTCTTTCACTCTAGTGCTGCTGCTCGCTCTCGCTCTCTGTGTCTCCCCCCCTCCTTTAAACCTACTGTACCTCCCTCGCTTCCCTCTCTGTTCCCCCTGTTCACCCTGTCCATCTCTTCCTCTCCATGACTAGAACATACCTTTTCTCTCAACTCCATCCATCTATATCTCTCCCTCCCTCCATCCCTCCCTGGCCGCCTTTCTACATCTATGGCCCACCGCACTTTCCATCAGTGTCAGCGCTTATCCATCTGTTGGCCCCTATACAGTATAACAGTATGCCCACAAAAAGCACTTCATTTTCTCCACTCTCCTCTCTCTCTCTCTCTCTCTCTCTCCCCCCCCCCCCTTCCCATCTTCCTGCCATGTAGATTAATTCTGTGTTTTTTTTTGTGGCATTTACTGTATTTCTCTGTCTCTTTGTGTTCTCGTTTTTTGCCTCTCTCTCTTTTCACTCAGTGCCCCTCTCCTCATCCCATCTGAGTAGGTATTGGTTAGGACGCAGCGTCCCAGGTTGGAGATGCCCTACTTTCTCTCTCCTGCTGTTTATTTATTCACACGCACAGAGAGAGAGAGAGAGAGAGAGAGAGAGAGAGAGAAACAGATAGAAAGAGAGAGAGAAAGGGGGAGAGAGAGGAGAAATCAGAGGAGAAGGGCTCTTGCCTCTGATCGACCCATTTGCGATGAGCATTTTTGACATTCCCGCTCATCATTAACGTGCTCCTGCCCCCAGATAAAGGGGTTAAATGGTCGCAGATTAGCTAGCGCTAGCGCTCGCTCACTCGGGCGCTAACCCACGGGAGCCCCTCCTCCTCCCTCAAGTTTCCCCAGCGCTGAGCTGCAGCTCCTGGGGTCTGAGCCAGAGCCTCTCCTATCGACCCTCCCCCCGCCCCTGCCCCAACAACACACACACACACACACACACACACACACACACACACACACACACACACACACACACACACACACACACACACCTCTCCTCTCCTGACAGAAGCCTAGCGAGACGCAATGGCGTCTTAGTGGGGGGGACGGGGAGTGAGGATGGCTGAGCAGTCAGATTGTTTTCCCCCCCGGGCCGCTATCGCAGCATTAGCGTCAACACTACGCCACGACAACAGATCTGATGAGGCTTAATAGGACGTTCCGTGATACCTGATTGTTACTGACGCGGTTGACCCTCACCCAAATGCCCGCACACACACACACACACACACACACACACACACACACACACACACACACAAGCTACATGCGCACTGCCGCCACATGGACACTGAAACACTAACATAAACACACACACACAAACAATCACATCATACACTCACACACAGGCTTATCACAGCATAAACACACACAAAACAGACACAAATATTCCCCTGTCACTTTCTCTCTCTCACACACACACACACACACACACATACACACTTTACCCACTCCCCCATGCTGCTGGCCCCAGCCGCCGCATGTCAGGCTAGCCAGCCCCCAGAGCTTGCGGAGGCCCCACACACTGCGCCTGGTGTGGCTTGTGCGAGTGGGCCGCTGTAGAGCCTCCTGGAGCACGTCCAGGCCCTCGCGCCGCAGGAGTAAAGCGCTTTGATGGCTCCATTAGCCTCCACGGCTACAGGACTTCATTAGGCAGCAGACCCCCCCTACGCACACGCACATACAGGCACACACACACACACACACACACACACACACACACACACACACACACACACACACACAGGCACACATGCCATGGGAACTGGGCGAGTGAAAAACCCAACCAGACTGCCGAGGAGGACAGGCAGCCAGTGACGAGTTCCTAATTAATTAGCTCGCCGGGTGCCGGAGCAGCCAGTATTGTTACTGCCGTAGGAGAGAGGGAGAGAGACGAGGGGAGGGGAGGGTAACAACAACAGCAACAGCAATAACAACAACAACAGCAGGAATTCGGGAAAAGCGAAAGAAAAGGGGGAAAAAATGGTGGTAAAGAATGGCTTGTAAATAGCTGATGGGTGATCAGTGTGGGACGACTTCGCGCGGCGGCGTGGGTGGGTTGTCGACTGACCCTGAATCAGTTGCTGGCGGGAGCGGAAAACGAGTCAAACCAAGCGGCACGGGCCCTTTCACCAGGGCTAATGAGACACAGGTGCTGGCAATGAAAGGAGGGAAAGAAAGACAGATTGAGAGAGGAGAGGAAAAAGGAGGAGGAGGGAGGGAGGGAGGATGAGGAGCGCTTGTGAAGAGCTGGGGAGGCAGAGAAAAAGACCATGCTGAGGAGGAGCGAGGAAGAAATAAAAAAGAAACCAGGAAAAGAGCTGAGAAAAATCCCTAAAGAGGGAAAGAAAAGAACTAAAGAAAGAGTGAAGTAAAAGGAAATAAGGAGAAAAAGGAAGAAAGCTATAATGCAAAAATGAAATAGGCAGTGGAAAGGCGCGGAGGACTCGGAAGAAGAGAAAGAGCTTCATAATCTCAGACAGCAACGAAGAACGGCAGAAAGAGAGAAGGAACGAGGCGCGCCAAGAGAGCCAAAAAAACACGAGCTGAAGCTGAATAAACCACAGACATTAAGAATGAGGAATAGATAGATAGATAGAGAGAGAGAGAGAGAGAGAGAGAGGGAGATGAGGAGAGAATGACTCAGGAAAAGAGCCGCAGAAAGGGAAACACTGGGTACTGATTGGGGGGATAGAAACAGAAATGCAGACCCGGAATCAGGAGAAAAGAGGAGGAAATAAACAGGCAAGTCGGTTGGCACCTTGATAATAATTAAAAAAAGAGGGCCGTTAAAAAGAGGGCAGATGGAGGACTAGAAAAGCCTGAGAGAGGAAAAAACGAATGATGGAGATACAGAAAGTGATGGTGGAAGGGAAGGTGAAGATAAAATCTGGATAGGATCTGTGCAGTGATGGAGGACGATTGCTGACAGGGACATGGAAGATACTGAGAGAAGGCCGAGAGCGAGGGAAAGTTGGGAGAGAGTGAGAGGAAGTGAATGGGCGAGAGACTGAGAGAGTGTGAAAGAAAAGAAAGTGAGGTAGAGAGGATGGAGGGGGGTGGGTTGCCTTATTATAAATCAAGAAACAGGAAGGAGGGAGTGTGAACATGACAGTGAGAGTGTCTCCAGTTCTCATTAATGAGCTCGATTGATGAAGGTGTGTATGCATAATGTGTGTGTGTGCCTAAATCTGCCTTTGTGCTAATAAGTGTATATTTATGCAACTGTGTGTGCGTGTGTGTGTGTGTTTGTGTGAGTGTGTGCGTGTATTTCGCATCTAAGCGAAAGATCAGAGAGTGAGAGAGAAGACAGGGAGGCGATAATGAAGCGGTGATTCCCCATCGGAGGGAGCGATGGGTGGGGGAGTGTGTGCATGTGCCTGTGCGTGTGTGTGGGCGGGTGTGTGTGTGTGTGTGAGAGAGTGTGGTGGAGCTCACTCCGCTCCACGTGAGTCTCCTGTCCAGGTCTCTCACCTGCGTGTCGAATCCTCTGCTCTCTCTCACCCAGTCAGGCCTTGAGCTGGAGTGGAAAGATCTGGAAAGAGCCAATCAGCCCTCATTTCTTCTTCTCTCCAGGCTTACTTGAAAATGAGGGCCTCTCTCTCTCTCTCTCTCTCTCTCTCTCTCTCTCTCTCTCTCTCTCTCTCTCTCTCTCTCTCTCTCTCTCTCTCGCTCTCTCGCTCTCTCACTTACTCAGTCTTATTTCTTTGGTCTGTTCTAAAGCGTATCTAAGTCTTTCTTTGGACCCGCTCATAATGACTGCAATAAGGGAATGGTTTGTTCTTGATACAGCAGCCAGAACCCTTTTTGTCTTCATCGTGCAGAGCTGCATATGAGAATCTCCATTGATTTCCAGTCTTCTAATCCTTTCCTTGCAGGCCCCATTAGAGCGTTTGTGATGGCACTGGCAGAGGCTTGGCTGGCTCTCTCGTCTCTCTGGAGCGTAGGGTGTTATTTAGTTTTTTTTTTCCTTCTTCTTTTTTTTTGGGGGGTTTGTTCGGTGACAGCTCTTATCTGTAATCTTGCAGGTCTCTTAAGGTGAAGAAAGTAGGCCATAATTTAGCTATTCTTCCAGAGCATGTGAGTCCTCAAAGGACAATGGGTAATAATGCAGGGCCACCGTCTGTCTACCTCTGTCTCTCTGTTTCTCTCTTTCTTTGTCTCTCTCTCTCTCTCTTTCTTTCTTTCTTTCTTTCTTTCTTTCTTTCTTTCTTTCTTTCTTTCTTTCTTTCTTTCTTTCTTTCTTTCTTTCTTTCTTTCTTTCTTTCTTTCTTTCTTTCTCTCTCTCTTTCCCTCTCTCTATCTCTTTCTCTCTCTCTCTGGCTATATCTGAGTGGGTTGGATGGATAGGGCGATTGTTGAGCTCGGGGGCCAGAGGGAAGTGGTTTGCGACGTCCAGTTCACCAGATAAGATCAGAGAGTGTGACCGGAGCTGGCATTACCCTTCCCCTCCCCCCCTGGCCTCCGGGGCCTGCTTCCTCTTCCTCTCCCGCGGTCAGCCCGAGCCTCCCGGACCACACGCACGCATGCACCGCCGAGCCTCATTTGTTCACCACCCCCATGCCCCCCATTCTCATCCCCTAAGGCCTCCGCAGTCCCCCCAAACTCACCACTCACCATCCTCATGCTGCCAGACTGAAACGACCAACTGCACACCCCTAGCCCAGCCAAATAGGCCTGGCTTCCCTGGCCCAGTTAGTTTTAATATTTTCGGTTCTGCTTTTTTCTTTTTTTTTTCATGGGTTTGCCTTTGTTTAGCCGCAAGCTGTGTGTGTGTGGGGTGAGGGGATTGGTGTTGGTGTGGTGCGGTCCGGCTTGATTTACTCCCTACGGCACAAGTGATGTGAAGTGGACGTGGATAGAAGTGGACGCTGTTTTCACAGTAAAGCGATACTCTCTCTGAGCACTCTGGCATTGAGGTCGGCGGTTGGGGATAGAGGGGGGGAGGGGGAGGAACAGGAAAGGCAAAACGAGCACATGGAAAAGGACAGGAAAGATAACCCCCCCCCCCCCCCTTCAGAGAGGTGCATAAGAAGGTGAAGACAGAGGATGTGCAAGTGTGTGTGTGTGTGCGCGTGCAAGTGTGTGTGTGTGTGTGTGTACGCACGTGTGCGTGTGTGTGTGCGTGTATGTGTGCGTGTGTCTGTGTGTACATACGTGTGTGTGTGTGTGTGTGTGTGTGTGTGTGTGTGTGTGTGTGTGTGTGTGTGTGTGTGTGTGTGTGTGTGTGTGTGTGTGTGTGTGTGTGTGTGTGTGTGTGTGTGTGTGTGTGTGTGTGTGTGTGTGTGTGTGTGTGTGTGTGTGTGTAGCGGGGCGACTGACTAAAGTGCACTGCGTGGCGCTGGAGTGCACTGTTGCATGCTAACCTGCCCCTGGTCCCTGTGTGCGGGGGCAGAGTGGAGGCCAGACTGAGGAGTTAATGTTTTAGCACGTCTCCCCTGCTGTGGGCTCTCTCTCCGCTCCCTCTCGCCCGCCGCTCCTCTGATATTCATAAGCACAGAACTTCCTGGAATGCAAGTGCGGGTTACATTGGGGTCAAATCTATCTGGATGTTTGACCTAGAGCTACCGTTGGAAAATAGATTGAATGCCTCAGATTCCTGACGTAGAGCAGGCTGGACACTTTAAGGATTAAAGCAGCCCTGCCCAGCTGGAGGTCGCCATGGCTAGATTACCATACGGTGCCTGTGTTTGGGATTGACACTTGGGATTGACACCTGGTGTTCTGCCTTACAGACCAGCATGATGAAATAATGAGAATTGCATGACCCTTCATAGCCCCATTCCAGAAGGTTCCAGGAGTGGAATGATGACTCAGATTACCATGTGGTGCCTCTGTTGGGGATTGACACATTGGGATTGACACCTGGTGTTCTGCTTTGTACACTCACACAATGAAGTAATGAGAATGGTGTGCTGTAATATGACTCTTCTAGAAGATTCCAGGGATGTGTAATGATGACCCAGATAATTGACTCAGTGAAATGGGAGTATAGACTGATTACACCGTCAGGCTTGGCTGCACTGACGGTACTTTGTGTGTGTGTGTGTGTGTGTGTGTGTGTGTGTAAAGGTTTTGGAAAAACCAAAGAGCTTTGGATGTCAGTGACTGGCTTCCTGTGCGTTTGTTTGTGTGTATTAGTGAGTGGACGTGCACACACTCACTCACTCACACACTCTGATTCTGACAAGTGGATTCATAAGAACAGATCGTGGCCTGCTCTTCCCGTAAGAGGACGCGGGGAGCTCCAGGGGAGGCTGAGTAACTGCTGAGTCAGGGTCAGCTGCTGCCCAACCCCTCTGTAAGGAGCCAATGGGACTCAAATCTGTAGCCCAGGAGTCTTTCTTCTTATCAACAGCCTTCAATTTAAGAGTGTGTGTGTGTGTGTGTGTGTGTGTGTGTGTGTGTGTGTGTGTGTGTGTGTGTGTGTGTGTGTGTGTGTGTGTGTGTGTGTGTGTGTGTGTGTGTGTGTGTGTGTGTGTGTGTGTGTGTGTGTGTGTGTGTGTGTGTGTGTGTGTGTGTGTGTGTGTGTGTGTGGATTCATATAGTATAGGCTAAGTCTACCTCTGTCTTGGATGTGTGTGTTTCCTGTGTTTGTGATCTGTATTTGTGTGTGTGCGTGTGTTGAAGTGGTTGGAGAGAGGCTGGAGACCCTCTTCAGGCGCAGAGGGTTGTGTTTTGTTTGTCTCCATGGTGTGATTCATAGATAGAGGAGTGAGGCGGAGAAGAAACAGAAGGAGCCAGACAGATGGAGACAGGAGAGGGAGGAGAGAGAGAGAGAGAGGGAGGGAGGAGAGAGGAAGAGAGAGAGAGGAAAGGAGAGAGAGAGAGGGAGTAGAGAGAGGCTGTGGTAAGGCTGTTGTGAAGACAAGTGTAGCTTTGATGCCAGACGCTGC
This sequence comes from Alosa pseudoharengus, assembly GCF_046254945.1. Lineage (NCBI taxonomy): Eukaryota > Metazoa > Chordata > Actinopteri > Clupeiformes > Clupeidae > Alosa > Alosa pseudoharengus. Next base: position 20,745,158 of record NW_027468685.1, on the reverse strand, counting down.
CCAAAAGTTCAGTACAGTCTGCACCCCTCCACCAACCAATGTACAGAGTCGAACTCCCTATAGTGTCTCCCGTCTCATCTCTTTCTACCCGTCACACCCTTTCTCTTCACCCAGTTCCCCCCCCCCCCCCTCTCTCTCTCTCTCTCTCTCTCTCTCTTTATCCTCTCTCTCTCTCTCTCTCTCTCTCTCTCTCTCTCTCTCTCTCTCTTTATCCTCTCTCTCTCTCTCTATCCTCTTTGCTGTTCCATCTCTCCACATCCCTCGCTCTGGCTTCCTCCCTCCTGGCAGTGCGCTGCGTCGACACTCTGATGTGCTCCGTGTAAGCAGATGTGACGGAGAGCGAGCAGCTGTTGCTCAGCCTCCCAGCTGCTTCAGTTCACCCCCCCCCCCCCGACATACCACCCCCCCCCCCCCCCCCCCCCCCCCCACACACACACTGACACACACATTTGCTCACACACATGCCCTATCCCTAGTCTGACTCCCTCTGATGTATTTCCTAGGCAAAGCCCTCATACTCCCCCAGTCCTTCCAAATGATAACCACCCCCCTTCTTACACACTCATAACTCCCTTAACAACAACACATGTTCCTGGAAGTCCTGACAAATATGTGTGTGTGTGTGTGTGTGTGTATGTATGTGTGCATGTGCACATAGATATACTGTATGTGCATGTGATGCATATGTTGGCCTACTTGTTAGTGTATGAGTGTGTGTGTGTGTGTGTGTGTGTGTGTGTGTGTGTGTGTGTGTGTAGAGGGGCTGGGGGTGGTGGTGGTGATGATAAAAAGTCCCTGGCACACCATGCATATCTAAACGCGGTTATTAAAAAACAACACGCACAAGCTTCATAAAAGGGTGGAAAACTAGGGGAAAAGCGGGTAATATGGCCTCACGTGTGCGTGGTGATGGGAGATGGGACACGCACAGTCCTAATCTCCACGACAACAAGGACGGGCGCTTGATGGGGTCGGAGTGAAGGGCGGAGCACGTCACTCTCTCTCTCTAACGCACTGAGGAGGTGTGAATTGGGGGATTAAGGGGCTTAGGCTCGCCGTTGCTTGAAGAGGCATGACACTCACTCAAACACACACACACACGCTCACACACACACACACACACACACATATATATGTAGACACACACTCACACATAATGACAAAAGGCCAGCTCGGGCGCTGATGTCTCAGCTGACCCCTGAATGTCCCTTTCATCACCCAGAGGCTGGACCTCCAGTCAGGCAGAACCAGCTGGCCTCCGACCCCCTCCCGGAGGGTGGGGATGGACATAGGGGTGATGTGGAGGGCTTGGCTGCATGGGCCAATCAAATGGCGCTTTGATCCATCCAGATGGGGTCTGGTACGAGCCAGACGAGCCAATGAGATTTTAATTCATTAAGAACTTGGTGAGCTTTTTGTGTGTGTGTGTGTGTGTGTGATGAGGAGGAGGAGGGGGGGCTGTGATGAGGAGGGAGACTTGGGGGTAAGTTGTGGGCGCAGTGATCTGAGGAGGCCTGGCGCGGCACGGAACAGGCAGCCCCTTTGATCAAAACTCCTCGGTCCGGCAGCCTGCTCTGCTTGCTGTGGGTGACCTTCAGCAGTGTGTGTGTGTGTGAGAGAGTGAGAGAAGGAAAGAGAGAGATTGAGGCGATGAGGAGGAGGAGGAGGAGAATGTTCCACTGCTGATTTTCCTCCACCGCTCACAATCCGTACGTGACGAGCATCTCGTCACCGCTGACTCCGATGCTCCATAATTAGTTTTCTCCCAGTGCTTGTTGTCTGTCTGAGTGTGTGTGTGTCTATCCCTCTGCTCTGTGACAGATTGTGCAGTGAATCCAGGAAATGGACTGGATCACGGTGAGGGGAGTGTGCGTGTGTGTGTGTGTGTGTGTGTCTGTGTGTGTGTGTGTGTGTGTGTGTGTGTGTGTGTGTGTGTGTGTGTATGTAATCAACAGGAGAGCGTGTCCCAGGGGCGCCCGCCCCACAGTGCTCATGCCAGCCAGGGCAGATTTGGGTCCTTTAATCAGCGCAGACAGGCGACAAGCCACCTAATTTCTGAAGCTTATGCCCTAAAGCCACTCATCTGTGTGTGTGTGTGTATCTCAGTGTATATGTGTGTATCTGTGTCTTCTTGTGTGTGTCCTTGTGAGTGGGTTCACAATGTTCACATTTATATGAATATTTGTGTGGATGTGTATTTGTGTATTTGTATTATGGATGTGTGTGTGTGTATTTGTATAGTGTGTGTGTGTGTGTGTGTGTAATAACTCTAGAGTGAGGATTCCTGACACACGGCCCAGATAAATGTGCGTCGGCTTGGCATTGATGCCACCTCCCCGATCAGGGCCCGTGTCAGTGCTACCAAATAATGTGATCGCTGTGAGGATAAAGACCCGGTAATGCCTGAATATACTAAAGCAGGAACTAGATGTGTTCGCACCGGCAGCTGGAGAAAAGGTGACCTTATGGGGGATGATGGCGGGCTGCTACCCCGGGCAAACCGAGTCTGTTCCGAGCTTATTCTCTCACAGATATATGCATTTGGCCACACCGTCACACACACACACACACACACACACACACACACACATATATTCAAACAAGAGGAAGAGAGAGGCAGTATACACAATGGAAGGTTTATACCCTTTTGGTATGCTGCACACCCACACAGCTACGCTGTTTGACTCCCAATCCCCATGTCTCATCAGGAATCAAATTGCCTGAATAGTGCAACACTTTTGAGGCTGAGCAGTGCAACATTACCTTCCGGATGATCGAGTTCAAATGTAAAGGAAGCATTGTTTTTGTTTTCAAATAAACATAGCCCACTGTAATTGCTGATATAGAGCAGTACTAGTTGTATGTAGCCCCCAATACAGTGCACCCACAGTCAGCTTGTGCATATGACCTGAGCCGCCCAAACTAGGACAATCAGCTGACTTCTGCTTCCTCAACTTCTTAATGGCAGTAATCACACGCTGGTATTGTAGTGGTTTTGAAACAGTAGCCTACGATTCTGTCAAAAACAGATCAGAGCACACACACACACACACACAGACACACAGGCATGCACCCACCCGCACACACCCACCCACACAAACACACACATGCACGCCCACATAAACACACACACACACAGTGTTTCCCCCAACCCACATGCCCACACACGCTCACGTGTGTATTGGACAATAGCATCCAAGTATCATGTCGCCTGAGTGTAAGGCTTTCATCTAAACTGGTGATGTGCAGTGTAGCATGCTCTCTGCCCAAACAGGTGCACACTCACCAGAGCGAATGAGATCGGGTTTTGTGTGTGTGTGTGTGTGTGTGTGTGTATGTGTGTGTTTGTTTGTGTCACTCTGGTTCATATCCAGGCACCTGCAGCCCATCACCTGGCATTTGAATTGGCATCTGCACACCATGCACATCGACACAAACACACCCACACACCCACACACCCACACACCCACACACACACACAATCTAGCACACACACACATTCATCCTCACCAAGCCATCACATAAGCTGTTATGTACACTCGGCCATAGACAAACACTGCAAAAATCAGACAAGTATACTATTAATGTGCACAAACATTACACATACCTACCAGTGTGTACACGCAAGGTTGAGAACAACCACACACAAACACCCTCCACACATCCTCTCTTTACACAAACAAGCTCTCACACGCTGCACACACAGATGTTCCCATTAAACACACAAACAAACACACACATACACACAAACACACAAACATGTCCCCTTTATAGCGACAACGTCCTGCTTTTCAGGAAAAGCAAAGGGAGAGGCGAGGGGGGGGGGGAAGAAAGGGGAAAAAAAAGCGCAATGAAATCCTTAATAGAAAAAAAAAAACCAGCGGGCCCCCTCTGCTGTTTACTGATAAGGCGGGAGAGGGCCACGCGGGCGCGAACATCTGCTGGCGCTGTGGGTCTCTTCTCTTCTCCGGGGCTGGTGTGTTTCCACGCGCTCCCACTCCTAGATGAGCCGGGTGTAAGCCCATGACCGCCATGTGCTGCGCTGCGTTCGCCCCTGCCCCGAAACGCTACGCTACGCTGGGCTAGGCAGACTGCTCCGCGGCTGGATCATTTGCCTAATGTGACGAATGAGGCTAAACATGAGCGCTATCACTCCAGGGGTGGGTGTGTGTGTGTGTGTGTGTGTGTGTTTGTGTGTGTGTGTGTGAGTGTTTATTTATGTACGAGATGCACGTACGTGGGTGGGGGTCGTCAGTGAGTAAGTGGAGCTTGAGCTGGAGAAAGCCGGACCATTTGGTCAGTCAGCACCTCCTGTGCCTTCACACGCTATACATTCACACTCACACCACGCAGAAGTGGAAAGTTATGTCCATGACCTTTTAATGCCAGAAGGCTTTCAGTGAGAAGTCCCCACTTATGGCAAACGCACTCACACAAACATACATATAATACACACGCCCCCACAAGCACATGCCCTTTTGAAAAACTGAATTCCATCACACCCCTCACACACACACACACAGACACACACACACACACACACAGACACACACACACACACACACACACACACACACGGACTACTCCAGCCAGACCCAGTATGCTGCCAGTGACCCACCCTTCTCCTTCGCTGTATTTGTCATGGAGGTTTTCTATTATTCACCGCATTTGCCGTAATACGATTAACCTCTGATTCAGTAAAATACCTCCTAAGACCATGCTGCTAATCCTAACCATATGAAACGCGTCTCTCTCTCTCTCTCTCTCTCCCTCCCTTTCCACTCTTTCTCTCCCTTGCCCTCCTTCTCTCTTTGTCCTTCTCCATCTCTCTTTCATTTCAGCTCCAATTCAATTCGGTTCCATTCAGCACGAGGAGCTTTTCTGGCGTGGCGGTAGCGCTGCTTTTGCTTTGCTAAGCAAGACAGATTAAACAGAGCCCGACTAGATGAAAACACGAAGCACTTTTTCTCTCTGTTCTTGTCGCTCTCCCTCGATGGCACTGTCTCCTCTCACTGTCTCCCACCACCCACTCCGTCCCCCATCCACTTGGTCTCTCTCTCCCTCTCTCTGTGTCTCTCTCTCTCTCTCTCTCAAATATGCTTTATTGGCACGACAAACCATATGATGCATTGCCAAAGCGTTCACAGGAATAATAATAATTAAAAAAATACAAATACAAAATGATATAAACATGTACAAACGTCTCTCTCTCCCTCTCTCTGTGTCTCTCTCTCCCTCTCTCTGTGTCTCTCTCTCCTTCTCTCTATCTCTCTCTCCCTCTCTCTGTCTCGCTTGTGCTGTCAGTCTCTCGCTTCCTCATAGGGCCCTTCTTCTGTCCCTTTCTATCCCTCTATCCCATTGTTTCCTACTTACTCTCACTCTGTCACTCTCACTCTGTCTCTCTCTCTACCCAACTCTTCTGTGCCTTGCTGTTCTCTCCATCCATGCTCTCTCTCTGTGTGTCTGTGTCCACAATCATCTGTTTCTCTTATTTCTCTCTCTCTCTCCCTCTCCCGCTCTCTCTTCCTCCCTCCATCTCCATCCCCTGCAGCACATGACTGTGCTTGGTTCTTAGGCAGGCCAAGGGGGATGCAAAGTCACTGAATGAAAAGCATTGCCCGTGGATGTCTGGCTAGTTTTTTCCCCATCCTGGTGATTTAAACAGAATTGCATTGGCTTTGGTGGACGTGTGTGTGTGTGTGTGTGTGTGTGTGTGTGTGTGTGTGTGTGTGTGTGTGTGTGTGTGTGTGTGTGTGTGTGTGTGTGTGTGTGTGTGTGTGTGTGTGTGTGTGTGTGTGTGTGTGTGTGTGTGTGTGTGTGTGTGTGTGTGTGTGTGTGTGTGTGTGTGTGTGTGTGTGTGTGTGTGTGTGTGTGTGTGTGTGTGTGTGTGTGTGTGTGTGTGTGTGTGTGTGTGTGTGTGTGTGTGTGTGTGTGTGCTGACTTTAGTGGACGTGTGTGAGCGCATTGGCTTTGGTGGACGTGTGTGTGGGCATAGGAAGGCTGTGCATGAGTGTGTGTGTGTTGGTGTCGATGTGTGAGGCAGGCAGCTCTCCCGCTGTGTGTGTGTGTGACGCGTGATAATAGGAGGGGGGTTTCTGAGTTTCAGTCCCACTGTGTCTAGTAAGTGATGTGTGTGCCATGCCAAGAGAGACAACCATGAGAGAGTGTGTGTGTGTGTGTGTGTGTGAGTGTGTGTGAGCGTAAAGATAGAGGGAAAGGGGAGAGCATGGGGAGCCTGCTGTGTTTTCATTGGTTTTGTGTTTGGGTTTGTTTTAGTGCTCATTAAAGGAGGCAGTAAAGTGCTCCCTCATCTCTTTCTCTCTCTGTCTGTCTCTCGCTTTCCTTCCCTCTTTTCTTTCTTGATTTTTCTCCCTTTCTTACTGCTTTCTTGTCTCTTCTCTCTTCCCCATGCAATCTCTCACTCCTTCTTTCTCTCTCTCTTCCTATTTGCTCTTTCTCTCTCTCTCTTTCCCTCCCTCTCTCTCTCTCTCTCTCTCTCTCTTTCTCTCTCTCTCTCTCTCTCTCTCTCTCTCCCCCTCATGATGGCACCCACATGAAATCGATGGTAATGCCGTAATCACGGTTTGTGGAGCTCTAACAAGGAGGTGAGGGAGGAGGGAGGGGGGACAGTAGGCGGAGGCCGGCTGACTCCCAGTGCTCCTGCCTGGGTTGTTAGTGCTCTCTGCTCCCCTCGGCCTCCACGTCCTAACACCCCCCCCCCCCACCCCCCCTCCACTCCCTATCTTTCTCCCCCCCCCTAACAATCTGTCTCACCATCCCCCCCCCCCCCACCCACCCACACACTCCCCCTTCCCCCAGTGGTCCTTAGATTAGATGAGAGTGGCGTTGCGGTTCCTGTGCTGTTCTGCCCTGACCACCATGGCAACAGGACAGCCGTACTGATGCTGGCAGAGGCATGGATGGGCGAGATACTGTTTCTCCCTCCCTCCCTCCTTCTCTCTCTTTTCTTTATCTATCTCTCAACTGATTTTCTGCCTTCTCCCCTCCCCTCTGTTTTTTTCTTCCCCTCCATCACCCTCTCTCTGTGTCCATTCTTTCTTTCTCTCTCTCTCTCTCTCTCTAAACCCTTTCCATCCTCAGCCCAGACTCTTATCTCTCTCTGCCTTTTGCTTTCTCCTCTGTTTCTCTTCCCCTCTGTTTTCTGTCTGGCTGCTCTCCCTCGTTCCCTCTCTGTCACTTCAGTGTGTTTGTTCTGCTGTCATTCCAAGTCATTCTTCTCTCAAACTGCCTCTCCAGAATACCTATTTTCCACACCCCCACCTACCCCACACACCCTTTCTTCTCTGTTTACCTTGCTCTTGCCCTCTCTTTTCCCATCCATCCCTCGTTCTCTCGCTCCTTCTCTCCGTCTGCCATCTTATCTGCTCTCACTGTTTCTTTCCTCCTCCACATTCCCTCGGTCAGGTGCCATGTAGAAGTTGCCTGTCAATAATTTAATAAGGAGAGTCCCCCCCCCCACACACACACACACACACACACCACACACACACACACACACACCACACATGCGCACACACACGCGCACACACACGCGCACACACGCGCGCACACACACACACACACACACACACACACACACACACACACTCCCCAGCGGTGGCATGAATAATTCACTCGGCTGGGTGTGGAGTAAGCCTAGGGGCTGCACACGGCCTTTTGTGTGAAGAGCCATCAAATGAATGGATATATAAATATGTAGATAAATACACGCGCCCAAGGCATGCATGTGCACTTTTCATAGAGGACTGGATAATAAGTCATGTGTATATGAAACGTGTGTGTGTGTGTGTGTGTGTGTCTGTGTTTGTGAAACCTTATGGTGCAGCTATGAATTTTTGTGTGTACGTATGCATACATGCTTGGGTTTGTGTGTAGGTGTGTCTCCAGTGATGATTATTGCCTTTCTGAGAGTAGACATTTGAATGTGTGTGGGGGTGTGTGTGAAAGTTTATGAGCTCTTACCTCTGTAAATGAGTGTGTTCTGAATGTGTGTGTGCTGTGTATATTTTTCTGTGTGTGTGTGTGTGCGTGTAGCATTTCTGTGTGTGTGTGGGTGGGTGGGTGCAGGAGTCTGGAGAGCACATTTATCTCTATATAATGGGTGTGCATTCATCAGGTCTGGCGGGGGCAGGCAGGCTATTGCCTCCGTTTCACTGAGCCTCCTCAGGACCCAAGCTGAGGCCTCCTGGGGCACCGCTGCTCAGTGCTGCGGCACCCTGCTTCACACTTCACCACACACACACACACACACACACACACACACACACACACACAGCCTACTCATCTGATTACTGCCAAGCACACTCAAGTACACACATACACACTCATTAAAAACCATCACACACTGAAATTAGGGGTGTAAATATTAATCGATTCGTATCGATGCATCGATTCTGCAGCAGGTGATTCAATGCATCGATTCGTCCGCAAGAGTATCGATTAATGTGTTTATTTTGCCGCCTGTTTGTTTGCCTATCTATTTTCAGCATCAGCTCCGACCTTTCTTTTTCTGTCTATGGCTCCGATGTAAGCGCACTACCTACTCCTAAACTGCGGGTGGGTTTTTTTTTTTTTATATGCAAAGACATGAGGCTGTATAACGAAGGTTTTAGATACCTGCTCCTACATTCCGAACTTTTGTTGATTTATTTGAAACTTCATAGATATCATGTAAAAATATTGAGTATTGAATCGTATCGAATCGTATTGTGGGGAATTCTGAAGTATCGAAAATAATCGAATCATTGGCTTAAGAAATCGATATTGTATCGAATCGTCATGAAGACTCCGATTTACACCCCTAACTGAAATACATATACATTCAACACATATGGGGTGCAACGTATGCATACAGATGTCCACAGTACACAAACACTTGAATCTCATTGGTACACACACATATATATATATATATATATATATATATATATACATTACATACATAACATACATATACATATAGACACGCAAACGTGAATAATATACAGAGCATCCACAGCTCATATGGGAAAACATGCACATGCACAGATGATCAGAGGACACAAAGCGTCACCCCCACCCACGGCCATGTGGCCAGTGAGGAGGCTCCGGATGAAATTAGAATTCACTTCACATTTCTCTCATGCCAATACTCTCTTGCAGACACACACACACACACACACACACACACACGCAATAACACACCACCCTCCAATAACCCAGCTGCCCCTCCCCACACAACACCTGTCTTCCATTTTCTTTTCCTTCCATCCTTTCTCATGGAGTTCTCATGTATGTCTCTCTCTCTTAAATGGACCAAAATTGAGACGTGCGCACGCAAGGACGCACGCACGCGCACACACAGACACACACACACACACACACACACATTCTTCACAAGCCAGAGATTACAAAGGGGATGGTCAGGAAAAGAGAGAGAGCGTGAGAAAGGAAAAAAGAGAAGAAGGAAGGGAAGATGACAATGGGAGTGGGATGCGCACCGCAGCCTCAACCCGGGAATAAACAAACGACAAGATAAAGGACAAAAAGGATGAAAAAGAGTCTGGCCGGAGAGCACAGCAGATTAAAGAAGGAGAAAAGTGGAGTGTTGAAAAATGGAGGGAGACGTAGTCATTCACGGGAGGGATAGAGATGAAAGCGGGAGAGGAAAGCAGTGACGGAGAGATGAGAGGGGCACTTTGACCTTGAAGAGAGAGTGGAGGGAGGGAGGGAGTGAAAGAGAAGTGTGCGTGGTAAAAAGAAAGAGAGAGACAGAGAGAGAGAGAGAGAAAAAAGAACATGGTATAAAGAGAGAGTCTGTTGACTGTCTGTCTGACAGAGGAGAGAGAGATGGGGAGGTAACAACTGGTGTGTGTGTGTGTGTGTGTGTGTGTGTGTGTGTGTTGTGTGTGGTGTCTGCTCATGCCATTGTCTGGCATCTGCTTTGTGTCTGATGGCGGGTGTGTCTGGTACATGTGTGTGTATGTTTGGGTTGTGTGTATGTGCATGGCACTATATGCCTTTGAGAGAGTGTGTGTGTGTGTGTGTGTGTGTGTGAGAGAGAGAGAGAGGGCACCAGTGCAGGCAAATCGGAGTGAGAGTACAAATGAGGAAGATGTGGAGATAGAGGGTAGACGGAAATGAAAGAGGCCGAGTGTGTGTGTATGTGTGTATGGGGGGGGGCTGGGCATAGGGGAAAAAAGAGGAAGAGGGAGAGGAATGAAAGAGATAGAGAGATGAAAATGAAAGAGAGAGGAGAGAGGTGACCTGGGCAGCCAGGAATAATCCTGTGCTTGGCTCTGATCAGAGCACCTGCAAAGCTAATGGATTCAGAGAGGTGGATCAGGAGAATGTGTGTGTCTGTGTGTGCGTGCGCGCGTGTGTGTGTGTGAGTGTGTGCGTGTGTGAGGGTGTGATTAAGAGCAGTTGATTGGCCTGCTCCAATTGAATGTCTGCTTTAATATGAAAGGGCCATCATCTCTGCACCAACACCTAAGGTCACACTCTCAGCCTGTCTGTGTGTGATATTTGCACGTATGTGAGACACACTGCCTACCTGGAGTGCGTCCCCTCATGAAGAGGCATGCAAACAGGCCAGAAAGTTAAAGCGACAATTTCGTATGAGTGGGTTAGCAGTCAAGTACGGCTCCGAAGCATGTGGGTCTTACATATCCGCATAATTCTCCCTTTGTTTTCATCACTATTTTTATCCCGCTCGCCTATGTATCTATAGACCTACAAACAATGTTCGGCTCTTTGATAATTGTCCTCTTTTGTTGCTTTATATTTTCACACTTTTTTTCTCTTGAAAAGAGCTGGATGATTATAGGCTACTCTGTGGCAGGCTGGATGTTCTCCAACGTTAAATTGACTTTGAGAAGCGTACGTTGTCATCGTTTTAATAGGAGCCACATTCCAGCAGGACCATAAAGCCCTCTCCTCCTTTTGTTCACCCGTGCTAAGGACGTCGCCCCGAGGACTTGTCTTTATCCTCCGAACGAATCCAAAAAGAAAGCACGAGGTGAACAGGCAGGGATCACCTAGGAGAAATGTAGCAAAGAAAAAAAGAAAACAGCTTAAAACTCCTTCGGCGTGACATATTTTCGGAGCACATGTTGATGACACCCTTGATTAGAATGCCAGCGCTAATTATTTTTCGCTCCCTCCCGCCTCAGTGGAATGCTTGGCTTGGCTGTGGATCTGGCATTCACACAAAGGCTGCAAACGGGCTGAGGGCTGCCCCAGTGAGGCTAGAAATACTTCACCTCCACTGAAGTTGTGACCCTGACGACAGAAAGGCCGTGCCTCTGTCGCCCGGAGTAGCTTATCACCATCATGACCCCAGCCCTCCTTCAGAGCTAGCCCCAAGGAGGATCACTGTCCAGGGTCACTACGCAGCAACCCCTGCCCCCCCACCCAACCCCCCTGAGGTCGTCACTTGAGTGACAGGGGCCTTTAATAGAGCGTGTCCGTGAAAAATGCCCCCCCCCCCCCACAGTTATATCTTCAAGGAGCGCGTTAAGTCATTGGTATGTGTAGCTACAGCTCGCACGCTCTTGCTGCCAACTTATGGATTCAAGCAAATTCTACATTTTTGATCGAGGGAGACGCTGAGGCTCATCAGGATTTGAGACATACATGTCTGGCTGGAACAGAGACCTGTGCTGCTTCGAATTCCCATGTAATTGCTCCTCAGTCTGGCTCCTGACATTCCATATAACCAACCTTTTGCATAATACATGAGGGTGCCATACACAATTTATGACAGTGACTCCACAGTGACTGAAAATGAGGCCACTACAGAACACTTAAGTAACAAAGGAGCAGAAAGTACACAGCCCAAGTATGCGAGTGTGTATAGTGTGTGAGTGTGTATAGTGTGTGTGTGTGTGAGTGAGGGAGAGAGAAGCAGACTGTGTGTGTGTGTGTGTGTGTGCTTTATTACCATAATGGAGATATGAGGCCTGTGTGCTTTGAGGGTTTGGTGCACTCTCATCTAATAATGTTAATTCTGTGATCAGTAGTGAGATGGGGGGGGGGGGGGGGGGGGGGGAGTGTGGGAGTTAGCGGGGGCACGGCAGCGAGCTCCAGCCTGTTGAGCCGCTCTGAAAGGCAGCCGAGAGGCCTCGTGCGGGGGTCCGCCGGAGCCACAGAGCTGGGGGTTTGATCACTGCCTGGTTTCGGCTGGCTGGGTCTAGAGAGGGAGAGAGAGAGAGGAGGCCAGCGGAGGAGTTTAAAGGCAGTGGCTGGGCCGAGTGCGGTGGGGTGGAAAGGCTCATGTCAGCATGGCAGCAGTGAAGTGCCAGATCTTTTCTTCTCATCGTCTTCTCTTCCCTCACTTGCCCCCTTTCCCCCACACCAACCCTTCTTTCACTCTCTCCATTCCTCCCTCTCTCTCTCTCTCTCTCTCTCTCTCTCTCCCTCCCTCTCTCTCTCGCAACACTATACATCCTCCATCCCGATCTTTCTTGTTTTCTCCCTCCAACTCTCTTTCTCTTTTAATTTCTCTTTCTCTCTCTCTCTCTCTCTTTCTCCTCCTCCCACTTAATCTACCACTCCACCCTCTCTGCTTCTCTCTCTGTCATACCAAAGCGTGCGTCAGAGCGGAGTTTTCACTGAGCTTAGAGTAACTGTAATGGACGGGAGGGAAACGTAGGGCCTGGCTCTGCCATGACTCACGCGGCTGAATTTGGAGGAGAGGGGAGTGGGAGCCACGCTTCAACCAGAGCGAGGCGGAGCAGGGTGGGGAGAGAGTATGGGGGCTTTATGGACAGAAAAAAACATAATGGGGGTTGGGTGGACTCTGTATGTGTGTGTGTTGGGGGGGGGGGGGGGGGGGTTGTACATGAGTGTATGTGTTGCGTTTCGGTCTTGCTCACTGAAACTGGTCTGACAGGCCATTGTCCCCCTGAAGGTGGAAGTTCTAGTTCAATGGCTGAGTCACACACACAAACACTTTTGACACACATACACACGTATGCCTCATATTACGGTGAGAGGCCCTGGACACACTCAAACACACATCGCTTGTGCACACACACACACACACACACACACACACACACACACACACACACACACACACACACACACACACACTGTCGTGTTTGGCAAAAGCCAGCTCTGACACTAATGGACTTGCCCAGCACGAGCAGCAATGTGCATGTCAATCTCCATACTAGGGCACGGTTTTGCCGCACAGACTGTGAATGGAGAATATTACATTGTCTGGTGGATAGAATGGAGGCCCCTTTGTTGATCCTTCTGTTACTGTGGTGTTGATAGGCATTCTGTCACTCATGTAATAGCCTTGCCACTGGTTCTTAGGAACTGGAGGACTCTGAGAATGCATGTAGTTTTTGATTTGATTTTGGCTGTTTCCAGTGCAATCTAAAATGTTCTCTCTTATTGTGTCCCTCTTTGCAGTGTCCAGTGCCCAGCGTGTGCGGGTAGACGCCGAAGTTCGGGCATTCGCCAAGGAGTCCGTCCTCCTGCGCTGCATGTTCGTCACCCCTGGCAACACCAAACTTACTCAGGTACACCGCTGTTCTGTCCACTTCTAGTTTTGTTTGACTGACTAACTGGCTTATTGATTGATGTATTGAAATGGTTGAAAAGTGAAAATATTTCTCAACCTGTAAGAAGAACACAACCATCGATGCACAATAAAAAGTGAACTGAAATCCAGAAAGTATAAACAACGATCAGCAAATGTCTGACATAAAAAAAAATGCGAGAAAGGGCTAAAAGGAAATAACCCACTTTCCTTTTATCATACTCCCCTAGTTTATAGAGAGAGATGTTATTTTTTTGTCTTCAAAAATAAAGTGCTGCAATTATTGAAGGCTGATGCATGATGACAGTTATCTTGCTTCATGTCAACATCTTCATCAGAAGATGACGCTGAACCCAAGACCGTAACCCACACCCCCTTACCATTATAAGTCTGCCCTTCCAGCTAAGTAAAGAGTATTAAATAGACCACTTTGCTTTCAATGGCAATTTTAGTTGGTCACATTCAATCTAAGGTTTTCTATCAGATCTGTCAGGTGGGTAGCTGCTTGCTGTGATAAGTCATTCTGTAGGTGTTCCCATTCTGTGCGTGTATGGATGTTAGCATCAGTTTGTTGCTTTGAGTCAGTGAGGTATTGTACTGTGAGCTGGTGAAAACAGCTGTTGTGACTACTCATGTCTTTTAAAGCCCAGTGGGCTTCGGTAGCTGTGAGTTTTTACATTTGGATTGCAGCAGGTCTGCCCACATGGCATCCTCAGTATAAACAAAGAGATTAAACACAGATCTTCAATACAAAAGGGGAAAAAAAAAACCCACACACACACAGATTTTTGATGCAAAATAAAATAAAAATAAAAGAAAAAGAAAAAATAAAACTTCACCCTTCATGCCGCATTCTATCAAATATTCTTCCGGTTAAGGCATTCCTCGGCATGCTCCCACCCATATCCAAGGTAAACACCTTGTTAAGCTCAGGTTAGGGTCAATGCAGGCTCACTTAAAAGCCGTAATAAGATGCGTGGATTAGGCCGGTGCTGCTTCACAGGATGGATCAGTGCTCCTGGATTATCAGTGCAGGCATCCCCAAGGTTGGACTAACCATGTAATGGGATCTCTTCACATGTCCACCTGTTGGTTTATTAAGATGGGGGGGTGGGAGTCATGCACCCGATGATAGAAGAAAGGCTATTGACCGGAGAGCAGAAGAGGCCAGGAATCAATGCCTCCCCCTGCCTCCCCCCACAGTGTGACATAGCGGTTAATTACAGTGGTTGGAAAATAAGCACTGTCGATGCACTGTTCCTGGCCTATGTATGCTCGCGGGGGAAAATGTCTGATGCTGATGTTATTTTTGTGTTTGGTGTTAGGTGCCCCCACAACCTTAGTGACGCAGTTTATGGTACACAGGCTTTGTCAATTTCATGAACTCGTAGAGTTGGTCGGGCTCACAATTCCCTTTATGACCGTAAAGTGGAAGAAAAGCACCAGTCTATGTGCTCTCGTTACCAGGAAGGGATTAGGGTTCATTTTCTAGGATGTTTTACCTCCTTCAACTGAGTCGTGATTAGTATGTACTTCATGTACTTCATGATGAAGTAGGCATCTGTCCAATGACTTTCTTCCTGAGAAGCTCATTTCTTCAGTGGCACTTATTTTTGTTGCGTACTAGCAATTGCCTCTAGATAGCATCGCTAACAGATGAATGATTGTCCGTTTGCCAGCAAATCCTCCTCGCGACTGCTGCACTGTTTGCTCGTTTGCTGGAGTTGTGAGCTCGCTTCTGTGGGAATGGCTCGCAGTAGTGGGTGTCAGTCAGATTGATATGCTGGCAGTTAACGCAGTTTGTCATATTGACCGTCACTTAATTTGCCCTGTCAATCTGATGTAGCATGAGTCACTCATTGGGCTTGGCATTGCGGGGATGATTTGTTTGGGAGAATAGGCATTTGCACAGCCTGTCTGTCATGGTATCAGTCTATGCCTAGAAAATAAGGTTCAAACTGAGACCCTAAAGGCTTATTGGGCTTGTTTTCAAAGAGGAGGAGGATTTTATTAGAACAAATCTAGTAAAGAGCTCTCCAGTGAATGTTCTTTTGTTGTTCTCTCCTAGCATTTTTTCAGTCCATTCTAGGTTAAATGAGTATTATTGGGTACGAAAGGTGTCTTTGTACTCTTAAAATATTATGTTTGGCCGCTGGCTTCTTCTAAAAACATTTAGTTACACATGTTTTGACTGGTATCAAACGTTTGTAGTCTTATCTGACCGTCTAACCCTCCATTGAACTTTCCTGACCATTAGGTGTCATGGATCAAAGAAGCCAAAGAAGGTACAGAGCGCATCAACGTCGCTGTGTTCCACCCCCAGTACGGCGAGAGCTTCCCTAACCCGGACTTCAGGGGCCGGGTGAAGTTCACCCAGGCCAGCCTGGACAACCCATCCATCGAGATGAGCAACCTGCGGATGGCCGACGAGGGCAAGTACACGTGCGAGTATGCCACCTACCCCAGCGGGAACGAGCAAGGCACCACCAACCTCCTGATGCTGGGTGAGTCTTGAGGGGGGGGGGGGGGGGGGGTGTTCTGGTCCATTTGTTTGCTTTTCAGACATATTGTCCCCATCATCTTGCTGTACTTTCGGGGGGACCTGCTCAGCAGTTCTTGGCTCGTCAGCGTGACTAATGTTCCCATCAGTCTGCCGCCGTGTAATGTGGTGTATCAGGAGCGCCGCACAGCCCCCCATGTGTTGCTCGTTAAGCCCTAGTTATGGCTGGGCTTCTCTTTTGCTCTGGTCGGCAGTCCCTCCGATGTTGTTTTGGAAACTCTGTCAAAAGGGCACAGGCTTTATGTATGCACACACACACACACACACACACACACACACACACACACACACACACACACACACACACACACACACACACACACACACACACACACAATCTCACAATCTCAATCTCAATCTCACTCTCACTCTCACACTCACACTCACACTCACACTCACACTCACACTCACACTCACACTCACACTCACACTCACACTCACACTCACACTCACACTCACACTCACACTCACACTCACACTCACACTCACACTCACACTCACACTCACACTCACACTCACACTCACACTCACACTCACACTCACACTCACACTCACACTCACACTCACTCTCTCTCTCTCTCTCTCTCTGTCCATTTTTCTGATGATGGAAGACTGATTTTTAAATGGTGAAACAACAATCTGTACCACTGCTTTGCCGTGTGTATTAATGGGGATTGAGTAATTGATCCATAGTATGGTTCAATAAAAGGGATTTTAAAAGTCAAAAGTCTCTCTCTCTCTTTCTTTCTTTCTTTCTTTCTTTCTTTCTTTCTTTCTTTCTTTCTTTCTTTCTTTCTTTCTTTCTTTCTTTCTTTCTTTCTTTCTTTCTTTCTTTCTTTCTTTCTTTCTTTCTTTCTTTCTTTCTTTCTTTCTCTCTCCTCTCTTTCTCCCCCTCACACTCTGTCACTTTCTCTTCTTTAAGATACAGTGTGCAAAGCACTTTATTGGTCGCATAGTAAAGTTGCTTTGGGCCCTTTTATAGACACACACACACACACACACACACACACACACACCATACACACACACATCCACATACATTAAGATTCACAAGGATGTATTTATTCTCAAAACCCTTTCCTCTGCCTTCCCCTTCCCAGCCAAACCCAAGAACTCAGCTCAGCACCTCACAGTCACGGAAGGCAAAGCGGCGGTCGTCGTGGCCCGCTGTGAGGCCGCCGAGGGCAAGCCGGCCGCCGTCATCACCTGGGAGTCGGATGTTGCAGGGGGCAAGGACAACACCACGCAGGTGCCACAGGCTGACGGGACGGTGACGGTGAAGAGCGAGTACTGGTTGACCCCAACCCCCAGCCACAACAACCGCGACGTCAAGTGCGTGGTCACCCAGACCACGCAAGACAAGCCACAATTCTTCCCTATGAAGCTCTCCATTCAGTGTAAGTGATAGTTTAAATTAATGTAACTCTCCCCACAACGTAAGTTGTGTGTAATTCATAGTTGGAATGTAAATCATTGTAAACTCTGCATACACTGTTAGTCGTATGTAGTCCATACAATGTAAGTTGCCATCTGCTGTTTGTCCAAACCAACCCAAACCAAACAAACAGTAGTTTTGTTTGAAACAGGGAAAGTCTCCGCATCTCTCAGGGTTGGCTTCAGTGGCGTGTTTGATGCGTGGTCGCATGCTGTTGCTGTTTGCCTGCTAGCTGTGTCATCCAAGTCGTGGCGCCAGGTGTATGTGTCCCTTTTACCTCGTCTTACTTTGGAGTCGGCTGCGAATATATATTTCCTCAGCGCGCACAGGTGACAGAAATCTCTGGAAATTAGCCAAATTGTGCTCTGCTGGAGGGACGGATCAATGAAATTACCACTTTCTTTTGATTCCCTCATTTGCGGTCATGAGTGCGTAATTGACCCTGCCGTCCAGGCTGTCTCTCTTTGCACAATTCCCCTTTTCAGGCAACGCCTGACACCCCTGTCCAGGGGGCACGCACACTAAAATACACGCTTGGTAATTTAACGGTAGAACTACCGTTTAAAACGCTGCAGGTACAATGACTTTGTTTAAGAAAAACGAAATACAGCCCTGCTGGTTCGATATGGAGTTTAAAATCGCAAGGATCTAAATGACCACGTACAGCAGTTCTTTCTAGTAGTTATGCAATTATGGTGCTTCTGGTGCTTCTAGTGTCCTAGAGCAGAATTGAATTTGAGTCATGTCCAAAATATTATTTCAATTTTATGTTGCTTTTTTTTCAAGCACTAAGGAGAGGACGCCCTATCCTCTTTTGTTGTCTGAGGAAGGTCTCGATTGAACTAGCTAAACAATGGCTCTCACTGTCACTGTGTAGAAAAGTCCGCTACCCTTGAGGGCTGGATCAATACATTGGGTTATTAGGTCTATCATTCAAAGCACCTGGAAGGTGTGAATGCAGACTCCAGTAAAACAGGTGTGAAGTAAAAGCAGCTTACTTAACCCCCAGTCGCTTGATGGCTCATACATTATTAGCATGTGGAACTAAGGGCAAGATAAGACTGATAAGACTGACCATTTCATTTAGCTTCGCACAGTGACACGGGTTTAGTCAGACATTTTTTTTTTTCCTAGTCTAGTGACGTGGTTTTCTGGAGGATGCAGCTGCACAACCGTGTGGAATATATTGATCTGACAGCTGTGTTACCGTGGCAAATTACGGTTTTCATTACACACATCCCTGGTTTTCTTTTAAGATTTTTCTCAGTTCATCGCACCGAGTGTCTGTATTGAAATTGGTTCTGGGTGTGTGTCTGTATGCAAGGACATGGGTGTGACCCCCCCCCCCCCTCCACCCCTCCCCTTGTTAAATATTTCTCCCAGGAGTAAATAATGTTTATATGCTATTGATGGTTAGTAAAAATTGTATTGAAGTGTATCTCATTATTTTCTTCCTCTCTTTTTTTTCTCTCTCTGTTTTCTTGCTCTCCCACTCCCTTGTCCTTTCTTTCCCTCTTTCACAGATCCCCCAAAAGTCTCCATAGTGGGCTATGACGACAACTGGTACATGGGTCGGACCGACGCCGTCCTTGTCTGCCAACACGATGCCAACCCGCTGCCCACCACCATCGACTGGACTGTGTGAGTACCCGCACCCCGATGCCCAGCCAGACGCTCTGCCATTTAGCCAACTCTTTTACACCGAATCTGCCCCGCCACCCCCTTACTTTACCCATTTGGTGTGACAGCGGATGAGGATGGATGTGCTCATGCAATTACCATTACGACTGAATGAATGAGAGAGTGCTCTGAGAGACACCATTGTGTTGCACTGGCCCACTTATTTTAATGGACCCAAACAGCTCCCGCTTTCACCGTCGGCGATAAACAAGTCCCACCAAAAGTATTTAAATTGAATTGAAGCTAAGCATACTGTGGAATGTACATTACATGCGAGGGTTCAATAAACCTTAATCAGCTCCAGCTCTGACTAAGGGGGTGGGGTGGGGGGGGGGGACCACAGGGTACTCTCGGTCTCATTGAATGTGACCGCTTAATTGACTAATTAAATAAATTGATTGAGCTTGGAGCGGCAGCCATTGGGTTTCTCTGGCCATAATTGCTAGTGGACTGTAAGCTCATCTTGCGAAACACCGTAAAAGCTCTCTGTCCTCCAGAGGCCTGCTTGTCCTGTCTTATTCCTCCCACTGCTTCTTGTCCCTTCTTACTGAGTGTGTTGGGTGTACTCTGTGAACTTCAAGTGCACTTTAAAAAAGTAAAAAACACTTGGTGCATTCTAATTTCGCATCTTCGGCTGTGATAAATTAGATGCACTGTAGTGTTAAATGCGTTAGGGTAGACGCTTCGCCGAGAGTGTCTGGGTTGATAACGAAACCTGTTGAGAGGCTAAGCCGGTGTGTTCTGACTTCCTCAGGGCAAGCGGCGCGTTGCCAGACGCGGTGGAGGTGTCGGGGGACCGGCTGCTGGTGAAGAAGGTGGACGACAGCGTGAACACCACGTTTGTGTGCGAGGTGAAGAACACCCTGGGCTCGGCCAAGAGTCAGCTCACCGCCGTGGTGATCGGTGAGTCGCTCGCTCGCAGAGCATGTCAACAGCCGCCTACTCCACTGCACCGTCCAGAACACACACACACACACACACACACACACACACACACACACACACACACACACACACAGACACAGAGGGAGAGAGACAGCCATGCAGACACAGATGGATTCACACACATGCCATACACACACATACACACTCACATAAACATAGAAAAGGGAAAGAGACGGACACACTGACACATGGACTCACACACAAACATACTGCAATACAAACATGGACTAATGTTTGCACACATATTCGCTGACTTGTGTAACGGTACACACACACACACACACACACACACACACACACACACACACACACACACACACACACACACACACACACACACACACACAAACATACTGAGTTAAACACAGATGCACACAAACACATACGCCCAAACACTCTGCCATACACACACACACACACACACACACACACGCTGATTTATTGGGGGGTGCTTTTAAATCTCATGTCCTCACTGGGATGTAAGAGGTGGGAGCTGGGCTTTCATGTGTCCGTGGTCCGAGAGCTTAGCACAATACTCGGGCTGTCATGCTCAATTGGGAGACTGTTTGTTTTTCTGTTTATTTACTGCGACTGCTGGGGCTGTGGGTGTTTCTGTTTGGGGAGGTGTCAGCGGGTGTGAGCCAGTTTTGCCGGGTATTTTCTCTCCCTTTTTCTGTTCTCTTCCTTTTTCCTTCCCTCCTCTCCTCCCTACTCTTTTTTTGTTTTTCTTTTTGGTGTTTCTTCTCTCTCTCTATCTCTCTCTCTATCTCTCTATCTATCTATCTCTATTTAGCTCTCTCTTCCCCCCCGATCTTGACATCTGTAGCAGAGCTTCTGCATCCGTCTGCCTCTAAAGCCACTCTCCCAAGACCCCCTTCCACTTGCTCCCCGCCTGGAGAAGCACTGATGTTGTTTCTAACCCTTTCTCTGTCTGCATGCGTTCTAATCTGAGCACTTCATTTTTTGAAGCGGGAGACTTGCTGTTCTTGAAAAGTGTCCTCTCTTTCTTTCTTTCTTTCTTTCTTTCTTTCTTTCTTTCTTTCTTTCTTTCTTTCTCCTCTCTTTATCTTTCTGGTTTCCTTCTCCCACACTGCTTTGCTTCAATTGTATTGACACAATGATCAAAGATACACACATACTTTCTCGCTCTCTCTCTCACACACACACACACACACACACACACACACACACACACACACACACACACACACACACACACACAATATGCCACAGAACAACAACCATCGCCGTGGAACCCAGTTAGCCAAACCGATGACGTTGTATATTGTGCTCTCTCAATCTCTCTCTCTCTCTCTCTCCTCCTCTCCCTCTTTCTTTTGCGCTCAAAAACAGCGGAGCTGTCCGCTCCAAAATGGCTGCCTTTTGTGGCGGCTTCCTTGAAAAGCTTTTTTCTTGCTTTCTTCTCCTCTCGGTTTGGCACCTTTCTGCTTTTGCGCGGCTGAAAGCGTAAAGGCGCACGAGGCGCCACTTTTAGAATCCGTGGGAATCCTGTTGGAGGGGGCCTTGATTGTCTCGTGGGAGAACAAAGGGCCTTTGTAGGCGCACGCCGCTGCCAGCGAGTGGGAGGCAGGCGCGCGAGTAAGCCGCTCTTGTCCCAGCTAACAGCCTTGTCTTCTGCAAAAAAAAAAAGAAAAAACGGCGCTACCTACAGTAGTCCTATCCCACACACACACTCATACATACATACATACACACACATGCACACGTACGCACGCACACACACACATGCGCATGTATGCACACACACACATTCATATGCATACACACACACACACACACACACACACACACACACACTCATATGTATACACGCACACACACACATGCACACAGGCTTACGCTTACCCATGGTGTGTTCAACCTCAGATAAACTTGTGATTGATGTACAGACACACAAGAACTTGCTCACTCACTCACTCACTCACTCACTCACTTGAGTTACACTAATGCGTATATATGTGTGTGCCTGCTTGCTCAAAGCACACACAGGCACGCTTTTGTCTCCCGTGGCCCAGTATGGGTCTGGGCACCTGAGACTGCAAGAGACTCGAGTGTTGATTTAGCGGAGCCCAGCGCTGCCAGGCGCGTTTCGCTTTTGTGGACCTGGAGGAATTACTGCGGTGACTGAGATGGTCTCTCACTTTTCGGCTCTCTTGTCTGGCCTCTGTGCTCCCTCTCCCTCTCCCTCTCCCTCTCCCTCTCCCTCTCCCTCTCCCTCTCCCTCTCCCTCTCTCTCTCTCTCTCTCTCTCTCTCTCTCTCTCTCTCTCTCTCTCTCTCTCTCTCTCTCTCTCTCTCTCTCTCTCTCTGCTTCTCAGTCTCAGCAAGCCACCTGAGAATTGCCCTTTACACATGCGGCTGGAGACAGAGCTCACTGCTGTGCACTGATGTGTGTGTGTGTGTGTATGCACGCACGCGTGCGTGTGTGTGCGCGCGACTGCGTGTGTGTGTGCGCATGTGTGTTTCAGACAAAGGGAGGGAGATGCGGGGAGCTGTCTTCCCAGAGGTCTTCAGCGTAACCGATGCTGTGAGGGCAGTGGGTCGAGCTTGTGTGTTCCGCGATCTGTTTGGCTGGGGAGTTGTGTTCCGCGTTCCGTTTGGCAGGTCGGCTGGGGATGCATTCCGCTGTAGAATGAGTTCCGCTGGGGCTGCGTGCAGGGGGAACCACGAGCCAGGCGAGAGTGTGTGAGAGTGATATACCCTGTCGTTGGAAGGGAGAGTAGAACACGTTCTGCTCAGGAGAGTCGGAGAGTGTCTATTCTGCAGTGGACCCGTGAGGAACAACGTGTTTCTTTAGGGGGATGGGGATGTGTTACAGGAGAACACAGCTGCTAAGAGAGAACATGGTCCTTTGTTCTGGGGGGCTAAGCAGGGGGATACGGTCCTGGAGAGCAGTGTTGGCCTGTGACGGGCACTCGCTCCGCTGATGAGCAACACACACACACACACACACACACACTCCCCTCTGTGCAGTGGCGCCAGCTGGCTCCCGGGGGGGCAGGGGAGGCCCAGGGCCGGAAGTTTCCGGAACAAAGTGCGAAAGGATCCAGAGGGACGAGCTCTGCCACTCTGTGCCAACTAACCAGGTCGGGGAGGGGGGGAAGGGGGGGGGGGGGGGTTGGTTTGGGTATGGGTTGGAGGTTAAGGTTATTGGACGCAGTGTGGGGAGCCAGGGGTGTGTGCGGGGAAGGGAGGGAGGCGGGCAGTGACCCGTGCCCTCCCCTCTCTCTTTCTCCCCTCTGTGGGGGTGCCAGCTGGCAAGAGGGCACAGAGGCGCTGTCATCGCCCACTGAAGCACTTCAGAGGGGACCTGCCTCCCAGTGCTTCCTGTAGGGCCTCAGGCCACACACGAACACACACACACACACACACATACACACACACACATACACACACAGACATATACGTACTCGCACACACATATACAGTATGCATATAGAGCCTGTGGTAGTCCCTATAGCCTTATGCATTTATTCAGGAAAAAAGCATGTCCTCAAGAACACGCATGCTTCTGTATGTGTTTATGTTCACGTAGGTGGCGTAGTGTGCGCTAATATGTATACATACTGTATAGAGAAACACACACCCACCAACCCACGCATGTTCCCTTGGCCCACACACACACACACACACACTCTCCCACACGTTTTTAATCATCAAGAGAGACCTTTGCAACAGTAGGAAAAATAAACCAAAGGCTGGGGTGAATGGGAGTGATGCTAGCCTTCTGCTGGCAGATAATCTGCTGCAGGCCTGGGGGAGTCCTGGAGGCCCACTGCTCGGCTCAGCCTCCTCCGCCCTCCAGCTCCCTTTAATTCCACCTAATTGCCTTTTCCACATCCCCCCGTCTATCTAGATGGACCAGATCACGGCTTCCTGCCTCGCTTGTTACACATGCAAACGGCCAGATAGGACGCTCCGGGGACGAGCTGTCTCTCTTTTCTCTCTCTCTCTGTCCACGTTTCTCTCTCTATCTCTCTTTTTCTTCCTCTTTCTATCTGGCTTTCCACCTCAGGCTGATGCTTGTAGGGTCTCTTTCTCTCTCTCTCTCTTTCTCTCTCTCTCTCTCTCTCGCTTTTTCTCTCTCTCTCGCTCTCTTTCTCTCTCTCCCTCCCCGCTGTTCTATCTGCCACTTTCTCTTTTTTTGTCCTCTCTCTTTCTGTCTGTTCTCTCAGCCTCGGTCTGTCCGCCTGTCACACACTTCCTCTTCTGGCTCTCCTGTGTCTCTGTCTCTGTGTCTCTGGCTCTTACACACGCCCACACACACACACTCACACTCACACTCTCTCCCATCTTCTCACTCCCGCTCTCCTGCTCTCCCTCTGTCCATTAAAAGTAGTAGCCTGACATCCTAACTCACCTGGATGGGGTCTTATCTCTCGCCCACTGCCTGCAGCCGTATAATGGCCGGCAGCCCGAGACAATCACGCACCCCCAGCCCCCCCAACCCTCGGGCCCTGTGCGGGAAATGTCAAACCAGACGCCGCCGACCACCCCACCTACCTCACCCATCCCCCCCCCCCCCCCAACCCTCCCACATCCCAGCCCTGTCCCCTCAGGCACGCCTGCACACACCACACACACACACACACACACACACACACACACACACACACACACACACACACACACACACACACACACACCTTTCCTGGCGTGCCTTGTAAGTCTTATTTCAAGCGTTTAACCTTTACACGAAAGAAAAAGACAAAGACTGGGGGGGAACAAAGTTTAAAATCTGACAGGATGTTTGCCAGAATAAGAGAAGGTTTTGTCAGAACAGAAAATAGGCGTGGAGCTACATGTGTGTGTGTGTGTGTGTGTGTGTGTGTGTATGTGTGTGTGTGTGTGTGTGTGTGTGTGTGTGTGTGTGTGTGTGTGTGTGTGTGTGTGTGTGTGTGTGTGTGTGTGTGTGTGTGTGTGTGTGTGTGGTGTGGTGTGTGTGTGTGTGTGTGTGTGTGTGTGTGTGTGTGTGTGTGTGTGTGTGTGTGTGTGTGTGTGACTATGTGTATTGACCACTGTGGCGTTTGGCATTTTACATCTGGTGGGAGAGTTGACACAGAACAGAACTCAGCAGCTTGCTGAAGCTCAAGGCTTAACCCTGACATTGTGAAGGAAAAAAAGAAACCCACACACAACGACAGAAAAAGAAGAAAAAAAAAAAACACAACAAAAACACAGCATTGTTATTTCCTCACAGCCATTATAAACAAAAGACATAAAACATGAAACGTTGCGGTAGGTCGCAACATCAAGCCTGGCCCCGAGAGGCGCTAGTTTCGACGAAACAGCGGGTCAGTGCCTGCACGCGGCCCATGTTCCAGTCATTTCCGCGCAAGACTTCTAGGAGTTTCAGAGGTAGGCAGGTAGCTGGCGCTCCACTGAGCGGGTAGCCTGTGAACATCAATTAGCTGCGGCTCGAGTCCTTCTCTGCAGCGGGGTCAGAGGACTGGAGCTGTGAGTAATCCCCGAGATCAATCGATAGATAGCGGCCGCTGGAACAAGCAGGACGGCTGGCTGGGGCTCGGATCGTTAGCCTGCACTCTGCCTCTTGCTCTCTCACTCTCTCACTCTCTCTCTCTCAATCTCTCTCTCTCTCTCATGTGTGCTGTCTGACCCAAGCACGCTTGCACGCTCGTTTGCTTTTTTAGCTCTCTCTCTCTCTCTCTCTCTCTCACACTCTCTCTCTCTCTCTCTCTCTCTCACCTTCCAGTCCACAGCTTCCAGTCTCTTTTTTTTATGACTTTCTGTCTCACACACTGTATCTCTCTCACTGTCTCCCTCATGCAATCAAACTTGTATGTTTTGCTGTCTTTTCTCTCTCTCGATCTTTCTCACTCCCTCTCTCGCTTTTTGCTCTCACCTTTTGCTCTCTTTTCTATCTCATCTCATGTCTTTCACTCACTTACTTAGTATCTCTGTCTGTCGTTCTTGCACTCTGGCTTGTATGCCTCCTCTATTTTCTCTCTTTCTCTTCCTCATGGTCACGCTCACGCTGCGCCGTATCGCTTTCTCTCTTCCTCTGCTCAAAAAGGCCGGAGGATGCCTTGTGCTAAATGAAGGTTGAAGCCTGGGTCTTTATGGGTGTGTGTGTGTGTGTGTGTGTGTGTTTGAGAAAGAGAGTGAGAGAGAGAGAGAACGAGAGAGAAGGAGAGAGAAAGAGAGAGAGAGAGACAGGAAGAAAGTCTCAGCGCAGCCAGACTGCTTAGCCAGACAGAATCCAAGCCATAGCGCCTTCCTCTGTAATCAGCAAAGACGGCAGCAGCACAGCACAGCACAGCACTGCACTGCACGCCGAGCAGCTCACTGGTGCTCCAGCAGTATAGATCCTCGCCCCCTTGCCACGGCTGCCACCTCCACCTCCATCTCCTCCAACAACCAGCAGCAGCACCACCCTCGACACCGCGGAGCATGAATATGCATGGCTCCCGAGGCTGCCAAGCTCCCCGTGCAGCTGATCGCAGCCACTTTAATGAGGACGTACAAATTAAAAATAACACCGGCGTGAGAGGGAGGGAGAGAGGGAGAGAGAGAGAGAGAGAGGGTGGGGAAAGAGAGAAGTGCGATGGAAGGAGGTTGGCAGTAGAGGTGTAGATGTAAGTAGAGGGTGTGTGGGAGGATAACGTTGTTATCCTCTACTCACAGTCCTGGGAAGACACTTGTGGAGGTGGTGGGAGGGGAGTGAAGTGTGTGTGTGTGTGTGGGGGGGGGGTGTACAGGATCAGTCAGGAGCCTGTGGGTTGGAAGGTGAGGGGAAGTTGATAGACTTTCACCTCCGCCTTGTTTACACAGGAGTGAAGTGTTTGGCCGGCGTGTCCAAAAATAGACGATAAGACAGCGCTGGCGCTCTTCCTCTCGCCGGCCCATCTGGAGCCGCTTCAGAATTCCACATCATTTAGCCCAAGAACAACACTCGTTAGTTAAGGCGGCGTGCTGGTGGCTGGCACACGCAGCGGAGAGCCCGGTCCAAGTTCTGCTCGCGGCAACGCTCGGTTCCGAGTCCCCAGGCAACGCCCCCCCCCCCCCGCATCCCCCATCCCTCAACCCCTTTCTCTAATGACCTCCATTGTTCTGCGGAGATTGGCGGTTTCTGTCTCGGGCTCCATCTCCGCCCCTCTCCCATTCGCCTCTTCCTCTTTCTCCCCCCCTCGCGTGTTTTCCCCGGGCCGAGGCGGCGGGATCCGGTAGCGGCGGCCCCTCGCTTCCTCTGTTCGCCTGCCAGCGGCTCAGACGACGGGAATCAATATGGGCGCTCGTTTTACACTCTTTCATCAACATGTCTGATCAGGCCTCAACACACAGGGAGCGCGGGGGGAAAATGGTTGATGGGGAGGAAGGGGGTGCGGTTGGAGGGGGTGGAGTGGTGCAGGGAAGATGGGGGGGGGGGGCGGGGGGTAATATATAGCATTGCCTAGCAACAGCCATCTGAGGAGGATCAACTCCAGACCGCAAGAGTTTGCATTCTTGAGAGCTGCAGTGTGTTTGGAGGAAAGAGGGAGAGGGGAGTTTTGGCTGCTCCGTCTCAATTTACTCTGTATGTGTGTGTATGTGTGTGTGTGTGTGTGTGTGTGTGTGTGTGTGTGTGTGTGTGTGTGTGTGTGTGTGTGTGTTTTGTGAGTGTGTGTGTGTTGCTTGTCTTCACGACTGAGTAAATGTGTGTAATGTTTTTTTGTGTTCCTTTGTAAGTGTGTGTGTGTGTGTGTGTGTGTGTATCATGTATTGGGCCAGTATGAGGGGCCCCATGCGAGAGGCTGCCAGAGAAATGAATAATGTAGTGTAGTGTAGACCTGTGGAAGCAGCCGGGTCAGTGTTGAGTAAGCAACTCTGAGGTCGGGATCTCATATGGTGCAAGCCTTTTCATCTCAGTGTGTGTGTGTGTGCATTTTTGTGTACGCGCCTGCACATGAGTGCTTGTGCTTATGTGTGTGCGTGTGTGTGTGCGTGTGTGTGTATGTGTGTCAGCAGGGATGGCGGTGTCCTTGTCCTCACCTCTGTAGGGGGAGTTGGAGGGTTCACACTGCAGTTCAGATGACTGAGCTCATTTAGATGGAGCTGTGAAAAGCCAAGCAGTTCTCGTGTGTGTGTGTGTGTGTGTGTGTGTGTGTCTATGTGTGTGTGCGCGCGCGCACACGCTTGACCTCTGGGCTTGTGTGGGATCAGCGTACAGTAACACCACAGGGTGTCAACAGCCTGTGTGTGTGTTTGTTTGTGCGGTTAGGTGTGTGTGCAGTTTTGTGCAAATCAGTTGTGCTTGCCTGCAGTCTTGTTGTGTTTGATTTACACAAACTAGAAGTGTGTGTCTGTGCTTTGTATTACATATGCATGGAAGTGTTTGAGTTTGTTTGTGTGTGTGTGTGTGTGTGTGTGTGTGAGAGAGAGAGAGAGATCCACAATACTCATTTATTTGAGGTTGTGCTTCTGTGTATTTGAACTGTATAATGGCTACTGGAAGGTCTGTGTGTGTGTGTGTGTGTGTGTGTGTTAGCCCTGGCTGTGGGGTGTGCAGGTGAGGAGAGGAGAGGAGAGGGTAAGGGTGGGGTGGCAGGGGGAGACGTGGGAGGAGAGACAAGAGAGGAGACGCAGCACTCTGCTTAAATGGAGCTCTTTTAGCACCCCTGTCTCCCCAGCTCCCTGGAGAAAAGCACACTAAATGGGCTACAGACATCAACCGTGTGTGTGTGAGTGTATGTGTGCGTGTCTATGCACTCATGCTAGGGGGTTTGTGTGTCCATGTGTCAAGGTGTGCATATTCCTTAAGTGTGTGTGTGTGTGTGTGACTTTGTGCATGTGTGCTTGCATCTTCAGTGCAAATCGATTTCTGAGTAACAATGAATGGAGGCAGGATGAAGGAAACAAAAGACAGAAACCAAAGAGAGGAAACGTTTCCTTCTCTCCTTCTCTCTCCCCGTCTCTCTCTCCCTCTCTTTCTCCCTCTCTTTTTCTCTCTCCATCCCTCTCTCCTCATCTCTCGCTCTCTCCCTCTCTTTCCCTGTCTCTTTCTCTCTCTCCCTCTCTTTCTCTCTTTTTCTCCCTCTCTTTCCCCATGTCTTTCTCTCTCTCTGTCTCTTTTTCTCTCTCCCTCTCTTTCTCTCTTTATCTCCCTCTCTCTCTCTCTCTCTCTCTCTCTCTCTCTCTCTCTCCCCTTCTTTCAGCCAGACTACAACCTTAATAACACAAAATTGTCAAGGAAATGGAGCGGGTTTGTGCATTCTTTTGTTTTTTTATCCGGAGAGGGGAGTGTGGTGGGGCAGAGAGTAAAATGGTCCTGACAGATGATACCAGTGGACTCAGCTCACAGACTGAAAGACCCACTCTCTGCGTGAGGGCCCCTGTTCGACCTCTAGCCATCTGGATAGGTGTATCATTACCATCCAGTCACATTAGTCTATCCATATAGACTATAGACTGAATAAAGGCTCAGTTGTGCACATTATTTTACAGTAAGCTCACGACTGGTTTGGTATTTGGTGACACTGCCAGCGAGACTCTCGACTCCCTTTGCCTGACTGGGCTGGGTGATAACGATGTCGTATCCTGTCGGGTGACCCTGAGCGGGCGTGATTGGAGGTGAGATCGCTCACGGACCTGCAGTCAGAGGGAGATAATTTCATTTCCTAACATCAGATCTATTCCCTGCAATCACACCGCCTCGGTGCTCTGGTCTGAAGGCTCTGTGCCTTGTGGCGTAAACGTCTCTTATTGTGTTAGTGTTCGCGTGTCTGTGTGTGTGTGTGTGTGTGTGTATGTGTGTGTGCCTGTGTGTGTGTGTGCCTGGGTCTGCGTGTTATGTGCACATATCTATGTGTGTGTGTGTGCCTGAGAGTGTGGAGTTATTTATGTGTGTTTGTGTGTGTGTGACTTAAGTGTGTGTGTGTTTACCTTCCTTCCTCCACTCTGTGAGTTGTGTGCTCCTTAAAGGCCCCTGGGGTCTGGAACGCAGCGAGTGTGTGCTTCTGTGAGTGTGAGAATCGGATTTGCTCCTTGTTTCTTCCAGCCGGAACACACACACATCATGTGGTTAAGCTGAAGCCTTAAGCAGGCCACAGGAGAAGGGGATGTAGTGTGTATGTGTGTCTATGTGTGTGTGTTTGGGGTGTGCACATGTGTTTCTGTGTGTGTGTATGCGCAAATGGTTTTGTGTGTGTAGGTGAGGTGTGTGTGTGTGTGTGTGTGTGTGTTTGGGGGTGGGGGGGTTGATGGTAGAGGAGAGTAGCTGTAGAAGGAGGCTGTTGTTGGGCTGTTTATCAGGGATTTGAGTGAGTTCACTTTGCCACTTTATAAATCCGTGAGCACGGCACTACCTCTATGCATGACCACCGAGTAACCAATATCCTCACTCTTCCTCACTCGTCCCTCCTGTACACTTCCTCCCTCCGCCCACTGTGTTGCAATTTCTCCATCTCTCTCTCTCTCTCTCTCTCTCTCCCTCCCCACTCCCTCTCTCTTGTATGTGTCCCTGATGGGGGCTGTTCATTCGTTGAACAGACGGAGTCTGTCTGTTTTGTTGTACTCTTTTTTTTTTTTCTCTTCTCTCTCTCTCTCTCTGCTCTTGTGAGAGAGAGTGTGTGTGTTTGTCTGTGTGATTTTCCCAATCAACTCAAATGGAGGACCGGCTTAACTTGGCTCACACCCTAGGACACCGTACCTAACTAATACCCGACCCAACCCAAAGCCCGCTCAGCCTGACCCAACCTAGCAGTCTGTGTAATGTCCATCAAAAGGGAAGGACTTCTATCTCATAGGTTTCCTTATTTGCATTGACCAGCTCTGGCCACCACCAGCTCCCACCCAATCAGTGCCCAGTGAGGGGATGTGAGGGGAATTAACGAAACAAAATATCGACCAATCCCCTCCTCCGGTTTCTCACCTTTGCCCCCACCCCCAACCTCCCCCTCCCCTTCCTCCGCAGAGTCGAGCGAGGACCCCTCCAACGCGGGCGTTCTGGCGGGCGCCATCCTGGGCAGCCTGCTGGCTCTCCTGCTGGTGGCGGCCCTGGTGGGTGTGCTGGTAACGCGCAGCCGTCGCCAACAGCAACACCGGAGCTACCCTGGCGACGGTGAGGCGGGCACCTACGGCAACAAGGTCCGTCTCTTCGGCATGGGCGGCAATAGCGGCGGCGGCGGCAATGGCGGCAAGACGAGCAAGAACGGCGGCAACAACAACAACGGGCCCGTGTACTCGTACCGCGAGGGCGAGCCGGACGCACTGGATGAGAAGCCCAATGACCCGCGCGCAAGCTGCCGTGGTGATAGCCCCACCCCGCATCACATCCTGCTAAACGAGCGAGACGAGGCCGAGCGACGCAAGCTGGAGGCCATGGAGGACAGCCAGGAGGAGTATGAGGAAGAGGAGGACGAGGAGGAAGAGGCCAACAGGTACGATGGCTACGGCTACCACAACCCCCACCACCACCAGCAGGCCCCCCACGCCCGGCCAGCTTTGCCCAACCACGACGGCCAGATCGGCTACCTGGATGACGACATGGAGTCCCAGCGCGACGGCTCCGTCATCTCCAGGACAGCCATTTACGTCTGAGGCCAACATCAGGAGGAAGAGGAGGAGGAAGGGCAGGAGGAGGGAGAGAGAGGAAGGGAGGGATGGGTGGATGAGCGAATGAGAACGAGGTGAACGAAGAGGGAGAGGGATCGAGCCCAGCGGAGATCAATC
The DNA here is from genome assembly GCF_046254945.1 of Alosa pseudoharengus. Lineage (NCBI taxonomy): Eukaryota > Metazoa > Chordata > Actinopteri > Clupeiformes > Clupeidae > Alosa > Alosa pseudoharengus. The sequence continues at coordinate 20,713,297 of NW_027468685.1, read as the reverse complement.
ATCTGACTCCTGCCCCCCACCCCCCGCTCCCAATCTCTGCATCCGTTTTTTATCAAGGACAGATGTTACAAAGATTTGATTGAAATGAGATTATTTGGTCGGATGATGGATCTGCGCTTGAGAGAGAGGACACGCCTTCACTCAGTCTTCTGGAAACCAACAAAAAAAAACAAAACGAGAGAAAAAAACCGCAAATACATAAAAATACAAATAAATATGAGTTGCTTTGAAACTGTAAGGTTCACCGAGTTCACTTCACTTCAGACAAAAACAAGTCAAAAACAAGATCAACAAAAAAAAAATATAATATAAAAAAGGGACAAAAAATAATGTCATTGCACACCATGAAAACAAAAATGATAGTGCAGTTGTCATGGGAACAGGACTGTGACAGACATTGACAGACAGCCCCCTGCTGCAGTATTGCGGGAAGCTCGGACTCGTCATTGGTGGCTGCCACTCTGTTTTGACTGTGGACAGCGAGCTATGTGAAGTATGTGTAGGTGAAGAGGCTGTGCTGGGGGAGTGTGTGTTTGTGGGGGGGTTGTATCCCCCCCCCCCCCCTTCTCCGAGTGGCCCAGGGGGGGGGAGTTCTGGCAGCTGTGGCCCCTGTGCCTGCTGTCAGGAGGAAGGAGGTGATGACTCATGCACTCTTCCATTTAAGGGGCTAACCGAAAACTCACAGTCGAGAGAGAGGCTGTGTGGAGTTCCTCTAATGGGAAGCCAATCTGCTCTGTGTGAGTGGATGTGTGTGTTTTAGTGTGTGTGTGTGTGTGTGTGTTTCCGTGTGTTTCCGTGTGTGTGTGTGTGTGTGTGTGTGTGTGTGTGTGTGTGTGTGTGTGTGTGTGTGTGTGTGTGTGTGTGTGTGTGTGTGTGTGTTTGTGTGAGGGAGTGAAACCGGGCGAGTGGCTGTTGAGCTGTGACAGTGGCGGAGGAGTAGAAGTAGGCAAGGGGGGTGGGGGGTGGAGAAGGAGTGAAGAGGTACTGTCTGTTCCTCTTCTTGTATCATCATGTACATACTGTATGTATTTGTTCACATTATCTAGTAGAAACTAAGTGACTTACATGTGAGACTGTGTACAATCCAAATATACAGACTGAAATGAACGTTTGCTATTCTTTTTGACACAAGTGCCATGCACACACTCACATGCACCCACCCATCCACACACACACACACACACACACACACACACACACACACAAGCACATCCAAACCCATTCACACAGACAATTTCTGGACTTCGGAGTGGGCCGGAACATCCAGGCTGGACAACTCCAAAAGAACTCAAAAAGATTGGATTGGATCAGCGTTTTTTTTTTTTTACGCTTTTTTTTTGACAATGAACTTGATTAGCTGTATGTCTCTCACGTCAAAGGAATTTTTCAAAAGCCGACTCTCGGATTCGGGAACAGAGGCAGAATTATGCCCCCCCCCCTCTATCTCTCCCTCTCTCTCTCTCCCTCCCCTCTCTTCCCTCTTTCTCTTTCCCCCCCTTCTCGATTTCCGTCAGGCCCGGCAGGCACCGCGCCGAAGCCTAGGCGAGCCGAATGTTTAATTCAGTAGGAGGCGGTGTAAATCGCGGCACGTCGGCCTGCCGAGAGCGGATGATATCCAGAACACCCTTGATTAATCCTGTTATATCAGCGCCGAGGATTGGACTACTTGAATCGAACTCTCTGCTCCTCACGCGCAAAATCACTTCTTCTGGACCCTCTGTAAACATCTTTAGTAGTTTTTTTTTAGAAATTTGCTGTCTTACAATAAATAAATATATATATGTGTGTGCGTATTATATAAAAAAAACAAGGAAAAAAGGATAGTTGAGAGAGAAAATCAAGTTGACTGATGCGAAGGATTTAGGCGAGAGGGTACGGAGGGATTCATAGCTGACCTTGTTGAGGA